>NW_006778358.1:77335-98625 GCF_000442215.2 Lipotes vexillifer | reverse complement strand
AAAAAAAAAAAAAAAAAAAAAAAAAAAAAAAAAAAAGGAAACTGGCAGGACATCAGAAGTCGTTTGATTTAAATGGATTTCAGTGGATCCCACTGCAAGAGCCACCGTCCAGAGACCCACGTGCAGGGCTCCCTCCCGGTTCAGCCCTCCCTAGCAGTGAAGGTTACTCACTCGCGTTAACTGAAGCCAGTTGACTTGAACTGACTAACAGAAATTCCCGCTTCTTTATCTCTGAACAAATGATCCAGGATAAATTGCTTAACCTCCCCAAGCCTCAATGGACCCAACTGTAAAATGGGACTAATGAAATTAACATCATATATTTTCACATGGGATTACTGAGCTAATGCATGTGAAAGCGCCTTATGCATAGAAAAACAAGAAGAAAATGTTAATTATTGTTTCTCAGAGAAACAGAATTAACACTGTAAAATGAGCTTAGTAAAGAAAAAAGTCAAGAATATGTTTCTGAATGCTCTTTAAATATTCATTGAGATGACTTAATGCCCTTTAAAATAAGATTTATCAAATTGCTCCGAGACGCCCAGACCATACATCCTCTCCTGGTGTGTTATCATCTCAGTCATCTGCCATCATCAGCAGGTCCTCGCTTCCCTCTCCATAATGGAACACCTTCTAAGAGCATCACTTACATTCTTATTCTCTCTCTTCTTCGTTCTCTAGCACTATCAAATGTGTGCTCACCGACCTTCTCTCCTCTTTATCCCATACGTAATCCTACTTCTTGCTTTTCCATCAGCCCGTTTGATTGATTTGGGGGTTTTTGCTTTTAGTTAAAGCATGCAGCACTCTGATTCTTAATCAAAGCAACATATTGCAATCTGTTTATCAAGCACACAGAGGAATGCTCAGATATGAGTCACATGGCTCCACATCCCTTGAAACTATATATAGTTTAATAGCAAAGTGAGAAATTCATGGTGCCAAAGTAAGTGTCTCACTCTGCAGCGCCAAACTCTGTGATTAAAAAATAATTTTCAGTTTGTTATCTGAATTTTTAGGCTATTAGGCAAACATTTAAATTAGGTGGAAACATGAGGATAGCTGACTAAATTTTTCAGTCTTAATCTGGATTTTAAAGGCCATGCGTGCACAACAGAAAAAAGGCAAAATTAAGAGTGACAGCTGACAGAAATGAGAAAAGGAGAAAGCACATGGAGCTTGCAGGAAGATCACTAGACAGAGTCTTCCCATTAGAGTTAGGATAAGGTAAGAACTGGGATTCACTGAGACGTTACAGGTTAACAGAAGACAGTTTAATACGTTCATTCAATGAAGTCAAAAATCTTGCACCCTTTGAATGTGGGATGCACTTGCCAACTTGTTTTCAAAGAGCAAATTATGGAAGGAGGTGGGAGGAGGAAGGAACTGTATAGCAGAGAAACCTGACAAACACTGCCACAAACTGGGTGCTCAAGGCCAACATCAATGGTTATATATAAGTCCTGTTGGTAGCACGCACCCTTAATACAACGTGTTAAGGACGGCACTTCACCTCTGTGGTCTTCCTCCCCAAAAGCCAGAATCATAAACCCAGTCTATCTAAGAGAGAAAAACATCAGCATACCCAAACTGAGGAACATTCTAGCAGACACCTGGCCAATACTCCTCAAATCTGTCAAGGTCATCAAAAACAAGGAAGGTCTTGAAAATGTCACAGCCAAGAGGAGCCTAGGGAGAGACACAACAACTAAACATAAAGTGGTGCCCTGGAGAGGATTCTGAAAGAGAAAAAAATTTATTACGGGGGAAAACAGTGAAATTTTAGTAAAGCTTAATCAATAATAATGTGCCAGTGTTTCTTTCCTCGTTGTGAAAAGTGCACCATAGTTAATATAAGATGCTAATAATAAGGAAAACCAGGTGTAGGGTATACAAGAACGCTCTATACTAGGTGGCAGAGATGGAGATGGTCAAGTTGGAGGATGCTGAGCTCACCTCCCCCCATGAATACATCAAAAATACAACTATAGTGGAGCATCTCTCACCGAAAGCAACGAGGGGACTAGCAGAAAGGCTCTCCTGCAGGCAAGGCTGTAAAGAAAGGTCCACACAGAGTCTGGTAGAAAGGGCGGGGACCTGGACCCCTAGCAGGGGACACAGAAGAGGAGGGGAGGATATCACAGGCACAGTGACCCTCCCTCAGGAGTGAGGGGTTCGAGCCACATATTAGGCACCCCAGCCCTGGGGTCAGACACCAGGAAGATGAGCCCCCTTAGCTGGTTTGAACACCAGTGGGACTTACCAGAGGGCTCTAAGAAACCGACATTCCACTCCTGAAGAGCACATGCACACTTGCTCACTCATGGTCACAGAATGGAGGCAGCAGATAGAAACTGCCTGGTCCTGAGGTTGGCTGGTCAGGACGGCCCCAGCGTGCAGCCCAGCCTGAACCAGGCACCTGCTCCGGCCCTTCTTGCTCTGGTCCTGCTCTCCACTACGGCAAAGTTTGCCATTGCCAAGGAGAGTGTGCATACTTAGAGGAAACAGAACCAACTCAGTCCCAACCTTGCCTCTCACAAGGGTGGAGGCGGCATGTACAAGTGTGCGAGTCCCTGCCCACATCTGGGAGGAGCAACACTAGCTCCGGGGCAGAGAATAACGTGCCCTGCAGGAGCGAAGCCAGCTCAGTCGCGAGGCACCAGCCCCTCTGGCCCCGACTCAGCCTCTAAACAGATGACCCACAGTGAGGACAAAGGGAAACCAGCACAGAAGTGCAGCCCCGCTTGCCACTACCCCAACCAAGGTGGAGACTACTCTCACACACTCGGGAGAAGCCCGATCCCTCAGGGCTTCTCCCCCAGCCCCTTGGGCCCCGACCTTACCCCTGCTAGGATGGTGACCACCGCTGAGCATAGGAGAAGCCCTGGCTCACAACTGGTTCTGGCTCTAGCCTTCCATCTCCAGCCTTAGCTCCCACCAAGGAGGTGGCTGCAGTACACCTGGGGGGAGATGTGACCTATGCTCACTCAGATCCAGCTCTCCTACCAAAGCCTCTGGGCGCACACAGACGGCATAGGGATGCTCCCACAACAGAACACCCCTTCAAGACTGGGATAGGTAGCTGTTTCACCTAATTTCAGAGGGTCAGAGAAAGTTAAAACAAAATGAGAAGACAGAGGAACATGTTTCAAACGAAAGAACAAGGAAAACTAACCTGAAAAAAAAACACCCCAATGAAATAAATAATTTACCAGATAAAGAGTTCAAAGCAACAGTAACAAGAATGCTAATTGAACTTGGGAAAAGAACAGATGAACCCAGTGAGAATTTTAACCAGGAACCAGAAAATATATAAAAGAACCAGTCAAAGCTAAAGAACACTAACTGAAATGAAAAATACACTAGAAAGAACACTGTTAAGCAGACTAGGTGATACAGAAGCATGCATAAGCAATGCATAAGCAATCTGGAAGACAGAGTAATGGAAAACATCCAAACAAAGAAAAACAAATTTTGAAAAAATGAGGATAGTTTAAGGGACCTGTGAGATAATATCAAGCATACTAACATTCTCATGCTACGGGTCCCAGAAGAAGAGAGAGCAAAATTGGTAGAAAACGTATTTGGTGAAATTATGGCCTAAAATTTCCTGAACCTGAAGAAGGAAACAGATACCCAGGTACAGGAAGCATAGAGAGTCCCAAACAAGATGAACGCAGAAAGACTCACACCAAGACATATATATCATTATTAAAATGGAAAAAGCTAAAGAGAGAATTTTAAAGGCAGCAAAAGAAAAACAGAGTCATACAAGGGAACCCCCATAAGGCTATCAGCTGCTTCTTCCACAGAAACTTTGCAGGACAGAGGAAGTGGCATGATCTATCAGCTTAAAACAAGTAGATATAGTTATATTCAACATATATGAACTCCAGGGTAACCACAAATCTAAAACCTACAACAGATCCACAAAAACTATAGAAAAGGAACACAAGCATAACACTAAAGAAAACAATCAAACTCTTTAGGGAAGAGACAAAAGAAGAAGAAAAGAACAGAGAAGCACTATAAAAACAACCAGAAAAAAAGCAACAAAATGGTAATAAGTACAGACCTATCAATAATCACCTTAAATGTCAATGGCTTTAACGTTCCAACCAAAAGATGTAGGGTGGCCGACTGGATAAAAAGACAAGGCCCATCTATGTGCTGCCTACAAGAGACTCCAGAGCTCAAGACATACACAGAATGAAAGTGAGGGAATGGAAAAAGATATTCCATGCAAATGGAGACAAAAAGAAACCTGGGGTAGCAATACTCATATCAGACAAAGTAGGCTTTAAAACGAAGTCTATAACAAAAAACAAATAATTATATTATATAGGCATTACATAAGCAATATAATGATAAAGGGCTCAATAAAGAAGAGACTATAGCATGCATAAACACGTATACACCAAATATAGGAGTAAATATATACAGCAAAGATTAACAGAAATCAAGGGAGATATGCACTAATAATGAACTATCAGAAAGAGAAAACAAGAACACTATCTTGTTTAAAATTGCATCAGAAAGAATCAAATATCTAGGAATAAACTTAACCACAGAAGTGAAAGACCCATACTCTGTAAGATATTGATGAAGGAAACTGAAGATGATATGAAGAAATGGAAAGATATCCTGTGTTCATGGACTGGAAGAATTAATACTGTTAAATGTCCATACTACCCAAAGCCATCAGCATATTTAAAGAAATCCCTATTATGATATTCATGACATTTTTCATAGAAGTAGAATAGTCCTAAAATTTATATGGAATCACAGAAGACCCTGAATTGCCAAAGCAATTTTGAGAAAAAAGAACAAAGCTGGACATATCATGCTCCCTGACTTCAGAATATACTACAAAGCTACAGTAATCAAAACAGTATGGTACTGTCACAAAAACAGACACACATAGATCGACGGAACAGAATAGAGCCCAGAAATAAACATACACACATATGATCAATTAATCTACAACAAAGGAGGCAAAAATATACAATGGGGAAAAGACAGTTTCTTCAACAAGTGGTGCTGGGAAAACTAGACAGCTACATGAAAAAGAATGAATTAGTACACTTTCTCAGAGCATATACAAAAATAAACTCAAAATGGATTAAAGACCTAAATGTAAGACCTGAAACCATAAAACTCCTAGAAGAGAACACAGGCAATACACTCTTTGACATAAGTCTTAACAATATTTTTTTAGATCTGTGTCCTCAGGCAAGGAAAACAAAAGCAAAAATAAACAAATGGGACCTAATTAAACTTAGCATTCGCACAGCAAAGGAAACCACTGACAATATGAAAAGACAACTTATGGAACGGAAGAAAATATTTGCAAATAATATATCTGATAGAGGGTTAATATCTAAAATATATAAACAGCTCATACAACTCAATATCAAAAAAAAAAAATTAAAAAATGGGCAGAAGACCTGAATAGACAATTTTCCTAAAGAAAACAATACAGATGGCTAACAGGCACATGAAAAGATGCTCAACATCACTAGTCGGCAGGGAAACGCAAATCAAAACCACAATGAGATATCACCTCATACCTGCCAGAATGGCTATCACCAAGAAGACAACAAATAACAAATGTTGGCAAGAAAGGGGAGAAAAGGGAAACCTAGTACACTGTTGGTGGGAATGTAAATTGGTGCAGCCACTATGGAAAACAATAAGGAAATTCCTCAAAAAATTAAGAATAGAACTACCATATGATCCAGCAATTTCACTCCTGGCTCTATATCTGAAGAAACTGACACCAATTCAAAAAGATACGCGGACCCCAATGTTCATAGCAGCATTATTTACAATAGTCAAGATATGAAAGCAACCTAACTGTCCACCAACACATGAATGGATAAAGAAGATGTGGTACATATATACAGTGGAATATTAATTAGCCATAAAAAAGAATGAAATTTTTGCCATTTGCAACAACAAGGATGGACCTGGAAGGTATTATGCTTAGTGAAATAAGTCTGACAGAGAAAGACAAATACTGTAAGTTTTCATTTATATGTGGAATCTGAAAAATAAATAAATGAATATAACAAAACAGAAACAGACTCACAGATATAGAGAACAAATGATTGGTTACCAGTGGGGAGAGGGAAGGGGAGGGGCAAGATCAGGGCAGGGGATTAAGAGGTACAAACTACTATGTATAAAATAAATAAGATACAGGGATGTAATGTACAGCACAGGGAATATAGCCAATATTTTATAATAAATTTAAATGGGTTATAAGCTATAAAAATGTTGAATCACTACGTTGTATATCTGAAATTAATATGATATTGTAAATGAACTATATACTTCAATAAAAATAATTTAAGAAGAACACTCTATACTATCTTTGAATCTCTTCTGTAAAGTAAAATTATTCTAAAATTAAAAGTTTATCAAAATATCACAGATCATTAACTGGAAAAACTAAAATTAGTTACTTTCATTGCTAGCACTTTATAGAGCTCGGATAAATAGGAGGTAAATTTTGTTTTATTGTTTCTACATCCTCAAATTCCAAATCAGGCCTCTCTTTCATCTTCTTCTTGTCCCCCTTTCTGCCCTGGTGCTAGGTGTCTTCTGCTGCCACTAAACTGCCAAGGAGAGGCCTCCATCTCTAGCCAGCTCTTCCTCTAAAGGCCCTAAACTTAGTCCCTTTCCTGGCTCTACCCTGAACTCCACCCCCTGTTCCCTGGGAGTAACTGAGCCATTCATTGATGTTAATGTATCAATAGCTCTTAAGTAATCTACAGGTCACCTGGAGTAATTCATTTAAAGACAACAAAATGAATTTAATGTGAAAGGTCCATAAATTGGGGGGGTAAAGCAAGCTTTTCTGGACTTTTCCATCATGCCCAGGGAATGTTAGAGGGCCCACTCTTCAAGGAGACAGCTGGATGGAATGTGTAAACTAAATCTCAGTGTCCTACTCAGACTTTAAAGAAAATCAACAACTAAACTGCTTTCATTTTGTAGTTATCTACTTAAGACCAAAAGTAAGTCCTTCCTGTGGACTGAATTATGTCCCCCAACAAAATTTGTATGTTCAAGCTCTAATCCCCAATGTGACCATATCTGGAAATAGGATCTTTAGGAGGCAATGAAGATTAAATGAGGTCATAAAAGTGGGGCCCTAACCTGACAGAAGAAGAGAGTCCTCCATGTGAGGACACAGGAAGAAGATGTCCGTCTACAAGCCAGGAAGAAAGCCACACCTGGAATCGCATCAGCCAGCACCTCGATCTTGGACTTCCCAGCCTCCAGGGCTGTGAGAAATAAAGGTCTGTTGGTTAAGCTACTTAGCCTGTGCTATTTTGTTATAGCAGCACAAGCTGACTAATATAGTTCTTTATGAAAGAAAAAGTAGTTTTAGAATATGGGAGCAAACATATTTGCTCTATATAAAATGATACTTGTTGAAAAGATCAGTTTGTCAATGTTGACAGAGTGTATTTTGGGAAAGTATAAACCCTGTCCCTTTTTTTCTCATTCCAGCACATGCTCTTATCCAATCGAATGCACAAAGACCTTTTCTTTATGGGAAAAAAGTGATGCACTGAATCACTATCTCCATATTTCAATACGCATGTGACACATGACCTTCAGATGGGTGCCCTACACACAGTACATTTCCTTCCTTTTCCAGATAAGTTTTATCCATATTTATCCAGGGAAAAAATTAGATAAAATTTTGCCATTTCTATGCACTGGATCTTAAAAGAGGGTTCTGTGTGGAAGCATTTCAAATCCCTTATGTCTAATTCAGTTAATACTCCCCCAAATTTCATAACTGGGGTGCATCATCCAGTTGCATTCAGTTAGTGAACATCTGAATGCAAAGCTCATAATAATTTTCAAGAACAGGGGAAAACAGCTTGATTTTGTAAATAATTAAAAGAATTGGGACATAAGGTCAACCTCCTCAATCATGAGCGGCTGATGATCTTGTTCATCTCCCTGTGTAATTGCCAAGACCCAATGTGTTCCTATTTTATTAAAATAAAGGGGCAGGTAGTGTCCCTATCATCTCTCGCAGTGGCCTTCTTTGTATTCTACCAATCATTCTAACTCACCGAAGCTGATGCCTACTACTCATCAGTTAAAATCACAACAAGGTACAGACAAGCAAAGTCTTCCACTCGCTAAGAGCAACCTATTTTTTTTTCTTCCCTTTAGCTCTGATGATCGAAATAGTTTCAAAAAGGGTATTCATGCTAAGAAGGGAAGACCTCAACTCAAGACTGCAGAATTCTCTCTGGTTCACTGCCACTTGGAGAAAAGTGAAAATATCCTTGGACTGGGGGGGCCGGGACTTCAAGGCTCAGTCCACCAGCTCTACGATCTTGAGGGTTTGGAGTACACCATGTCTGAATTACCTGCAGCTCGAACAGCTAAACACCTGAAACGAATTCAAGGTTCTGATTTGAAAGGCTGAGAGAAGAAGAAGAAACTGTTTGGGGTGTGTTGTTTCCAAGTTTTGAAGTTTGTGGCACAATAGCTAAACCGGAGGATAATCAGTCATCTCTGTTCAGCTTTCTGCTGTAACACAGTTTGAAAGCAGTCCAGCTAGCGCAGAAGCAGAAATACAGGCTGTAGCAGGCACGTGGCTTAAGCAGTACGACTCCTGCCTTCTATTACAGTGCTTTGTAGGAGACTAGATATCAAGGGTAAAACCGGAAATTCTAGCTTAGCTATTCTGTGCTAAAAATCTTTAAAAGATGGACACAGAGACGGACTGACAGAGACAGAGAAGATGTTGAGCTGTAACAGCTTTCAAGTCAACCAGAGTGGAACCACTGGGAGTAGCTCAAGAGTTCTCAGATCAATTTTCTCAAAAGTAGCAACATTTCAAAGAACTCCCTTCATTTGCTCTCATGGTAGATGTCATGTTTGAGGTGACTGTGTTTAGAGTAGGTCACAGCCATGACAGCACTGGTTTTGACTGGTTAATCTATAGGTGCTTCTATGAACACCTTGACCACTTTGAATCAATACTTAGTTTCTCTTTGCCTTCAACTGTAAAGCCCTTCCTTTAGAAAAACCTTGCTAACACCAGCTGACATTTACTGAGTGCTTACTCCATGCATCACTCTGCTAAGTGCATTACATGCATCATCTCATTTAATCCTCCCCAAAACTCTATGACACAGTTACTATTATTATCATCTGCTCTTGACAACAGAGAAAACTAAGAAACCGAGAGGTTAAAAAACTGGCTCAAGTTTACAAAGCAAGTAAAAGCAGACAGACTCAAAACCTGACCTGTGGGATTATTAAACCAGGCCCTCACCTGCAAAGCCACTTGGGAGAAACAGCAGACCCTAGTTCTTGACACAGCTCACCCATTAATTACCTCGGGGAGCTTGGCTACCTCATCCCTTCTTTGAGTAAAGAGGATTGGTCTAGATGATCTCTAATGTGTCCAGGGAAATCTAAAATTGGGATCGCCCAGATATGTTGAAAGACCATGACTCTGTCCTAGTTATCTCAGAGAAGCATGTCCTGGACAGTGGAGCCTACTGGATCTATTTATGCTAACTTAATATTGTGCTGCACACATAGCAATTCCTAACACTCTGCGGGTTGGTTTGTAGTTTTCTGGGTCCATGTCTATGTTCAAGTAGAAATCCTTGAAGGCAGGAAACATAATTCATCACTGCATTCCTCCACACTGTCTACCCAGTGTCTTGAGTATGATTCACATTCAATGAGCACACCCCGATGGACTGACAGCTACGGAACCCAGGGAGGAATGGCTGGTTTATACAACTGTATATTCCAGGAAATGTCTACACCCCCTGCAAGGCCACTGGGGTGCACCCTTGGTGGCAATAACATGTCATGAGGAAATTTCTATAAAGTGTGTTTTTCTTAACCTGCCTCTAAAATTGTGCACACTTTAGGAAATTTTCAGGAAAAATGCGGGGGGCAGTTGCATTCAACAGCATTATCTATTTAATGAATGATCAGAGTATGAAGTAAGCGTGCTATTAGGAAGCAGAGGACATGAGTTTAGTTCTTGTTAAAAGAAGAACAACTTGTAAGATTAAATTTATGGGAAAATCATATATGTGTATATACGTGTGTGTGTATAAAATCATATATGTGTATATACGTGTGTGTGTGTGTGTGTATACACACACACACACACACACAATTGAGTCAAAAAGCATACACACATCATAAATGGAACACTACCTCACGGTCCCAAGTTCAGATGATTTCTATAACCCTTACAAAATAATGGCTACCCAGAAACTGACCAAATGCAAGTGGCTACGTGGGATTTTCCTCTCCCCTTCCCTTCTTTCCTCACTAGCCTACACACACCCCAGCAACATTTGGCCATCTTCCCCTACCCCTGGCACCAAAGTCCAACTATAATTAGTATTGACCCTTGTCCAAATGCACGTGCACAATGGTGGGTTTGGTGATGAAGACAGGGAAAGAGAGAATAAGTCTCCCACCTTTTCATGGCCAGTTCCCCATGCCACCTATTAATTCTCCCCCAGCCAACAACTAGGCACCTTGTGAGCCGCCCCTTACCCATATCCTTACCCAGTGTCCTACTTACCCTGTCCAGCACTGCTCCTGCCCCAGAGCCCTGCTCTTCCCCCAAGCCCTCACCCCAACTTCCAAGGCCTTCTTTTGAAACCTGAGTGAGGTCTTCCCAGAAAGTCATGAATACACCTTGTTTTAAAGACCTAGTGTCTAAAGGAAATGAAGAATAAGGGCAATGGAAAGTTGAGATGAGGAAAGAGCCTTTTTACACTATGGATGCTTCCTGACTGTGGTTAGAATTAAAAGTCGTAAGTACCAAAGTATTGGCAAGGATGTGGAACAGCTTGAGTTTTCTTATACTGCTGGTGGGAATATAAATTCGTACAAGCACTTAGGAAACTCTTTGGTGGAACCTACTGAAGTTATATATACTATATGTCCTATAACCCAGTGTCACTGACTACATATGGCCCAAGTTCTTGCCCTTGCCCTATATCCATGTCCTTAGCAGTGTAACTTTGCAGTTTTTCCCACATCTATTGATAGACTTTCTGCTCCTTGACTTTGGACTCAGCCATGTGACTGGCTTAGGCCAATGGAATGTTGGCAGATGTTGCTTGCATGCTTTGTCATGTTCTCTTGTGCCTAAGCCACCTCCGTAAAAACAACATGTCCAGTGGTCCAAGGGGAAAGACAGCAGTATAGCTGACCAGTGGATGTGCATCTCTAGGGTGGCCATATGTCAGAGTACTACACAGCAATAAGAAAGAGTTAACTACTGCTGCATGCAATGATGAATCTCACAGATGTAATGATAAGCTAAAGAAGCCCAAGGTAAACAGTAAATACCGTAAGATTTCATTTCTATGACGTCCATAAACAGATGAAACCAATCTGGTTTAATAGACATTAGAATCATGCTTACCTTTGAGAGACCATCTACAGGGAGGGAGCAGCAGGAAGCGTGCTGGGGACTGACCTGGATGGTGTTTACACAGGTGTGTGTGTATACACACGTAAAAATTCATCAAGCTAGATTTGTGCACTTCATTCTCTATGAATTATTCTTCCATGAAAGAGTACATTATTACAAGTAAATTACATAATTCTTAGGCTTTAGAGGGGTCGTGTGTCTGCTTCAGGAACAGCAGGAAGCTCTGAGAACCAGTTCTGGTTGCACCAAGACAAGAAGCTGCACAGCTCAGAACCAGGATAGAGTAGGAGGAGGGGCTTGATTCCCCAGGCCCTGGACGCCCGTCACGCAGTTGGAGAGAGTAGAGATGAGGAGAAATGTGTTTCCTGCTCCCTCAAATCCAGAAATCAATTCACCTGAGAAGCACAATATGCGCTGCTACTGGACATACAGGCTGACTGGCCTCCAGGGCAAGCCTGCTAAAGCTACGCTGTCTCTGTGAGTGAAAAAGTACTGCTCTTTCCAGACAAGTTAAATGCATTACCCGTTGGTAGGGTGAAGGCAGCCTTTTCTACCCGTGTAAACGTTCATGTTCATTTCTAGCACTGGTTACTCCCCAGCTTGCTAACCCATTCTCTGAGTTCAGCTCACACTCGCCACTCCTGCAAACTCCCCACATGCAGCCCCTCACCCTCTCCCCCTATTTACCACACTCTAGGCTTAGGTAGTTACCTGTTTCCAGTATTCTCACAGTGCCCTGGGCACAGCTTCATAGATGCATTTCCCACACTGGACTGTAATTTATGTGCTTTTATTCTCCACTAGGCTATAAGCTCCTTGAGCCTGAAGGCCACAACGTATATGTGATTCTTGGTGCCTGCCTCACTGCATCACACAAACTTTGTTGGCGAAGGAATGCTTTACCCCAACCTAAGATGCTGTTCCCGTCTCTCCACCCATCCAAACCCTAACTTGGATAAATGACTCAATTCAAGTGCTTCCTCCTGTGTGAGGCTCTCTTTGACCTCTCTGGCTACACTGAGCTTCCCCTTCGCTGAAACCCTGAGACCTTTAAGGGTTCATTGTAAGTATCTCTCATCACTCCCCATCAGCTTCGAGTCTGCATGTATCTTCCCAGTTAGATTTTTAATTATCAACGTCAATATTTTAGCAAATGTTTTTTCTAGCTATCTCTTTACATTCATAGATATGTTTAGATATATAGATATGATATCTATTCAACTACTAAGTAGAATTAGAGCATACGTGTGTTCTGGAACCTCCTTTTTGTCCTCGAAATAGGTTGTAGAAATTCTCCCAAGTCAATACACTTGATTGGCTTCGTAGTACACCACTGTATGGTGTACTACACCCTTATGGATGAGCATTTAAGTGTTTTCCAATACTTCTCTATCACAAACAAGGCAGAAATCCATATCTTAGTACATACATCATTTCAGACTGGTATAATTATATCCTTAGAGTAAACCTCTTGAGGTGTGATTGCCAAGTCAAAGAGTCAAAGATTTTATATTTGTATAAACATTCCTAGATTACTTTGCAAAAACACAGTGTCAGTTAATAGTCCCAAATCCTTTGCCCAGAACCACTCCTCAGCCACATCCCACTCTTTGAGACTGATTAATTACTTTCTCTCCTAGAAGGACAAAAACCTGGCAGCTTAATTTTGCATTTTGCCTTAAGAGTGTGTATATGTGTGTGTGTGTGTGTGTGTGTGCGCGTGCGCGCGCGCATGCGCATGCGCGCACTATTGAAAGGCGATGTCAATCAGAGTTCTCCCTTCCATGTCTCTAGTTACTGCCACAAGTAAACATTTCAACTCTCACTTTTAACACTGGCAATAAACGTATGAAAAGATACCCAGTGTCCCCACTAATCAAAGGAATGCAAATAAAATAATAATGACTGCTTTGGTTTTATTTCCTTGTTGTTGTTGTCATTTGGGGGTGAAGGCAAAGAATAATATTCTCTGTTGATGCAAGTGTGGGGAGAAGACACTTATGTTCATTTTTTGGTTCTTTCCTAATTGCGGTAGCTCGCACTTCCAGAAAAATTTCAAACTACTGTGGTGATAGCAGCACGCATGTTCTGATCCTGACACTAGTAGTTGTATTTCCAGCATCTCAGTCATCAAGCACAAGTTTTTAGTTGAACTTTATATTTTTATTTATATTTCACTCACAGTTCGCTTATAATTAAATGACTTTTACCAAATGAAGTTTTTGCATATCTTTCAAGATAAATATATACTAAGATGCTTACAATGGGTGTGATATAAACCAGACAGTTTCTACCTGCCTACCCGTCTGTCTAACAAAGAACTTTTTCAGTTTCTGTCCAGACATGAGGTTTGTTCCACGTTTCTGAACTAACGTGCAAAAATATAGTTAAAACACATGTCCTGACTATATGTACAGCATAAGAATAATAAGTATTATCAAGATCCATGTCACAAACCGTATCAAGCCCTGTTTATTAATTTCATCTTAGAGAAACTAAGCCAAATTTTGGCAAGATCCAGTCTGATGCAAAGAAATCCTGTTTGAGACAAGATAGATATAAAACCACAGGATAAGATTACCTATAAACAGCTTTCACAGCAAAATCAGACATCCATTTCTTACCCTCAGTGAGACACAAATGGAGCCCAAGATGTTTCATCACTCCTTCCCAAAGTTTATGAAATAAAGTGCCCCCTGATGAATCCAATTTCAGGAACTGGCATTGTTTCTAAATTCTGCTTCCTCTATTTGGCTAAGAATAAATCTGTTAAAATATTAAGATATGCAGTAAGTGGTGTCATGTTTTCTCTCACCACCTGCAGCTACTTATGGTATCTTTGAACTAAAAGCATCTCTGCTTATTACTGTGATCAAGCACTGACCATGTCATTTGGACCACACAGAGAATAGATTACGTTAATGTAATGTAATACTGTAGATTTGTATAAAATAAATATTATGGCACTAAATGCACACATTTTACAATCAATCAAGCATTCACTTTATTTAACTTCCTTTATTGATGTATCATTGTCCAATGTTATACACATGGCTAGGATGGAAAAGTAACTCAGGCACCAGTCCTGCCCTCAAGTGCTTCCTGGTGTAGTGGAGAGACAAAATGTGGACACAGTTACAGAAGCACAGAAAAGATAAAGTGTCGTGGTAGTTCCAACAGGAAGATTACGCACATTTTGGAGTGATCAGAGATGTCTCAATGGACATGTGGCTTTCGGATTAGACTCAAGAAGCAAGAGGAGATTTCTCCATGTAGAAAACAGAGAAATCGCGTTCCTAGATGACAAAGGAGTGTCATCGGCACAGAAACTAAGACAGGGTTCACGGTTTGTGCTGGGAAAACAAGAATAACTCTTTGGCAGGATCACAAGAAGAAGCACAGGAAGCAGGCATACCTTTGGTAACTTCAGATATGGCCAGCTCAGTTAAGACCTTGACGTCAACACCATGCTAGGGAGCGTGAATGCGACTCTGTAGGCAACTGGTAGTTGCTGAAGAGGCTCTTAAGAAGGGGTACAGCATGCTCAGAGTTGTGTTTAAGATGTGGAAAAGGTGGAGTTCTAAGTATTTTAACAAAGATTGCACACAAACTTAAGTGTGGTATTCTTTATACTTCGGGACACTTGTATTCAATAAACTGAGTACTAATTGATAGATGTACGTATTGATAGAACGTACAGCAGAGACTGCTAATCGTTGCTCAATACCTATTTATCCCTTTTGTTAAAGACCTCCCAAAATTGGGCTGGTCACAGGCTATCAGAATAAAGACCAAACAGTTCCTAGTTTGCCTTGCAGCTAGATGTGATCATTAGACTAAGTGGTAGCCCATGGGACATAGTCTGAAGTATTGTGCCCCACTTCTGAGAAGTGGCCTCTAGACATTTCCACACATCTCTAGAGGAGTGTTCTTTCCCTTCTTTTTTCCTTTGTCCTGGAATGTAGATGTAATGTCTGGAGCTGAAGCAGCCATTATCGGCAATAAGATGAACCTGAGATGGAGGTCACATATATCAGGACAATAAGAGGAAGAGCTTGGACTCTGACACATGGAGCACCTGCACCGCCCCGGAGCACCTTACCTGACATTTTTATGAAAGAAAGAAAGAAATGCTTATATTTTCTGAGCTTCAGATATTTTGGATATTCACCACTGGCATCTAAACCAAATCCTATCTGACATGGTTGGGAAAGGAGCTTTCTGTAGCTACATGTCCAACAAATCTGTTAGCTTCACCTTAGGAACTCAAGAATTCTGTAAGGGGTGGGGCAAGTTGTACTGGACAATCCAATTAAAGTTGAGAAACTGCATCCAATAACTGAAGAAAACACATTCTTTTCAAGCACACATCACACATTTACAGAAATTAACCATATAGCTGGCCAAAATTCAAGTCTCACCAAATATTGAAAGACTGAATTCATATCAAGTATGTTTTCTAATCACAAGGCTATCAGTAACACAAAGATAATCCTCATACGTTTCAAAATTAACTGCATGATGACTTGTTAATGTCTATATCCCAATTAGATTCTAAGTTATATAAGAGAAATTGACAGATCAAGCTGGCCAAGAAAAGGGGAAAAGTTTGTAATGATGTGAACGTAAATTCTTAAACAAATAAACTTGATCTCAATCAAAAACAGGCAAAGGATATGAACATATTTGCACACACACAGAAATGCCAATGGTTAGTAAACACAGAAAGCAGTATTCCACCTCACTAATAATTAAGAAAATGCAATTTAAAATAACAAGGTATTACTTGTATAAAACATTAATAATTTAGTTTACTAGTAATTAATAACTGATGATTCCCAGCGTTGGTGAAGATACAGAAAATGGTCACTGTCTCACGATGCTGACGGAGAGTCATATTAACACAATGCTGATGGTGGTCAATTTGCAAATGTCTTTCAAAAGTTTAATGGCACGCACTTCATAACCCAACATTTCCACATCTGGCTCAGTCCTACCGTAATGTTCCCAACATGCGTGTAGGGTTATCTGCAGCATTTTGATAACAGTGAAAAATTATAAACTACCTAAGTGTCCCTCAACAGGAAAACTGTTAAATAAATTGTTAGATTCATTCTGAAGAATATAATTAATGCATTAGTTAAAAAAATAATAGTCATGTGTGATGACATACTATCAAGTAAAAGAAACTAAAGAATAAGGCACAAAGTGAGGGGAAAATACTATAAATACACAAACATATATGTATATACGTATAAATGCATTCTTCAAAAAGTACTAGAAGGCTACAGACCAATGTTTTAACAGTGATTACCTGGATTGGGGTGGGGCCTTGGGGGTAAAAAAAGAGAGGAGTTCACCATTTTACTGCTCTCTGTATTATCTGAATTACTAAAATTTTAACATACTTTTTATTATGTTTTCCTGAGTTACTTGTGTAGTTAAAAACAGTTCAGTAAATTATTAAATTTACCCCAAATCTCACAGTGATATGTGGTGAGTCATAAACTAGGATTCAGGCTCCTTAACAGGTCGGAAAGTGTTTTTCCATTTTCCCAAAATGATTTAAACTTTTCCAAACGCCAGAGAGTTTGATTGATCCTGTAAATGTGGGCACAACTTATACCGAAGCACCTCCAAGTGAGATACATTTTTCTAGATGCTGGTTCTTATAGCATTTGTGAGAATTAAGTCAGGCAACGCCTCTTAAGCACACAAGAGCTCAATAAATGGCAGCTATTATTATTATTATCAGTTAGAATCTCTATAAGCAGTCCTTGCAGCGCGACACAAACTTTACAATAAATGTGCTTATTTTCTGAGCTCATCAAAGGCTCAGCCACAGTCAGCCTGAGAAAGCGTGTACAAGGGGAGACGTCCAAACATACTCTACCTCCTCCTACACCAGATCGCTCTCAACCACACTTAAGAAACATTTTCAGTCCTGGAAATGATGTATTGGGATTTGCTTAAAGTAAACGCTTGTCTGATCTACATCACTTTGCACCGTTGCTTGCCATGCAATCAAGTTAGTTGTAATCCATAAATATCTCTAAGTATACAAAGCAATATAATTTTTGTACTGAGTTCTGAATGGATTTACTAGATCCTTAAAAGATAATAATCGTATAATTTAATCATTGTAAAGTCACTCTGCTGGCACTGTTTGGTTTTGATCAGACATGTAGAAGAAATTCCATTATCAGACTCTGATACCACATGAGAAATGAGCTCGCTTCTAAAGTGCTGGCCAAATTCTGACTCACAATTGATAAGGATCATAGAACTGACATCCATATATAATTAGCACCTTATCTGAAGTATAGTTTGCCTTCAAACTATAAACTAAAACTGCCTTCAACGATGGCCAATATTCTCCTAGTTCTTTATGGAAATACCAGTCTTATGTCAATGTGGAGCTGCTGGGAAATGGTTAAATGAATATGTTTTAATACAGAACGTGTAATGCAGATATATTATTGATGTAAGAATTTCTCTCCTTACTCTCAATGAAACTTCATGCTATTTCATTGAAAACTGTCCCAATTTGCTATCAACCCTTTGCTGCAATAGCACCATAAAATGAATACGCTCTGTATTTTGCTAAAGACTTAACTGCTGAAAACATGTTATTGTTCTCGCGAAATAATTTTAATTTACTTGTGTTTACTTCATTTAGCACCTATGGTCTGCTACTCAGACAAAGAGGCATTTACTAAGTAACATAAGCCATTTTTCTCACCCTATGAAAATCTGAGGAAGAACATTTTTCTAGCTGTCCAAACTAAAACATACACGATCAAGATATTCAGCTACAAATTAACCACGCTAATTTATGCAATCATTATCATGTTCAGCTTTTTAAATCTTCTCTGAAATCTATTCTGGCCTCAAAATACTTTCCAATTTTTAATAAGGCAAGAGTACTACATGTGTATCTTTATGTAAAAGGCAGTGTACTTCTGTTATATATTTATCTGTTCACTTAAAGTCCCCCCCCCACTTTATCCCTATTTAAAATATATTTAATGAATGTTATGCTCCCATAGTCATCTATTGGAAGCCTCATACACCTACAGGCCCCCGCCCTGCCTGTGATGCTGGAAACCACAGTGTTGAAATGGTTTTCCCCGACAGAGCATAACATCCTTTCCACCTTTTACCATGCTTTCCTGTCCTTCTTAATAAATGAGTTACTCAGCCAAGAAGGCAGGGACAGTGTTACTAACCAAGTTCTTTGAGCTAGTTATGTATTGTTCATTTTCAGTAACTAATAGGTCATCTTTTCCAAGCATTGAACCAAGAGTAACGGTGGCCTCACTGCTCTGGAAAGGATAGTCACATGCTTCCAGACAAATAATCTGTTTGTCTAATACCCACTATTAATGTTCTTGAAATGCTTTGTACCTCCAAAATAAAAATATAGTTCCCATTTAGAAAAAGAAAATTCTATCTTTCCTTTTTCCTTCCTCTATTTCTTTTTATTTATTCCAGTTATTTCCAGGGTACAAAGCCTTTCCTGGGGACTCAAAACCAGACAGAAATACTCACTCTTCATGGTCCGTCCCCCCAAGTGATGAACCTCAGGAGATGGCCGGGACCTCAACAGTTACCGCTTAATTAAGGTTCCTCTGGTTGTTAGCTAAGAACTTAACCCTCTTGGAAAAAATTTTCTCCCTCAAGCAAGATGACCTGCCATTAGTAAAAACAATCAGCAGTAATTAAAAACCTCATTTTCACACACAGTTCCTAAGTTTTACATCATGAAAACTGCTTCTCATCTAATACTCTTTAAAAATGTTTCCCTGAGCAAAATAAAAGGCCCTCTTTGAAAAAGACTAAAGCTGAACAAAAGAAGCTGAAATATAATCAGTTTCTCTTTCAAATAATAAAACTGTCCCAATATTTGGTCAACAGTTTTAAAATACATGAATCCAAATAAGGGATATTCTTTTTGTCTTATTTCAAAAATATCTAAAATACTTGATCATCAATGTGTTACAAATACTTTGGCAGAGACGCTAGATGTCATAATTATCTTCTGTTTAAACTTGTTGTACCCAAATCTTCAATGGGCAATCAAAATGTGAATGTACTCCCTAAAATAACTTTAAATGGATTTAACATTCTGCTTGAGTTCACATGATTTATATTCTTAAACTATTTAATAAGTAGTTATTCCAAAATCTCTGAACAGACTGAAGTTTAAACCCCCAAACTTGCAAAGTGGAATAAAGAAAACAGACAATGTTTGATATAATCAAAATCTAATCAAATTGGGGGGTGGGGGGAAGTGCCTTCTCTGAAACAAATTAGGTAAATAATAACAGATGTCAAAGCCTTTTAAGTAAATGGAACCCAGGCCAAATTTATTTTCAAACGAGATGGAAAAAAATATATACAAATATCTCTAACCTAATGGAATTCTGGGCACCATGGGTCAAATTTCGAGAACATGACTGTAGTTATCAGGAGACACTAGAGGGCAGAGTTGCACAGAGAAGCTCTTCTGACATCTAATTAGCAAAAGGGATACCAATAATCAGATGCTTGCTCTTTATATAAACCCTCAAGATACTGACTTATCTTGAAAGGTTTCAGACTTTTAACAGATGATCTAAACTAGTCCAGTACAATCAAACAAACAAAGGAAACCCACACTAGGGGCTCCATGGAGAATACTTGTCCTAAGAATGATCTATCTTCCTTCCAGCACATGTTCATGACTATAACATCTCACTCCCCATGAAACAACCATCACTTTTCTCCTGAATAAAAGATCTTACTAACCCACTTATGCTCATGCCTTCAAAAGCTAGGGGTTTTAAGTTTCAGATGACATTTCCCATCAAATCTGGGAAACGGGTTATTCCAAGTACCATAAGCTCAAACAAAATTTGTCTCCATATTATTAAAGTTTTCTGAAGAGGAGGAAGAAGTGTTCAACCTTCAGAACTCCTTTGTGTTCATTCTCTGTCAATGACAGAGATTCAACAAAGATGGGCTGCCCGGCATTCCGCTGCACTGACTAATGGAAGCCATTTATGTCAAGTGGATTTTGGAAGCCCAAATATCAATTTCTGTAGCTCTAAGAGCAACATAAAAAGTCATTTCCCCTCTTTCAGCCACTGCATGACTTTCATAGTGGCCAAGTCATGTACAAGCCACATCAATAGCTCCTAATTATAGTAACTTGAAAATTAAAGCCTCACACATTCATTCTCCAAAGAGCCAAGTTTCCTAGATGGCATTCCATGAGATGATGGAGCTTCTCTTCAAAACAATCCATCTCAGAAAATGTGTGTTTTCAACAGAAAAAAAAATGTATTTGTCCTAGAAGAGTGTTTTATTATCACTGTATTTATAAAATATACTCATAAAAATCAGTATTTAAAAGTTATAATCCAAATAGGCTGAATTTCTCATATGTTTCTCATATATGATGATGGCTTTTAAGATCCTAACCCCTTGATAATTCTGTAGCTTGAACAGTGAATGTGACAACATGAATATATATTTTAAGTAACTCAGGAAGAGCAAATTGAGCATTTGGGATTCTTAGAATCTAGAATACATTTTTCACTATTTCTCACTACTCTTTTTCTCTTAATACCTGTCTGATCGTACCCTTTTTTCCTGGCTTTTAAAACCAATGTCTTGAATATTCACCATAATATCCAAGATATACATACAGTGGATCAAGGAAACTGGGCCCCTATTGAGGCATTTAATATATTGATGCAAATTATAAAACTACAGGCTATAAAATATTGATCTCTCCAGTCCACTCGTGGAAAACTAAAACTCAGGATGAAATGTACTTCAG
>NW_006778358.1:62821-77325 GCF_000442215.2 Lipotes vexillifer | reverse complement strand
AGCAGGAAAACTAATCATGGTAAACATTCACTAGTATATCTTATTTCTAGAAAGCCAGAGATGACGAATTTCTGTCAATCAACATCAAAGATCATGCATTGGTGGCCTTCCCTAACCACTTCATCTAAAATTTTAACCACCCCTCTCAACATTTCATATCCCCCTTCTTTGCCCAGTGTTCTTCCCTTAGCACTTACCATTAATTAACTTACTAATTCTTTTACTTGGAATTTTTACTTGTATATTATCAATCTCCCTCTCTGGAATGTATGCCCTCTGAGGGCAGAGATCTTATTTCTTTTGTTCATTCTTTTTTTCATCTCCAGTCCCTAGAACAGTGCCTGGCACCTAGTAAAGTAATTAATAAATATTTGCTGGATTATTAAATGGATGAATAAATAAATGAATAAACAACAAATCCAAAACCTGGCAGAATTGTACGTGTTCCAACAGAATAATAGATCCTTCTAAATTGATAATTGCACAAAAAAGCAATCTCAACAACATTCATTGACTTTCGTCAGGCTCTATTTCAGGAATAACTATATACAGGTCCAAATAATCCAACTATATGCTGTCTGCAAGAGACACACTTTAGATTAAACAACCAAACAGGGTGAAAGTAAAAGAATGAAAAAGATACATCACAAAACAGTAACCAAAAGAGAGCTGGAGTGGCTATAGCAATATCTTAAAGATAAAAATTGTTACGAGAGACCAAGGCCATTTCCTCATGATAAAAAAGTCGATCTGTCAAGAAGATTTAACACTTACAAATGTATTTGCTCTTAATAACAGAGCCCCAAGATACATAAAGCAAAAACTGACAGAATTGAAGAGAGAAAAAGACAATTCAACAATGACATTTAGAGACTTCAATACCCCACTTTCAACTAGACAAAAGATCAACAAGGAAATAAAAGACATGAACAACACTAAAAACTAACTACACCAAGCAGACCTTTATAGAACACACCACTCAACAATAGCAGAATACGCACTCTTCTTAAGAGCACATGGAACAATTCTACAAGATAGACCATATGTTAGACCAAAATCCCTTACCCAAAACACTTTGGGCCATATGTGTTTCAGAATTCCAAATCATCCAGGTTTTTAAAATATGATATGGTACATTTTTATTGTATTATGTAATATCCCACATGCTCAGCAGGATCTAGGTCAACATCCTGTAACCAATCACAATATTTCTATGGCAAAATATATGAAAGTTGACACTACCTGAGATAAAGACTGTAAATAGCTTCAACTCAGTTCAGGTGTTTTGTCACGAAATAAATTACAAAACTTTTTTTTAACTCTTGCTTCTACTTTCAAAGCATTTTTCAAATGGATCCACTCTTCTTCATCTCTGCTGCCATCATCCTAATATGAGCACCCCTGTTATGTCCTTCACAGCCATCAGGGAGCATTCTAACAGCACCCCTGCTCTCAGCCCAGGCTCCTTCCAACCCAGTCTTTACAATGTAACCAAAGGCATTTGTTACTTTTATTATATTGCTCCTCTGCCTGAGACTCTACAGTGATGTCCCATTGCTCCTAGAGTGAAACACGCCTCCCTCACGATGGCCTCCGTGGTAAGGTGCATCCCTGCTTCCCCAAGGTCTCCTACTCCTACTCACTCGTGGGCTCCTTCCTACTCCCTTCAACGCAACAAGCTCTTTCCTACTTAGAGTCTTTAGTCTAGCCGCTCCCCCTTCCAGAATGCTCTTCAAAGAGTTTTCTCAGAGGGGAATCATCATCAATCTTTAGATCTAAGCTCGGATGTCATCTCTTCAAAGACTTTCCCTCCCCCTTCTATCTAAATACACTTAGCCTTCCCCATACCCTTTAAAACAAACAAACAAACAAAACACGGGGGACTTCCCTGGCGGTCCAGTGGTTAAGACTGCAGTGCTTCTTTCCCTACCCCTTCTATCTAAATACACTTAGCCTTCCCCATACCCTTTAAAACAAACAAACAAACAAAACACGGGGGACTTCCCTGGCGGTCCAGTGGTTAAGACTGCAGTGCTTCCACTGCAGGGGGTGCAGGTCTCATCACTGGTCAGGGAACTAAGATCCCACATGCTGCACAGCGCGTACAAAAACTAAAAAATTTGTTTTAATTTTTAAGAAACTGAATTTTAAAGTTGCTTTAGATGTACATAAAAGTTGCAAAGATAGTACAAAGAGTTCCCATATATGCTGCGCACAGTTTCCTCTACTGTCAACCTATTACATTGCTAAGGTACATTTATTTACAACTTAGTAAACCAACCCTGGTACGTTACTATAATATTAACTAAGCTCCACACTTTACTAAGATTTCACTAGTTCTTCCCTAATGTCCTTTTTCTGTTCCAGGACTCCATCCAGGACACCACATGACATTTAGTCATCATGTCTACTTAGCTCTCTCTGCTCTGTGACAGTCTGTCAGACCTTCCTTGTTTTTTCTTCACAGTGTTGAAGAGTACCGGTCAGGTATTTTGCAGACTGTCCCCCGACTTGGTTTGATCTGCTGTTTTTCTCATGGTTAAACTAGGGCTATGGATTTTTAGGGGGAAGACCACAGAGATAAAGTAGTCTCATTACATCATACCGAAGGCATAGAGTATCAACATGACATCACCAATAATGATAAACTTGGCCACTGGGCTTAGGTAGCATTTGCCAGGCTTCTCCACTGTAAAGTTACTCCCTCTCCCCACTTTCCACTCTGTAACCAATCTACTCTTTGGAAACAAGTCACTAAGTACAGCTCACACTCAAGGGCCAGGGGGAGTTGAGGTCCACCTCCTGCAGGGGATGGTATATAAATAAATAATTTGGAATTCTTCTGTAAGGGAGATTGTCTATTTCCCCCATTTACTGATTCATTCAGTCATTTATTTATAACAATATGCACTCATAGATGTTCATATTAGAGTTTAGGTTAGAACCCAAAACTACATTATTTGTTTCATTGCTCAAATCACTACTGGTTTAGCCACTGGGGGCTCTTTCAAGTTGGCTCTTATGTTCCTTGGCTATGCCTCATCCTTTTGTCTTTTTGAGCACTCTACTACTTTCTGGAACAAGATACTCCAGTCTCATCTTGTGTAAGAATAGCACCCTGTATGAGACTGGTTCCTTTTATTGGAGAATGGTTTTGGAAACCAAGATCTGGTGCTAGGTAAACTTAGTGTTGCTGGGGTGTTACTATTAGGCCTTCTCAATAGACAGAGCTAGGAAATGTATGTGTGTATACTAACCCATGCACAAGCACAGATCTATAAATATTTCCATATGTAACCGTTTGTATCTATATTAAGCAAAACATGAGTTTATACTGATGTTCCCACCTCTAATCCAGTATCACATGATTCGTTGTAGGATTCCATTTTTTTAATCACTCATATTCTTTTCCACTGGAATTATTAACATAATCTAAAATTACCTAGTTTGCTTACTTACTGTTTGTCCCTCATTATCAAGAATTTAAATTTAGAAGCAGAGGTCTTGCCTGTTTTAACAAATTCTGGAGCTCTAGAACCTAGAACAGTGCCCGCAACATGGTAGTGGTTTATTGACCACTGAAAAAATAATCGATAAAGAAGTACTGATTATTTAATTTATAGTAGGAAAGAAAAGATGAAATATTTTGAGGCTAGCCCTTGATATGAGTAAGGTCATCTTCTAAACGAAAAATAAACACATATTCATCCAACGCTATGCTCTGTTATATTAATAATCTCCACGCATTCACCGTCACTTGGCATTGGAATTTCCCCCACAAGCAATTCAAGGAATGCTTGACAATTTTCCCCTAGAGTTTACTGTAGTAGAGCTTAATCACGTCCAAAATGAAAGTAACGTGTTTCTTCCTCAGATTTCCTCCTATGTAACATATACTATCTTCCTTCCGTCTTAGTAGGGTGTAGGTCAGAGAGAAGAGGCAGACAGGAGGTAGGGAGATTCCTCACCCATCCTTACATGTTTCACTAAACTATCCAAGGAAGTTTCAGTGTCTTTCCCCCCATAGTCTAAAGGACCATGTGTCACTCAAAGCTACAGTTAGTTGTAATTTTGTTGGCTTAGCATTTTCCTACGTCTTTCTATTACTTCTCAAATTGCTGAAAAGTCTTGTCTAGATCTGAAAATGCCTTTCATAGAAGCTACTGTGGTATGAAAGGTAAAGAAAGACAGTTCGGGAGGGGACTGAAAGGGATTTTGCATTCAAGATTTTCTTCAACCTTCCAGGTTTGCACTTGGGCATGCTTGTTGGTCCTAGAGAACACAAGGTGGGCAAGGGCTGTCACCCCTGTTCACTGTGTCTTTCTCACCAAAGAACTGGAGGTTCCCCCGGAAACCTCCCATCTACTTGCTCCCACTAAAAAGATACGGGTATGTCAAGAAAAGAAAGAAAGAGGTGGAAGGAGGGTAAGAGAAATACTGAATGCTCAATGTATGCCTGGCAAGTCCTGTGCTCTTTACTACTCTACTCTCAAGATTACAACTAATTTTACCAAAATTTGGTAAAATTTTTTTAATTTTCTTTATTTTTTTTCCTTTAAATTAAGAGAGGGGACACTTACATACATACTGATATTAAAATCTGCAAATGTAACACAGAAAAGAAGTTAATACTGGGGCGGGGGGGAGAAAAGAGCAAAAGTATTTCCCGTGGCTTCTGGAATATTCTTTCACAATAATATAAGCAAAATCCCCTAATATTTGTGAGAGATGTTATCCTTCTTAAAATCTTTTTTTAAAAAACAAAACAAGCTGAACAAACCAAGGCAAGCCTGTATACATTTCTTGAAATAGTTCCTTGTTTATCTGAACTATTTTGTACCTCGGAGCCATGACACGTAAGTGTCAGCGCACAACTGCAGGTCCATATATAACAAAGCAGTGCCCAGAGGGTTCCCGAAATAAGAGCTCGACGCTCAGTTCATATGAGGAGGGCCCCCTATGCCCAAATTAAGCCTTGGCCACTTGCACATAATTAGCATACCAAAATAAGAAATGAAACCAAAAGGCACAGTAGGGCAATGGAACCCTGTTACCATGTTAAGGATACATTGCCCAGGTGTCATCAGTCAAAATGAACTATGTCAAAGAGATGAAAACTGAAGGAAAAAAACAGGTTTTCAGACAGTAGCTTTCAGAGCATATACACCTAAAGGAAGGACTGAATAAGAAATATCTCCCCAGTAAGTTCTCTTATTGACTTTACCTACACAGAAACGCTTCCAGGTTTTTGTCACATCTTCCCACGGGACTGCTCCCAGCCCACCTCTACTTATGTGGGACTTCATTTGGCTGAGTCATAAGAACAGCTGTTGAATTATGAGTTATGGGCACAGGCAAGAAGCTATCAAATATCCAAGGATACAGAAAGCACAAGCCACAAGTGCAGTTTTTCTTGGCCAAGTCCTCAGTGTCTGCCATCCATTTACTTGTAATTGTAGGTGATTATCTCGTCCCCTCCCTGCCACTCTGAAGGGTCGGAAGCACTCTAGCTTTGCCCTCAGAGTCATCCCATTCTACTCTTAGAAGGTCCGAAAATAGAAGGAAGCTGAGTTTCCTTTGTTCCAATCCTTTCAGCAAACATCAGTCATATAACAGCAAAGCCACACGCCAAGACAAAGCAGGAAATGAGTAAGGGATAAAGAGTCTGTTCTCTTGCTGCCTTTCCCTGTGTTGGAGTATTGTACTCACCAGAGGAAACTCATTTTCGAAGTTATGTTGCAGCTGTACAAACTGCTCATAAAAAAAATTTTTTTTAAAAATCCGTCACCTTGTTTTCAGCCCAGTGGCAGATTTCACATCAAAAAAATTATACCCAGTAGACATTCTTAGCAGTTCATCCATATCTTCAATCATACAGTAAAATTTCCAACAAATTATTCAAATTCTCTGAACAAATGCTAGATGAAATCCTTCAACCAGTGACAACCTCAAGAAACCAAGTGTGTCACACATGGGTAATTTCACATTCACGGAGTCTTTTCTCATGACATTTTATTTTCTGAAAAGAGCAGATATGTCTCACTGGAAGCATTTTTTTTTTTTATTTTAGGTTTTTAAAAATAGATCCTGCTCTTAAGACTTCTTCCTGTGGTCTGAAGAACTGAACATATTTTCCCAGGCAGATTCAGAATAGAATCATCAGATCAATTTAAGAACAAGTTGAAAATTGACAGTAGATGGCTAATGGGTGAGCGGTAAATGCAACTTGTTTCCTTAATTCATATTCTCACTGCAGAAATATGAACATGACCCCCATGATTCTACCTTTCTAAAACACTGACTCGTGTATTCATTCACTCATTCACACCACAAATACTCACTGAATACCCACAAAGTGACCAAGAAAATGACTGTCAAGCTACAGTGAGCTGTGTCACATAATGTTTTCCAAAATCTGTCCCACTCAGATCTTCCTTTCTTCTACAGACAGCTGAGTGGAGAGGCCAAGAGAGCAAAGAAGAGGAAGGCGTCGAAAGGAAAAGACATTTACAAAGAGCGATAAAGAATGTAGAAAAGCAAACACACGTGGAGAAGAAAGTTCTGGAGAGTTATCACCATCGGGACCACATCAGCCCCAATCCTCTCTGCATAAAGGATAAAAGCAAACACCAGTCCACGATGCCCTAAATGGTCCCTATCTTTTCTTTTTTTTTTACTACCATCTCAGAACCATCTGGCTTTGAAACAAACTGTAAAATCACTGTACATATGGTCTATACAGTAAATAAGATGGCTATAGTAGTAGACAAAGTATAATTTGCATATTTTATTCACTAGAGGATCATTAATCTGCTCTAGTGAGTAAAATGCAGATTTGAGTGGTTTGAGAATTAGTAAGCAAATGAAACAAAAATCACCTCAAAGGCCAGAGAGTTGCCTCGTGATGTGTTCTTTGTTAATTCTGACGTTTTTAATTACCTGTCAAATATGTCAGTACATGTATTTAAATATTACGTTTTAACATTGTTTCTTAGTTATTCAGGCATGGTAATAAAAAGCTTCCCCTCTGCTTGTCATTTGCTATCAAACCTACAGAGAATGTTAATAAGAGCAACAGTTAGAGAAAAAGTAAAAGTGGTGGCTTTACCACTTCAACCAGGCTGTACGTATGCAGACATTCTTAATCCAGAAAATACAAACGCCTTGGAGTATTTCAACTGACAGCATGCAACACTGTCATGCGCTGACGTTTTCTTAATACACTTTCAAAATCGCAGTCAATTTTCAATGAGGATTTGTCAGCTTCCTCTAGTGCATCAGCTGTGTCATGAGAACAACTTAACCAGTTCTGAAGAAGGAAAGGCCCCTTTCATGACAGAGCCCTATTTAGGAAAATAATGATCAGAGGGCCCTCAAGAACTTCATTAAAGTTCTATAAACGCTTTACAAATAGGTTCAGAAGCTGCACCTTAGAACAGTAGCCAAGGTGAAACTACCTGGTGCCAACTTCCTCTCTAATTCAAAACTATCATGATGAACCCCATCATGATAAGAATATGGATAAAAATGAAAACTACCCTCCTTGCTAGGAGTCTCTCCAGTCATTCTCACCGCTGTAAGAAGACTTGCTGCTGACAGCCCATTTTAAGAGTTTAAAGGAAAAGCAGTAAGGGGAAGACTAATACAAAAGTTAAAGGCTGGTAAAGATGGCCAGGGCTCTACTATCTGCAAAGACAGGTGGCCCATCTGCAAGTCTCAATCCCTACTCCGCAAGTCCTTTGCCAGTCCTTTCCTCTGGTGCTCTGTGTAACAGAGGAGGAAAAAAAGCTGATGGACACCACGATTCGCTGTGACTGATGCTGGACTACCTACCTGTGCCCTTTGCGATGGCCCCTTGCCCAGGATCTCTGGGGGTTCTTCAACCTCCTGCTTTACTCACATACACCCCAACCACCAGGGGCCTTTCCAAAGCATAAACACACACCGGTACCCAGTGATGCCAAAGAGCGCTGCCTTGTGCTTGGCCACACGCAAAAGCATCTCATAACTCCGCTTATGAGCTGACTCCAATGAAGACCCATGGGGAGGGACGAATGGAGAGTAAATATGCTCCCATGTGCTGAGATCATTATAGCCCACTACATCTGACTTTTTTTTCTTCTTTTTTTCTTTTTTTTTTTTTTTTGCGGTACGCGGGTCTCTCACTGTTGTGGCCTCTCCCGTTGCGGAGCACAGGCTCCAGACGCGCAGGCCCAGCGGCCATGGCTCACGGGCCTAGCCGCTCCGCGGCATGTGGGATCTTCCCAGACCGGGGCACGAACCCTTGTCCCCTGCATCGGCAGGCGGACTCTCAACCACTGTGCCACCAGGGAAGCCCTACATCTGATTTTTTAAATGCTGATTCCTTCTTTATTTACAATAACAAATTTGGTCAGAAACCAAGGTGGGCTCGCCTAGAAAAAGCAGGGAGTAAATATCCAGAGATAAAGAATGATATGGAAAGAAGAGTCATTAACTTCATGACAATAAATTGAAGGAGATAACAGGGACCTGTGAGCACTGCTGCTGTGAGCAAATGAAGGTCCCCATCTGCTAGCTGATTGAACAAGTAAAAATCATTAGAGCCAACATTAAAATGGCACCTACTATTGTTAGCACTATTCTAAGCACTCTATAGGTATATATGTATTTCATCCTCAAAATATGTATAAAACAGGTGCCATTATTATCTTTTAAAGATGAGTTAACTGAGGCACAAATAGTTAAGTAACTCGTCCACGGTAACACAGCTATTGCCTTCCATTAATGCTCTATTTTCCTATGTTTAGGCATTATAGTCCATCTCTTACAAAAAGTTTAAAGTCTCCCACACAACACTTCATCTAGTAAATGTTATCTCTTCAAACATCTCTATTTCTCGAAAAAGTACTGAAAGCATTCATAAACCTAAATATACTCGCTTAATTAGTTTAAAATATCACCATCTCAAAATAAATTTGATCTTATAGGTTCTTAGATTGCACTTATTTTATACCATACTGTGAGATTCAAAACAGAATTAGCTTTTACTCTTAAAATGTCATTAATGCATCATCTTGAATATGGTAATCAATAAAAGAGATTCTGCAAGGAGGTAGGAACCTAAATGCATGTTCATTATTTCTAATGTCTTAATTAACTCCTACTGCTAATGATACAGTAATTAAGGCTTAAATATATTGGAGAGGAAACATCAGCTTTCTACTGGGTCGTGTTTAAGCATTAAACATGATTAAGCAGATTAATCATCACTAAAGTCTCACGAAACGGGGAGATTTAGACCCAAATTCTCATTGAGATTGGAATCCTGTGTCTAAAACTAAGGTTTTAGACACAGTGCAACATGTTTTCCTCACACACACCTGCTTCCTGGTTAGCTCTTCCTCTCCCTCTCTGTCCCCATGTCCCTCTGAGCACCCAGAGGTACATGATGGCAATAATCACTTCTGAAAGTGGTTTAGTATATGCATCAAGCACCACTGAAGAAGTCAAACTCCCATACATTTTTTAACCTTCTTGATTTCTGAGCCTTGGGAGGAAAGTTATGGTGATGCCTATTGACTGACCTGGACCTGATGAGGACCAAATGTGAAGACCAGAGTAGGTAGATAGTGCCATTTTTGGAGCTATCTCCTATTGTGGATTAAAGATGTCCACTCCCTTTAAAGAAGGGCAGCCTCCAGAGGTGGAGTCTATTTTTCCTTCTCTTTAATCTGGTTGATCCTGTGACTTGCTTCAATCAAGGGAGTGCAGCAGACATAAAGCCATGTCACTTCCAAGGCTGGGCCTTAAGAGATCTGCAACTTCCTCTTTTATGCTCCTGGAACCCAATCATCACGTTGTGAGCCATCCAAATCACATGGAAAGAGAAGTGAGTAACCAGTTGACAGCCCCAACTGAGCTTCCAACCAACAGCCAGCAAGTCAAATGAGTGAGCCACCTTGCATGTTCCCATCCAGTCAAAACTCTAGTGATCACAGCCCCAGAATGATGCCACATGTGGACAGCAACCTCCCAATTGATCTCAGTCAACCCAGACTCTTAAGAGATAATAAATGATGGTTGTTGTTTAAACCACTAAGTATATGAGGTAGTCTGACTATACAGCAATAGATAGTCAAAGCCTTTCTAGACCCTCATAGAGACTCAGGCTGAAACCAGTTCCTGCTTGACTTAGCATAACACAGAATAAGTCGTGGTGGACCCAGACACATCAGGATGGCTACAAGGAAGTTGAAAAGAACACTTTCCAACAGGGGCACAGTGGCTAAGACCATGAACCTCGGAGCCAGACTGTTTGAATCCTGGCTTTGCCTTTTACTAGATATGCACCTAGTAGAGGTTATTTAACTATTCTGTGCCTCAGTTTGCCTTCATATAAAATAGAGATAATAATATTCTCTACCTCATAGGTTATTTTGAAGACTAAATATCAGTATCACTATGTGTAAAGCACTGAGAACAGTGCCTGGCACAAAGTAAGTGTTCGGTAAATGTTTATTATTCTCTTGAACATCCAAGGAACCACCCACTCACAGCTCTGGGAGGGCTCTATACTTAGAACAAAGGGATATGGAAAGTGAAGGGGAGGGTCATAACATGGTTCCTGTTTGATCCTGTGCCATGAGGAAACAGATCTCTGCCATGCCATAAAAGCATGAATATGATAAATGCTAAATCTGATTAGCCTCACACCAGCAAGGGAGAAACCCAAAAATCAGAGTAAATGCTCAGTTTCTGGGTCATCAGTAAGAGAAATGTCAGACAATCAGTCACATTTTATCTGAGAATAAACTACTCCTAGGTATAATAATCCACACTTTGGATTTTATAACTGATTTCTGTTCATTAAGTGTCCTGAGCTTTACAAACATATAATATAGTCCTGGTAAGTTATGTTCTCAGACATGATCTGAACTATCATCATCATACTCATATCAATTTTGTTTCTAAATATTATTTTGCAGTTCACTGCAACAGATCAGGCTACCGATTATGGCAGTTTTTGCATATGTCATAATAAAATTAATCCTAAATGTATTAGTAATACCAGGTTAGTTTTTGGCTTTTGGTTGTTTTTTGTTTTCTTTTGATTCTTTGGTCATATCATATACACACTTCGGGAACTGTTTTTGTTAAAATGGTTATTGATTTTTTTAAATGAAGCAAAATACAGTAATAACTCATTTTGCTATAGGATTAGAATTAGTAAATAGTATTTTTTGCCCCAACCCTTTGTCTCTTCTCTATTTTAAAATTATATCAAGGACCTATTTATATTTACTTCAGAAGTAACCTGCCCAAGTGAATTAATATATTGTGGCCATAAGTTAAAGTTTTTGAAATATTTAGCAATCTATTTCAGCTCTTGAATGTCTGACCATAGCACTTCTCATGGGACTTTTCACTGGAGCCTCAAAGCTCTCCATTTCTCATCTCCACATACTCTATTCATAGAATTATTGCAGATTCAATTATACTACTCATATTCTGGTATTTGGACACGGCTCCCTCTGTTTTTCAAGAGAACTATAATGGATCAATAAATTGATACCAAGTAGTTCAATCAATTAGCAGTTCTGAGAAAATATGTCAGGTTTGTGCCTATCTTCACCATGATAACATCATTCACCCACATTAGCTATTCATCTTCTTTCCAAATTGTTTATAAGCCTGAGATCAGATTGAGAAAATTCACACTTTCATTTCATACCTGCTAGTCATGCCTTAAATGGTGACTATCAGAGATGCAAATTAATTGCAACTATATGAAGGATGCACAAATTAAAAACTATGAAATTTAAATTATTAATTCAGCATCCAGATTCCTTCTGCAATCACTAACAATTTCACCTGTTTTATTGCTCAATGCAAACTAAATTTGGTAATTTAAATAGAAATAGAGAACACTAGATCTTAGCACTTTGTTTCCCTCCTAACTCTAAGTCCCTCTTCCTTTTCCTTCCATTACCTCCTGCGTCTCTGTGTTTTGAACCTACTCTTTTATGTCTGCTGAAACTCAGTCCCATGTCATTGTCAGATCTCATCAATTACACACTATTCTGCTTTAATCTGAGATGTCATTCTTAATATTATTTTACATCCCACCAGTCTATTCCAAGAACCTGAATCCGTTCCACTATACCAAAAAAAACCAAAAGCCTATTTTTCCATGGGCTTTTGTCAGGTTATGGGCATTATGTTACTATGTGATTATGCACTAAAAGTTTTAAGAATATATACAGTTTCAGTAGTATTATTGAGAGTAACTGTTGGGAATACTTCTGCAATCACTATGTAGCTGAACAGAGCAATGAATGAAAGTAGGCAAAATGTAACTGTGAAAAAAACTCATATGAAAAAGAAAGCTTGGTTAAGTAAAAAGACTGTTCAGATTAGAACTAATAGGTTCAACCAAAGTTTCCAGACTAGTAAAGTTTTGCTTTACGTGCATCTGTTTTCTGTAAATGGAGCCCATTTAGAGTTTCAATGCTTAAATTAACAAAATAATTTGTGTAACGTTTCTAATGAATAAAATTGAGTTAACTGAGTGTAAGACATTTGTACCAACTTGTCCTTTTAGAAACAAGGATGTGTATAATTTCATCAATAAACAACAAATAAAGGAGACCATTTGAATAAAAATGGCTTTTGAGTTTCTCAGATAAAAATGTCACAGATTTCTCAAAGCACATCTCTACAAATTCTAAATCTTGGTTTTAGTGTAGCATATGCAAATATTCTCATGTCTAGCAAAATTATTTCAGGGGGAAAAAAATGTCACAAATGTCTACCTGGCAAGGTTGCTTCATTTTAATGGCTATGACATGGTATCTGTAACAGCAGAGTTCACAGGTCCAGGAACCCCTCTCACTGATCCACTTCAGCAAGCACAGCTGATGTGTATACCGAACGGACCCATCACATCGGCAGGGGTTTAACAGCTCCCCCTGGAAAGAAAACAATTCAGTATGAATATTTATGTTGTGTCTCTATTTTAAAAATCCAACAGTTGCTTTCTTTTATTTCAAAGCCATTTACCCAGAAGGATACAAGCATCAAACTCTATCCTAGAAAATGAAATTAAATGTTCATACCTCTGGTGGGAATGCAACTAAAGTCTTAAAACTATTTCAAAGGTATTACTTACAGTTATGACATAAATGTTCTACCAACATACGAAATGTCTGCAGGATACAGTTCCCAATACCCTAGGGGAAAAGCTGTACTATTAAATCTCTTTAATAACTTTTAAGTGGACGGTCAGATGCAATTCCTCTGCAGTTATTCTTAATCATTGCTAAAGAAGAAATGCATGCCATCCCAGAAAGTAGCTTGCACTAGCATTATGCTTTTATTTTTTCTAACTGTAGCATCATAAATATTGACTTAGGGGACTATATTTCTGAAAGCCTGCATATTCTTATGCAATTTCCTTACTTTGAAAAATATTAAACCTAATGTTTACTCAGACCACACTTGTAAGAGAGATGTATTATCTCTGTTGTCTCTGTGATTACTCACATGTAAGTTTGCATGCACCTCTAATGGAGTTTATAATTTTAGAATTGTGTTTCTGTCTTTCACAAGGTCAAAGTAGTTTTAGTTCTCTTATGAAAACTCTAACATGCTTTTCACCTCAGTGATATAGAGTCACCAAAATGGGCAATAAGGAAAGACCCTGCCCTTTTTGGTTTTGACATGACTCACCCCCTGTTTGTCCTCTAAGACTATCTGCCTCACGATACACCTGTAAAAAAGGAATACAGGTTTGTCTCTATGTATAAACCTGATCCATCAAGGAATTCACACAAGAAATACTTATGGCATTAACACTAAAACACCTGAGGAATGTGTAACTGCAAAACCAGGTGGAAAAAATCAAGTGTAGCCCAAAGCAAACACTATTCGCCACCGGGACAATTCTATCTGCCTTCACAGGAAAGGAAAAGGGAACGCGCAGGAGCCGCCAGGCAACCGCTCAGCCCAGGAACCCAGAGGCGGGCGCTGTCCGTGGTGCTGACCGGGCGCCGTCGAGAGCGGGAGCCAGCCCAGCCCTGCCGGACCCCACAGCCAGCTGCGCCCGGGGCCCGCCGGGCCTTACCTGCTCGGCGCCCTGGAAGCAGATCTTGCAGATGGGCTGGTGGTGCTGGTGCTGGTGCCCGGAGCGCCGGTCGCCGCCGCCGCCGCTGCTGCTGCTGCGGCTGCTGCATACTGAGCGCGTCTCGGGCCGGTCGCCGGAGCCCCGCCGCTCGCTCTCCCCACCCGCGCGGACCTCCGGCTCCCCGGGGCCCTCCTTCCCCGCCGCCGCCTCCGGGACCGTCGTCTCCGGAAGGCGCCTTGGACCTGCCCCGAAGTCGCCAGCCGCGGCCACCTCCTGCCCTGCAGGCGGCAGCTCCTCCGCGCCGCTGCGCCGCGGGGCCACCTCCGCTGGCGGCTCGTCGGGCCCCGCGGGGCGCTCGGGTGACGCGGGCAGCTCGGGCAGCGGTGGCAGGTAGCGCGGG
>NW_006778358.1:8339-62177 GCF_000442215.2 Lipotes vexillifer | reverse complement strand
GAACGGGATGGGCCGGGGGGGGGTTGGTATTTGGAGGGAACTGGAGCGGGGCGGTAGGTGTGGAGGAGCGGAGGGTAGTTCCCGGGAATGGGGATGTGGAGGGCCGGGTGCGAACCCCGGGGGAGGTGCGGAGACCGCGGGCAGGCATTGGGGGCGTGGGGGAAATCCCTCAGCCGCCTCCGCCGACCCCGCCCCGGGGCAGCTCACGTGTGTTCCGGGGCGGATTACCCCTCCCCAAGCCGCGCGGCGCTGCAGCTCTCGTGAGCGGAGGCGGGGGGGCGGGGGGGAACGGTCGGAGGCCACGGGTCCAGAAGCCGTTACTGGATGGGCGAGTGGGATGCCGCGGCGCGGGTTTGGAAGGGGCCGGGATGATCGAACGCGAGACTCGCGAGGGCAAAGGAGCTCGCGAGACTGACGCCGCGGGCGCGCCCGAGCCGGCTAAGCAGGGGGCTAGGGGAAGGGCGCGTGGGCCCCGAGGACTAACGGACGCTCCCAGGAGACCGCTTCCAGCCCTGTGTGCCCTCTCCCTCAAGGGCACTCTCACCGACCCTCCAGAGCCCTCAAAACAGACGCCTCTGGAACCTGCATCCTCCCTCTGCCCTCCTCGCCCTCTCCCTCCTGCAGGGAGTATCTGGGTTTATTTGAAACTGTTCTGGTGACTTTGTAAATATCGTTTCCTGCAGTGGTTGCTCCTAGTGAACCCTGGTGCCACGTTCTGTGGCGGGCGGGCTCTTACACCCTTGCCGTAGGAAAAAGGACTCAAAGGACACCTCTCGTGCAGAAGTTGCTGCAACCGCGGATTTCGGTTGTATGCACCCCGAAGCCAGCTGGTTTCTCTATAGTTAACTCCACTCCGCAAAACCTCTCTGGGACTTATCTTCCGGCAGGGCAACAGTGCCCTCAATTCTTTTCTGAAAATAAACTACCTTACCTGCAGGAAAGTATACGGAAAACAGTGCACAGGCAGTAGTTTCTAAATTCGAACAGTGTAAACGCATAAAGCAATAGATTTATATATAGTGCAATGTGTCTAGTCAAAGCCTTGGTGATTTTCATTAGTGTAACCCTTTGATGTCTTTGACGCAACCGACTTGCTCTTCCGGCAGTCATTTTTGGCTGCATAGAGACGGTATCAGATAGGCAAAGTAACTTGTTCAAGGTCACAGAACTGTTAACGAAGAACTTTTGAGCTCCCTGACTCCAGATTTTCCGGCTCAAACACTGAATGATTTTTTCCCCTCAATTCTCTCTCCTGCCACCTAAAACAATATGTAATACATGGTGCGTTTGGTGGCACTGACTCCCATTAATAGTTAGATGGGGTTTGTTTTTCTGTTTGTTTTTTGGTTTTTATTTTGCATTACACGGGCCTCTCAGTGTGGTGGCCTCTCCCGTTGCGGAGCACAGGCTCCGGACGCGTAGGCCCAGACCTGCGTCCCCTGCATCGGCAGGCGGACTCTCAACCACTGCGCCACCAGGGAAGCCCTAGTTAGATGTTCTTAAATGGTTAAGATAAACTACCAGCTTAAGTTAATTTTTCCAGTATACATTTTGGCAGTAAGAAGTATATTTGGTTTAAAAAAAAAAAAATGGTCCAGCTCTTTTGACAGAAATTGGTCTGGTTGGAAAGCAGAGAAGGAGGTAGTGAAAAAAAGTCAAGAATGTTTTGTTACAAATGGTCCCAGATGAAATGGTTCCCAGAAATGTCCTCTAACACTTAGCCCCCTCAGACCAACTTATTTTTGGTGGCGGAATGGCAAGCAGCAAGCACATTTTGTTAAAATGTGCTGAATGCCCTAGGAACTTATCACACTGAAAAAATGTGGTTGTAGATAATGCTTTCATTTTCAGTCTTCACCTGTCAAAATGACATTGCACAAGATTGTGTATTGCCACAGTCATAAGATAATCATAAGCCCTGATTCTAAATTCTTGAATTAAACGGAGTCTAAATGCAATTTATGACTAATACATTTCTACCAAGTATGATAAAGTACATTATTATTTGAAGGACAGCATAAAAGCTGTGGGTTCTGGATAAACAATGCACAGTGACCTGGCAGCAAAGTAACATGGATGGAAGAGGAGACGGCCACAATGCTAGATGTATCCTCTCAGTTGATTGTTGGAAAATAACTCCGGTAAGAGAAGACTAACCTTCCTTGATATGGTGAGTAGCCACATAAAAACATTATTTCCTAGCATCTGTGACCTCCAAAGCTGACCTCTCCGTGAAAAAGGAAAACTTGTTCATGATCTTCAGTTAACTCGGTGAGTCTTCAATGGATCAAGGAAAAATACCTTTGTAACTTTGATTGCATCCTCTGCCATAAAAATATAGAACAATGGGGCACACAAAAAGGATGAACCACTCTCAGCTGCTGGGACCCAAGTAGCATAGCTGCTAGAGAGACACAGACATCGCATAAAGAACAACAGGGCACCCACAGCCGCTGACAGCCATCCAATAGCCAACATGGATCCACCAACTAAAAAAATGGATGAAGTGAGAGGCAATTCTATCAATCTGAGCGAATAGTGAAAGGCACATCCAACCTGCTTCAACCTATATAAATGAAGAGAGAGATATAAATACAACAAATGCTTGAAAAGTCTCCATTCTCATGTTTCTCCCTACCCACGCACCCATGCATGCAGAGAGTTAAATATAACCTTTACCAAAAGAGGTCTTTCATTATGAACATGCAAACTCTTTAGACACCAGGAATCTCTTGAGATGAATCCAAGGATGGAGGGGAGGTGGGAGGGTCCCAGGCAAGTATGTCCCAAAAATTTCTTTGATGATATTAATGGATATCTGTAGGATATTCTCCTTGAACTTCCCAAGTGACCATGTCCTGAAGGTGTCCCCTGAAGTCACCTCAGGGATATTAGGTAGAAAACAGTCCAGGCTACACTAGGTCAGAGTTGTTTCATAATGACTTTGAAGCTATATTAGGTGTGATGACCTTGATGTGTCCTCCAATAGGAGAGTTAGCCTGAAGAGCTCTTTAAAATTGCCTTTCAGATGAACCTAGAGATTATCATACTAAGTGAAGTAAGTCAGACAGAGACAAATATTATATGACATCACTTACATGTGGAATCTTAAAAAAAAGATACAAGTGAGTTTATTTCCAAAGCAGAAATAGACTCACAGACATAGAAAACAAACTTATGGTTACCAAAAGGAAAAGGGGGGGGGGGGGTAAGAAGGGATAAATTAGGAGTTTAGGAGTAACAGATACAAAGTACTATATATAAAATAGATAAACAACAAGGACCTACTGTATAGCACAGGGAACTATATTCAACTATCTTATAATAATGGAAAAGAATCTGAAAAAGAATGTATATATACATATATATATCTGAATCACTTTGCTGTACACCTGAAACTTTGTAAACCAAGTATAGTTTCAATAAAAAATTAAAATTAAAAAATGGTCTTTCAATTCTTTTTAAGTTTAGCTTTTAGAGATATTCCAAAATTTTTCACTTGGCACCTTTGGGGTGCATTTATTTGTCTCTGTGGTCACTGAGTACAGAACAGAGAATTCTCAACTGTCTTCAAATACCTGAGAGAAAAGAACTTGAGAACGCCAAGTATGTTATAGAGCAATAAGGTTATGTTGTGTGAGTGGGAGGGTAATTTTTAAAGAGGACAGTGAAGTGTGATCTGTGGATTGCGAGTACTTGGCGCAGAGTATAGCTTTGTCGTACACCAGAAACAAAGCAGTGTCAGCCCAATGCCATGTACAGAAAAGTCCACAATTTATATCTCCTATTCTAACCTCTTGATTGAATTCCAGCCTTCTGTGTCAAGTCACCTCTATGACTGCTCTGCTTAGATACCTAAGAGCTATTCTAAACTAACCCAGTCCAAAAGCACACAACACTCTCAAACCTACTCATTTTCCAGTCTTCGTCATGCCGGTAAACCAGTTGTTCACTCATCCAGTTACTTAAGCCTTGGAGTCGTCCCTTGACTTTAATTGTTCATGTCATATATTCAGTGTATCACAAAATTATTTTGCATGTACTTTCAAAATATACTTCAAATTTCACTACTATATTTCACCTCCACTCCCACCATCCCCGTTCAAACCAACGTGATGCACCAGGACCATCAAAGGAGCCTCCTGTCACCCTGCTTCTTATTCTTGAATCTGCCCCCAACAGCAGCCTGGATAATCCTATTCAAATGTAAGTCCAGTCATGTCATCCCACTGCTTGGTACCCACCAGTGGCTCCCCAACACACTTGGTGCAATGTCAAAAATCTTAGCATGCCCTACAATCCTCAGTCTAGCTCCTGGCTACATCTCTGAAGCTATCAATCTCCATATCCTCTTCACCACCCTCTCCCAGTCGGTCCCTATTATTTATTCCTACTCCACTGACTTCCTTGCTACTACTCCCCAAGTACATTCCCTCCTCACGCCTCCAGTTATCATGGCTCACTCCTTCACTCCTCTCATCTTGCTCAGAGACACTTCATCAAAAAGACCTTCCTCAACCTTCCCAACTGAAATAGAATCCTCCACTCCCATTTTTTTAACTCTAACCTTTGCCCAGTTTTACTTTTTCATATCAATTTACTATTCAACATTATAAATTGATATTTACATATTGTGTGCATTTCTTTTGCTTTTTTTTTTTTTTCTCATCTAATATCTTCCACTGGAACACTGGCTCCATTGGAGACTATTTTCTTCACTGCTCTGTCCTTACTATGCCTAGAACTGTGCCTGGTCAGAGTAGTGCTCGGCCAATACTTAGAGAACAATTATATGAAGAATTCAAGCAATCAAGCAGGTAATTATTAATCAGCTTCTGTGTTTAAGGCACTGTGCAGCTTGTTAAACCATAGTTTCCAGGTGAGAATGCAACCTGTAGGACAAGGAAGGATGTAGTCACAGCATTTTGGTGCACTCCATGTGATGCCATTTTCTTTCATTGCTTAACCAACTTACCTAAAAATATTCTTTCCCTTAGTAATTTATATTAGCTGCTTAATGTGTCATTTGCTACTATGTATGTGAAGTCAAAGTCTTGGTTGACCTCGATCCTCACATTCAATGAAGATATCAGAAATTTGAAAATGCACACCACTGGTCTTAAGGGAAAGTGAAGGAGTGTGGATGGAGGGTCTCCATCTCTGACCAATTTCACTGATCATGAATCATGCTCCTCTTTTGATTTTATACTACACTGCATTCTAACATTTGTCAATTCTACCTGTAGAATTTGATACCATATTCTCCTTCCATTTTTCTATCTTTGCCTCTTGTATCTCTCCACTGTTCCCTGTCCCTGCCTTGGTCTCCCTTGGTCTCCCTTGGTCTCCCTACCTTGAAACCTGGAAATGGAGAAGGGCTTTTTACCTGACAGATTGAAAACATGGAAATATGTTGAATCACTGTGTACACTGGAAATCCTAAACCTGACTGACATCTGGAATGCAGTTGAATCAGCAGGACCTGACAGGGCCACCCAAGCTTTATAAGGATCTTGAATAAAGCTAGCCCTGATTCCCCTCAGCTGAAAATCATCTATTTTTCTACCAAACTCACATATTAAATATGATTTTTATGACCTCTATTATATTATACCTTGCCTTGTGGTTTGTTATGCACTTATCTGCATTTTTTGTGTGTGTTTTTTTTTCCTCTTGTGCTAGATTGTAAGCTGCTTGGAGTTTGAGCCTATCTGTTTAAATGAACCTTTTATCTTCATATACTCTGATGGCTGACATTAGTGGCAGCTCAGTAAATATGCACTAAGTAAATATTAACAGAAGGCTTAATTCAAAAGAACTACTATTTACTTATTAAAAGTTATTGATAGAGTTCTGCACAAATAACAACTCAAAGATAGCTATGCTTCCATGATGTTTGGATGAAGTGCAGTAAATTAGTTTATATACTAGACAGAGAACTTGCTAGACAAAGACAAACCCTTGTATGGGTTAAGGATTCAGAGTCCCTCAGGATCAATCTGAGGTTAATAAATACAGTGAAACACCCGGGTGTCCTTTCTCTTCTCCCTTCCCCTGCCCACTCTCCCTTAGGAGATTTATCTCACTCACCTAGGACGTGATCAGTTCAACCACCAATCTGAGAAGAGTGGAAATGAAGCAGGAAACATGCAAGGATGCTATGCCACAGCTTGGCTCCAGTGGGCTCCTGCTCTCAACTCTGGTTTCTCTACCCATAGAATCCTGGGGTCTCTACTTTTTCCACAGGGCCTCTGCCTAGATGAGGATCACTGGTCTGTTTCCCTCTGTCTTAGAAAAGTCCTTGTTCAGACAAGAAGAGGAGGCAACTCCACACCTACACCAGGTCACAAATTTCATACCCCACCCCCAATTCTACCTCAATCCACCCCTTTTCCAGACTTTAAAGTTTTCAGGAAAGGACCATGAGTGACTCAGTCTGGAAGATGAGCTGCTGACCAGTCGCTGAAGTCATCTTCAATAGAATTACATCGTTATGGGTAAACAGCAACTCCTCGAAGAGAAATGTTGCTTTCAGGGGAATGACTGCTTGACAAATACAGCTAGATGCCAACTCTCCCCACATTGTGGAATTTGACATCTAGCACATACAATTTACAGTACTTGTCAGCTCCTTCCTCCTGTCCAGCTGAACTCCTGAACTTAGCCCTTCCCAGCTAAGCCAACAACATCAAACTGCACTCCAAAAGATACAGAAATGCAAAATCGAGAGTTATAAACTGCAACTATAGCAAGGCTTCTTAAAAGCAGGAAGTTTTAAATAAGTGGACCTAACAGTACAAGTAAAGAAAAATAACCTTTGATATTATAAGCATGAGTTCAACATACAGGTGTGTGTGTGTGTGTGTGTGTGTGCATGCACACGCACATGACCACATGTCTGTGTGGTGGGAGGATGAGTGGATGACTGGGTAGGGTATGTCACAAATGACGGGTATCATCAAAAAGAAAATGAGTGCAAGCCATAAAACACCATCTTTTTGTGCAATCAATAATCAGCAAGTGACAATTTTTGGTAATGCACTTTGAGAGATGGATGGACCTGACCTCAAAAAAGCCCTAGTCCAGCTAAGAAGATAGGCACATAGATATAAACATGTTACATATATTAAGAGTTACAGTAGGAGGATTAAAAGTGTTATGGGGGCTTCCCTGGTGGCGCAGTGTTTGGGAGTCCGCCTGCCGATGCAGGGGACACAGGTTCGTGCCCCGGTCCGGGAGGATCCCGCATGCCGCGGAGCGGCTGGGCCCGTGAGCCATGGCCGCTGAGCCTGCGCGTCCGGAGCCTGTGCTCCGCAATGGGAGAGGCCACAACAGTGAGAGGCCCGCGTACGGCAAAAAAAAAAAGTGTTATGGAAGTACAGATATAAACAATTCTGCATGAGAAAGATGATTCATCCTAAGAAAAAATTTCTCAGAGTGGGTATTTGAGCTGGGCTCTGAAGGCTAGATAGGAGTGGGCCAGGTATGATCCATCTCATCAACTAACTCAATAGGTTAGAGAAACTGCTGTGGACCTTAGACTTAAGTGTGAGGACTATAGAGACAAGGAAGGATGAGAGAGGATATGATTCGAGCTCATAAAAAATGAAGATGGTGACAAGTAGGATAAAAGTGAACCTACTACATACTGAAATACTAGAAGAGAGGCACAACTTCTGTTAGAAAAATGTCACTATAAGTAGAATTTAGATCATTTAATTACCAAGAAGTCACTATCCCATCAAATGCAACCAGAGCCACCTAAGGACCAGGAAATAAGCAAATCAGCCTCCAAAAACCACTACAGCCCACCCCACACACTACCGCATAAAAATCCATTTACAAATGCTTCCACTTTCCTGTCAGGTGAGACTACTAAATCTGTTATATTTGATTTTAAATATAATCCTAATAAACATGCTTACCTAATTTCTCTGTCCACATAAAATTACAAATAACAAACTTAGAAATGTAAGCAGAATAGCAGCTTCGGGAAACAACAGCTAATAATCCAGCCCTCTTGAAGAAGCCGATCCAGTGATTTTTAAACTTCCGCAGTTTAAGAGTTTATTTAAAAGCAGACAGCTCTATAGGCAGTGTAGTAAGCCACTGGAGGCCTGTCTGCCTTTTAGACTTGCACAATCACTGGTAATTTTAATAAAGGGTGCAAATATCCAAGAAACATTTACACCTGGGCATGTATGTTGATTAACCTGTAAGCATGATGAGACACGTGTTCATAAGACCCCCTTTCAGCATGGTTAATTACAAATTTTCACCACTTAAAATATCCAGATTAGAAAGTTCCCTTATCCTTCTCTGGGCCTCCCTCCACCCCCAACCCTGGGCTGTGCCCCTTTTCAATCGCACTGCGCCCTTGTGAGCACGTGCTACCAGTGCCCTCCCCTTACTCCACCAGCAGATGGCAAGTTATTTGAGGCCAGATCATTTATATACATATAAAATTTAGTTTGTCCCCAGCACTTAGTACAAATGCATTGGCACGTAATGGGTATTTTTTAAAGTTTTATATGATGAACAAGAGAAAAATGAAGTTTTTGTAACACTTTTAGAGAAGATTCATGTTAAAAATGAATGAGCCTCCAATTACGTGAACAATTCTTTTGCACTTACCGATGATAACTAAAATTGGTTGATCATTTACTGGGTCAGACACTGGTCCAAGCACTTCACATGTGTTAATTTGTTCAATCCTCAGCCACAGTCTGTGAAGCAGGTACTATTACCCGCATTACACTGATGAGGAAAGTGAGGCCAAGGAAAATGAGTTGTGACGATTCAGGGAGCTGAATTGTGAGAGACAAGGGGCTGCCTTCACAACTGGACACTCTGGCTCCCACACCTGCACCCTTAACCACACAGTTATTTGCCTCCTGTGCCATCAAATTTATTACAGACCCAAAAAGAAACTTGTGCTACAAGAGGTGGATAAGATCATCAATGTAGCTTCACCTGTTTGAAAAAAAACTCAGTTTTTAAATCATTCTTCTACCCTCTGTTTTTGCAAGTTCAACTGCTTTACATTCTGTATATAAGTGAGATCATACATTATTCTTTTTTTGTCTCATTTAACAAATGCTCTCAAGGTTCATCCATGTTGTTGCAAATAGCAGGATTTCTTTTTCTTTTTTTTTGAATTTTATTTTATTTATTTTTATACAGCAGGTTCTTCTTAGTTATCTATTTTAAACATATTAGTGTTGTATATGTCAATCCCAATCTCCCAGTTCATCACACCACCACCACCCCAGCTTTCCCCCTTGGTGTCCATAAGTTTGTTCTCTACATCTGTGTCTCTATTTCTGCCTTGCAAACCGGTTCATCTGTACCATTTTTCTAGTTTCCACATATGTGCGATAATATACGGTATTTATTTTTCTCTTTCTGATTTACTTCACTCTGTATGACAGTCTCTAGATCCATCCACGTCTCTTCAAATGACTCAATTTCATTCCCTTTTTATGGCTGAGTAATATTCCATTGTATATAGGTGCCACATCTTCTTTGTCCATTCATCTGATGATGGACACTTAGGCTGCATCCATGACCTGGCTATTGTAAATAGTGTTGCAATGAACATTGGGGTGCATGTGTCTTTTGGAATTATGGTTTTCTCTGGGTATATGCCCAGTAGTGGGATTGCTGGGTCATATGGTAGTGCTAATTTTAGTTTTTTAAGGAACCTCCATACTGCTCTCCATAGTGGCTGTATCAATTCACATTCCCTCCAACAGTGCAAGAAGATTCCCTTTTCTCCAAACCCTCTCCAGCATTTGTTGTTTGTAGATTTTCTGATGATGCCCATTCTAACTGGTGTGAGGTGACACCTCATTGTAGTTTTGATTTGCATTTCTCTAATAATAGGTGATGCTGAGCAGCTTTTCATATGCTTCTTGGCCATCTGTATGTCTTCTATGGAGAAATGTCCATTTAGCGCTTCTGCCCATTTTAGGACTGGGTTGTTTGTTTTTTTTAATATTGAGCTGCATAAGCTGCTTGTAAATTTTGGAGGTTAATCCTTTGTCAGTTGCTCCATTTGCAAATATTTTCTCCCATTCTGAGGGTTGACTTTTTGTCTTGTTTATGGTTTCCTTTGCTGTGCAAAAGCTTTTACGTTTCATTAGGTTCCATTTGTTTATTTTTGTTTTTATTTCCATTTCTCTAGGAAGTGGGCCAAAAAAGATCTTGCTGTGCCTTATGTCAAAGGGTGTTCTTCCTATATTTTCCCCTAAGAGTTTTATAGTGTCTGGTCTTACATTTAGGTCTTGAATCCATTTTGAGTTTATTTTTGTGTATGGTGTTAAGGAGTGTTCTAATTTCATTCTTTTACATGTAGCTGTCCAGTTTTCCCAGCACCATTTATTGAAAAGGCTGTCTTTTCTCCATTGTATATCCTTGCCTCCCTTGTCATAGACTAGTTGACCATAGGTGTGGGGGTTTATCTCTGGGCTTTCTAACCTGTTGCATTGATCTATATTTCTGTTTTTGTGCCAGTACCATCTTGTCTTGATTACTGTAGCTTTGTAGTATATTCTGAAGTGAGGGAGTCTAATTCCTCCAGCTCCTTTTTCCTTCCCTCAAAATTGATTTGGCTATTTGGGGTCTTTTGTGTTTCCATATAAATTTTAAGATTTTTTGTTCTAGTTCTGTAAAAAATGCCATTGGTAACTTGATAGGGATTGCATTGAATGTGTAGATTGCTTTGGGGATTCAAGTCATTTTCACAATATTGACTCTTGCAATCCAAGAACGTGGTATACTCCATCTGTTTTTGTCATCTTTGATTTCTTTCATCAGTGTCTTACAGTTTTCTGAGTACAGGTCTTTTACCCCCTTAGGTAGGTTTATTCCTAGGTATTTTATTCTTTTTGTTGCAATGGTGAAGGGCATTGTTTCCTTAATTTTCTTTCTGGTATTTTTTTGTTAGTGTATGGGAATGCAAGAGATTTCTGTGTATTAATTTTTTATCCTGCAATTTTACCAAATTCATTGATTAGCTCTAGTAGTTTTGTGGTGACATCTTTAGGATTATCTATGTATAGTATCATGCCATCTGCAAACAGTGACAGTTTTACCTCTTCTTTTCCAATTTGGATTCCTTTTATTTCTTTTTCTTCTCTGATTGCCGTGGCTAGGACTTCCAAAACTATGTTGAATAATAGTGACAAGAGTGGACATCCTTGACTTGTTCCTGATCTTAGAGGAAATGCTTTCAGTTTTTCACCATTGAGAATGATGTTTGCTGTGGGTTTGTTGTATATGGCCTTTATTATGTTGAGTTAGGTTCCATCTATGCCCACTTTCTGGAGAGTTTTTATCCTAAATGGGCACTGAATTTTGTCAAAAGCTTTATCTGCTTCTATTGAGATGATCATATGGTATTTCTTCTTCAATTTCTCAATGTGGTATATCACATTGATTGATTTGTGTATATTCAAGAATCCTTGCATCCCTGGGATAAATCCCACTTGATCATGGTGTATGATACTTTTAATGTGTTTTGTTGAGGATTTTTGCATCTATATTCATCAGTGATATTGGTCTGTAATTTTCTTTTTTTTGTAGTATCTTTGTCTGGTTTTGTTATCAGGATGATGGTGGTCTCGTAGAATGAGTTTGGGAGTGTTCCTTCCTCAGCAATATTTTGGAAGAGTTTGAGAAGGATGGGTGTTAGCTCTTCTCTAAATGATTGGTAGAATTCAACTGTGAAGCCATCTGGTCCTGGACTTTTGTTTGTTGGAAGATTTTTAATCCAAGTTTCAATTTCATTACTTGTGATTGGTTTGTTCATATTTTCTATTTCTTCCTGGTTCAGTCTTGGAAGGTTATACCTTTCTAAGAATTTGTCCATTTCTTCCAGGTTGTCCATCTTATTGGCATGGAATTGCTTGTAGTAGTCTCTTAGGATGCTTTGTATTTCTGAGTGTCCATTGTAACTTCTCCTTTTTCATTTCTAATTTTATTGATTTGAGTCCTCTCCCTCTTTTTCTTGATGAGTCTGGCTAATGGTTTGTCAATTTTGTTTATCTTCTGAAAGAACCAGCTTTTAGTTTTATTGATCTTTGCTATTGTTTTCTTTGTTTCTATTTAATTTATTTCTGCTCTGATCTTTATGATTTCTTTCCTTCTACTAACTGGGTTTTGTTTGTCCTTCTTTCTCTAGTTCCTTTAGGTGTAACATTAGATTGTTTATTTGAGATTTTTCTTGTTTCTTGAGGTAAGATTGTTTTGCTATAATCTTCCCTCTTAGACCTGCTTTTGCCGCATCCCATAGGTTTTGGATTGTCGTGTTTTCATTGTCATTTGTCTCTAGGTATTTTCTGATTTCTTCTTTGATTTCTTCAGTGGTCTCTTGGTTATTTAGTAACATATTGTTTAGGCTCCATGTGTTTGTGTATTTTACGTTTTTTACACTGTAATTCATTTCTAATCTCATAGTGTTGTGGTCAGAAAAGATGCTTGATATGATTTCAGTTTTCTTAAATTTACTGAGGCTTGATTTGTGACCCAAGATGTGATCTCTCCTGCAGAATGTTTCATGTGCACTTGAGAAGTGTAATCTGCTGTTTTTGGATGGAATGTCCTATAAATATCAATTAAATCTATCTGGCCTATTGTGTCATTTAAAGCTTCTGTTTCCTTATTTTCATTTTGGATGATCTGTCCATTGGTGTTAGTGAGGGGTTAAAGTCCGTCACTATTATTGTGTTACTGTCAATTTTTGCTTCCACAGGTGTTAGCAGTTGCCTTATGTATTGATGTGCTCCTATGTTGGGTGCATATATATTTATAATTGTTATATCTTCTTCTTGGATTGATCCCTTGATCATTATGTAGTGTCCTCTTTGTCTCTTATAACATTCTTTATTTTGAAGTCTATTATATCTGATATGAGTATTGCTACTCCAACTTTCTTTTGATTTCCTTTTGTATGGAATATCTTTTTCCATCCCTTCACTTTCAGTCTGTATGTGTCCCTAAGTCTGAAGTGGGTCTCTTGTAGAACAGCATATATATGGATCTTGTTTTTGTATCCATTCAGCAAGCCTGTGTCTTTTGGTGGGAGCATTTAATCCATTCACATTTAAGGTAATTATCAATATGTATGTTCCTATGACCATTTTCTTAATTGTTTTGGGTTTGTTTTTGTAGGTCCTTTTCTTCTCTGTGTTTCCCACTTAAAGAAGTTCCTTTAGCATTTGTTGTAGAGCTGGTTTGGTGGTGCTGAATTCTCTTGGCTTTTGTCTGTAAAGCTTTTGATTTCTCCATCGAATCTGCATGAGATCCTTGCCAGCAAGAGTAATCTTGGTTGTAGTTTCTTCCTTTCCCTCAGTTTAAATATATCGTGCCACTCCCTTCTGGCCTGTGGAGTTTCTGCTGAGAAATCAGCTGTTAATCTTATGCGAGTTCCTTTGTATGTTATTTGTTGTTTTTCACTTGTTGCTTTTAATAATTTTTCTTTATCTTTAATTTTTGCTAGTTTGATTCCTATGTGTCTCGGCGTGTTTCTCCTTGGGTTTATCCTGCCTGGGACTCTCTGCACTTCCTGTCCTTGGGTGGCTATTTCCTTTCCCATGTTAGAGTAGTTTTCAACTATAATCTCTTCAAATATTTTCTCAGGTCCTTTCTCTCTCTTTTCTCCTTCTGGGACCCCTATATACCAATGTTGTTGTGTTTAATGTTGTCCCAGAGGTCTCTTAGGCTGTCTTCATTTCTTTTCTTGCTTTTTTCTTTATTCTGTTCCACAGCAGTGAATTCCACCATTCTGTCTTCCAGGTCACTTATCTGTTCTTCTGCCTCAGTTATTGTTATTCTGCTATTGATTCCTTCTAGTGTATTTTTCATTTCAGTTATTGTATTTTTCATTTCTGTTGTTTGTTCTTTAATTCTTCTAAGTCTTTGTTAAACTTTTCTTGCATCTTCTCAATCTTTGCCTCCATTCTTTTTCCGAGGTTCTGTATCATCTTCACTATCATTATTCTGAATTCTTTTTCTGGAAGGTTGCCTATCTCCACTTCATTTAATTGGTTTTTGGGGGGTTTTATCTTGTTCCTTCATCTTGTACATAGTCTTCTGCCTTTTCATTTTGTCTATCTTTCTGTGAATGTGGTTTCATTCTACAGGCTGCAGGATTTTAGTTCTTCTTTCTTCTGCTGTCTGCCCTCTGGTGGATGAGTCTATCTAAGAGGCTTGTGCAAGCTTCCTGATGGGAGAGACTGGTGGTGGGTAGAGGTGGGTGTTGCTCTGGTGGGCAGGGCTCAGTAAAACTTTTATCTGCTTGTCTGCTGATGGGTGGGGCTGAGTTCCCTCCCTGTTGGTTTTTTGACCCAGCACTGGAGGCTACAGGCTCTTTGCTGGGGCTAATGGCAGACTCTGGGAGGGTTCATACCAAGGAGTACTTCCTAGAATTTCTGCTGTCAGTGTCCTTGTCCCTGCAGTGAGTCACAGCCACCCCTTGCCTCTGCAGGATACCCACCAACACTAGCAGGTGGGTCTTGTTCAGTCTCCTGTGGGGTCACTGCCCCTTGCCCTGGGTCCTGATGCGCACACTACTTTGTGTGTCCCCTCCAAGAGTGGAGTCTCTGTTTCCCCTAGTCCTGTCGAAATCCTGCAATCAAATCCTGCTAGTCCTCAAAGTCTAAATCTCTGGAAATTCCTCCTTCCATTGCCAGATCCCCAGGTTGGAAGCCTGACGTGGGGCTCAGAATGTTCAGTCCAGTGAGTGGACTTCTGTGGTATAAGTGTTCTCCAGTTTGTGAGTCACCCACCCAGCAGTTATGTGATTTGATTTTATTGTGATTGTGCCCCTCTGACCGCCTCACTGCAGCTTCTCCTTTGTCTTTGGTTGTGGGGTATCTTTTTTGGTGAGTTCCAGTATCTTCCTGTTGATAATTGTTCAGCAGTTCAGGATTTCTTTCTTTTTTAAGGCTAAATAATGTTCCACTGTATTTATAGATCACATTTTCTTTACCCATTCATCCACTGATGGGCACTTAAACGGTTTCCATATTTTGGATATTGTGACTAATGCCACAATGGACATGAGAGTACAGTCTTAAAAGATAAACTGAGGCATATTGAAATTTTTAATAGTTTGAGGAAAAATTGATTCATATGGGACAGCATCCAATCTGGCAGATAGAAAGGAACTTCAGAGGTCTGTACAATATGAAAGACTTTTATAAGCAAAAGAGAGCAGGAACAAGCAAGTTATATCAGGTAAAACAAAGTGGGTTAGTTATTGGAAGATTACTTTTCTTTAGGGGATGGCAGCAAGGTATCATGCAGATTACCTAACTAGTACTGATCAGGTCATTCCTGATTGGTTTAAAATTTCATTTCTGGAAGAGCTGAAACTATAATTATGTCTCAATTTGGTGACATTGGGCTTAGCATAAGTAAATCCATCTTGGGCCTGTTGTCTTGTTTTTAACAGAGGTAAACTGAACTTTCATCTACAATTTTCAGATTTTTGCTCCTGAGTAGCAGGGAAACTTAGGGGGTGGGGGGGTGTTACATGCCTGACCTTTTGAGATTGATAGCATGAAGTGTCATAACCATACTCTTTTGTTTTTTGATGCTACTAGCAGAAAGAAAATAACAGGAGTGGAGGGGCACTGAGTTGAGTAAGTATGACATACATTTCCTGGTGTAATGTTAACTTAAAACAATAAAACAGACAGTTATTTTACCAGCATTTATTTGGGGGCAGCAAAGAATTGCAATTCAGGATGTGCAACTAAAGCAAAGGAGAGGAAGCACTTTTATAGAGGAGAGAGGCAAACTGGGAAGGACTGTTATAAACAAATAATCCATTGGAGGAAACTGGGAATTTGAAATATAGTGGCTTTTCATTGGCTGAGTTGTGACAGTCTCTGATTGGCTGAGTTGTTGCCAGGCTAGGAGAAAATCTTTCTTCCGCCTACGGGCAGTAGTAAAGTAGTGTCACTTCCCTCCAGAGATGCAGGTATGTCTCTTCCTAATGGGGTTTATGTTGACGTTCAGTGGTATGTGCATGACAGCTCTCCCTTCTGATCTCCTCACTCAGTTTTACTGAGGCTTCCCTTTATTAATTTGCACACCCTTCTCTGTGTACTGACTGGAAAAACAATCCTGCCATACAAGACCTATTTACTTTAATGCTTCAGAGAATAATTCATTCATAAATCATGATTGAAAACAGAAACACAAGCCTAAAACTAACCCTAACTCTTTGTTTCTTAACAGGAAGCAACTTTGCCCCCTCTCGCTCCTATCTCCAAGGGACACTTGTCTGTGGCTGGAGGCATTTTTGGTTGTCACAACTAGTGGGGTACTGCTTCTGGCCCGGAGTTGGGTAGAGGCCAGAGGTGCAGCCTAATATCCTACAATACACAGAACAGCCCCCCAAACAAAGAATTATCTGGCCCCAAATTTTAATAGTGCCGAGGTAGAGAACTCCCACCCTAAATAACAGCAGAATTTCCCCGAAGATCTGAGTAAAGGAGAAAGAGTTAAAATTTTTAAAGCAACACTAAAAAGGAAATGATAAATTATACAAAGGAGGATATTCTAATTTTTTCTTAGAATTAAAAAAAAAGAAACGTTAAAATTAGAGTTTTTTAAATCTTGAAAGAAGTAGAAACTGTTACGGTCCGGGACCCACACGCCTGGAGTCAAGTTCCCCGGTAAATGCGACCCGTGTCCCAACCAAGGACACCCGAGAATCACCAACACCAAGCAGAAAGATTAGCAAAGGATTTATACAAGTACAAGTATAGAAGCTTACACAAACTGTCCGGACAGGGTCCCACTCGGAGAGAAGTGAGTGAGACCCCGACTAACAGTCGGGCGAGGCTTTTATACCCTTCACAGGACGGGAAGTTCCCAGGGAGGGAGGGAACTGTTTAATTTTGAATCAGCCAGTCAGGAACCCGGTTCTTCCTGCCCCAAGCAAGTAAGCAAAGCAAGTTTCTTACAGAAGTCAAAATGTACTGTTAGCCCTGAAGCTGTTCTTTCGTTTCTTTCGTCACAAACAATTAGGAAAAAAGGACAATGTCCAAAGACTAATTGAACAGGCTGTGCATAATACAAGAGCATATGCTTAAAATAAAACGCTAATTTAAAATAGATTAATGCATGTGCATGATGTAACTCAGACTGGTGAGAGTCACTTTCTTTCAGCTTATTTTTCATCTTTTCCAATGCTCAGTGGACAGCCTTCCCACTTATTTCAAAGTATATTTTGGCTCTGAGATTAGCTTTATAGAATCTAAAAATTAGACATTAAAAATTATTGACTCCTGGTCATTTAGATTTTGAAACTCCTAAAGTAAAAGGACATGCTACTAAACAACATGTAGTAAACAGCGATAAATATTTTGATGATGGTAATGAGAATGATATCTGTATTTCTAGAAGAGGTGTTAGCGATGATATGAAAAAATATATAACTAGTATAAGAAAATGTTATCCTAATAAAGTGAGTTTGAAACCAAAAACACACAAGAAATCCTCAATCATTAAAAAGATCATGTTAGTAACTCTTAAACAGACAAAAAGAAAATATTTAATATGATATTAGTTAATTTTTTTCAAATTTTTTCATTTATATATGAAGAGGAGCAGAATATGTCACCCCAAAATATGCCTCTTTGGCATAAGGATTATCTTCAGCTGATTATTTTTAAGAAACAGCAGACTCAGGAAAAGCTCTGAAAACTAAGAAGTTGCTCTTTGTAAGGGACATTTACATTTATAAGGAAAATCTCCATTTGTAAGGTTGTATCCCTCCCTGTATTAGGAAGAGAAGAATGATTCTAAATCTCTAGAAACTCTTGTCAATGGAGAAGGCAAAGACCTAAATCTGCAAAACAACCTTACCCTTGTTTACTGTGCTTTCCCCATAACTATACTCACTGTCCCAACACACACATATCTATCTTTTGTCTTTAGTTGAAGATGGTATTTAAGGTGGTGGCTTGGGCCATTTCAAGGAGTTACTCAGTTTTCCTGTGTATCTTAAATGTATACAGGAGGTATACATGTCATTAAACTTCTGTTTGTTTTTCTCCTGTTTATCTTTTACTAACGGGGGCTTCTCAGCCAAGAACTTAGAAAGGTAGAGAAAAAATTATCTTTTTCTCCCCTACATATGTGTTGTTTGCTGAAATTTTGAAAAACACAGAAAACCAAATAGAAAAAGAAAACAATGACTCCTAATTCTACCATCCGGGAATAACAAACATGTGCATTTGTAGGGAAGGAACTTTTCTCTCCACTTTAGAAACCCCTTCCAAGGAGGAGGATCTTTGGTAAGAGGAGGAAAAGAGCCACAGCCTCCACTGGAATAATGATGCAGCAGAGGTAGAGTCAAAGAGTGTCTGCTAGGAGGGGAAAGTTATGTTGTGCAAATGCTTTCGTTTTGTTTCATACTTTTCTCTGAAGCACCCAGAGATACCTTCCACAAGCCCCTCCATTCCACCTGGGGGTGGCGGTAAACAGGAAGGTACCAATTGACTAAGTTGCAATAGCCTCCAGGGATGACAAAGACAAGGAAACCTTAAGATGGGTTTTAATACTAGAGTAAGAGCCAGAGGAGAGATGGACCAAGGACCAAGAAGGACCAAGAACACCCTTATCAGCATAAGAAATCTTCTCTACAAGCTAGTCTTTAGGATGCATACTCATCAGAAAGTTTTCCTTTAGTTAATTGACTAAACCCTCTAGTCCTCCCAAGCATTATGGCTCAGCTAAGGGAATTCTACTCTACAGAGAGTATATTTTGATCATTTTTTCATAACTTTCTAAAATATACTTTTTATTGGAGAGATGGCACCATATATTATATGGATGTCTCACTTATTTATTTCCTCCTAGGATATTTTGGTTATTGCCTATTGTTTTCTGTTTTTTCTATTTTTGGGTTTGGTTTTGTTTTGTTTTATATGGGAGAAGGGCAGGCCAGGGCTATTAGCAATAATGTTTGTATATGCATTAATACAGACATTTTTCTTCTCATTTTTCTGATTATTTCCTAAGGGAAAATCACTAAAGTAGAACCCATGGGCCAAGGAGTATAAAACTGAAGCCATAATGGGATGGACACAGTTACTCTCTAGATTCCAGATGGCCCTGCCTTGAACTTTGAGAATCTCAACAGCCGCTGGCTGTGCTTGTTGAGATAGGTCCTTGACCTTGGCTTCCTGCAAAACTATGTAGGTATCTAAAGCTGGATCCATGTGGAACTGCTCTGTATGGCAGCTTGCTTCATCAACTGTGCAAATTAGAAGAGCCAGAGAGAGGGAATTCAGCAAGAGGGAAGTCAGTCTTTTGTAACCTACTCTTGGAAGCCATATCCCATCACTTTTATTGTATTGTTTGTTAGAAGCAAGTGTGGGTCCAGCGCACCCTCTAGGCTTTTTCTTTCTTTCTTTTTATTGAAGTAGAGTTAATTTACAATATTAGTTTCAGGTGTGCAACATAGTGATTCGATATTTTTACAGATTATACTCAGCTTATAGTTATTATAAAATATTGGCTATATTCCATGTTTGTGGATGTGAGATCCCACATTCCTTGTCATGCCCTAGGGGACCTGGGATCCTAAGGAACCTTGCATCTTGGGATGAGCTCCAGCCCGGGGCCCATTCCCAAGGCTTCCCACGTCAGAATTCCTCCTTCACAATTCCAGAGGGAGTGAGCTGGGAATCAGTTCCAGAAGCAGCCTCTCTCTAGGGGTGGGGTTGGGGAAAAAATCCAGTTCTTTCTCAGCTGTTGCCTTTTCAGAATCTGGCAGACCACCAGTACTAGTGCTTTCTCCTGGTCCTGCGAATTTTTTGGAGCTCAAGTTACAGAGTAGTAAAGGTTGTAGTTTCTCAGCTGCATTAGCATTTACTATTCATCATTTACCAACTGCTTTGTATGTCACAGAATTTTCGGTTTTATTAAGCCACTGGCACCCCCCACTGGTTTTTCAATATCTTGTGGATTGATTTAGATATTCTTATTTTAATAGGGTTTGAGAAGGGAAGGTGATAACTATGCCTCTCGTTATGTAAACTGGACCAGAATTCAAATGTTCTTTATGTAATAAGATTGCCTATGTTCAAACTTAGGCTCCATCATTTACCAGCTGTTTGACTTGGACAAATTACTGTGCCTCAGTTTCCTTATTCAAAATGTGAATAATAGGACATAGCGTTGCCATAGAGAGACCCTGTTCAGGGCACTCCATAAATCTAGCTGTTGTTATTATTTCCTCTGTCATATATATTGTAAAAGTTGTCTTCTACTTGTAATTATGTATGTTTATGTGTGTATATATATAAGAGTGTGTGTACATATCTTTATGCTTTTCAATAATAAAGGCTAGAACTTATATAGTGCTTACCACGTACCTTTTAAGCACTTCACATATATTAATCTACGGTTCAGAAGGAGAAATTACAATGGAAATTAGAAAATATTTTGAACTGATAATGAAAACACAACTTAATAAAAATTATGGGGTGTGTTTTCCATTATGTTTCCTAATTACCCATCACTGGTGTCTTAAAAATGTTTTAGTTTCTGTTCATTTATTTTGAATCTAGTTTTAATGCTGAACAAAGCGTCAGGCAGAGGGCTTATGAGCTATTAGTTTATTAGGAATTACCATTCCTGGGAGCAGGAAAGAGGCACAAGGGGAGTGAAGAGGGGGAGATGGGCTATTCCATGTGAGCATGCGCTAGGGAGATGGCTATCTGTAGGTGTGCTCGCTCCAAGCCCAGGACCCACCCCTGAGGAGCTATGTGAACTGCACTTCCAGTCTTGGCGGTGCGGGTGTCGGGGGATGTGAAGGGAACGGGGAAGAATGGCACATTCTTTGGCAAGGAAGGGGAAATACTTTACCAGCTTCCATCCTCTTCTTTCTCTCTGGGATATTAGCTCCTCAATTCCCAGCCTTGGCAGAAATCCAACCCAATAAGCTCCTTTCTCTCCAGGAACTTGGTCCCTCAAGTCCAAGCTGCTTCAGCTGTCTCTGAGCTTTCAAACAGAATCCCTCTTTCAATATATCCAGCTTTCCTGGTAGTTCTCCTAGAAGCATTGGTCTACTACAAACCATATCATTGAGGTCAGAAGTGAAAGTTCATCTGTATGCTTTGATTTGTGATTATTTTCATTGCTACTTTTCCCTACATAATTAAGAGTTTTAGTTTTGATTAACTCTTGGCTGAAGAATCATTAAGAAGTATATTGGGTTTTGTTTTTGTCAATTAGTTTTCTATTGCTGTGGCTCTAAAACTTGGTAGGTTAAAACTACAGCATAAATTATCTCACCATTTCTATGGGTCGAGAACCTGGGCAGTGCTCAGCTGAGTGCCCCTGGCTTAGCACCTGTCCCAGGCTGCAAGCAAGGTGCCAGCCAGGACTGAACCACCTTAAGGTTCCACTAGGAAAGGACCTGCCTCCAAGCTCACTCATGGGTTTGTTGGCTCAATTCCATTTTTCCAAAGGATACTGAAGTGTGGGCCTCTGTTCCGCCCTGGCTGCTGACCTGTGGGGTCTTCAGTTCCTTGCCAGGTGGGCAGTTCAACAGGGCAGCTGGCTTCATCAACTGAGCAAGTGAGAAGAGCCAGAGAGAGGCAATTCAGCAAGAGGGAAGTCAGTCTTTTGTAACCTACTCTTGGAAGTAATATCCCATCACTTTTATTGTATTCTATTCATTAGAAGCAAGTCCCTGGGTCTAGCCTACCCTCTAGGCTTTTTCTTTCTTTCTTTCTTTTTTATTGAAGTATCATTGATTTACATTATTATATTAGTTTCAGGTGTACAACATAGTGATTTGATATTTTTATAGATTATAGTCCATTTAAAGTTGTTACAGAATATTGGCTATATTCCCTGAGCTGTAGCTTATTTATTTTATACATAGAAGTTTGTGCCTGTTAATCTAGGCTTTTTCTATGTTTGAAGAATCCCCTGTTGTACTTGGAAAAGCCTATAAACCTCTACAGAAAATGAAAACGTCAGACGCTGCATATTCACTACCTTCCTGGTGGCTGGCATACAGATACATGATCTATGCTTATTCACCGAGGTGTGCCACTGCAGACATTGAAATAAAAGCATCTTATGGGAAGAAACAGGGTGGCGGCAGCAGGGCAGTGGTATCCAAGTGCCAGGCACAGCAGCGAGGTGGAAGCATGTCGGATCCAGCATTCAATACTTCTGCAGTCCAAGCTGTAATATCTTTGCCTGATTATCTGCCTACTTCCTGGTTACCTAGACTCCAAGCCTGATCTGGGACACTCTGGGAGATATTGTGAATTAACCAATATTTTTAAGTAAATTCCTTTTTTGTTAAATTAACCAGAATGGGTTTCTTTAGCCAGTGAAGAAAGCTGAGTGCTCAAATGTCCTCATTATCACTTTACTCCCTTCCTTCTCGTGTCTTCATCAAGATCGGCAGCTCTCCATCTCTGCTCTTCATCTTCCATCTTCATTTCTTTTTTCTTTCTTCTTTTGCCTCACCTTTTTGTATTTTTGTCCTTTCCTGTGTATTCTAAGATATGTGTGTGTGTGTTTCACCTAATGATTTGTTTTTCTGCAGTATCAATGGGTCTTCAAATAACAGCTTGACCTCTATAATTTTTTCTTTGCATTATTTTCAGTCTTCCCGTTTGCAATCAGTTATTTCTTATTTCTACCTGCCTCTCATGTGTATTCTTATTCATGTGAGACTGGGATTTTCATCTCTTCAGCAATCTCTTCTTTCCAGAATTTATCTACTCTTAAATTTTACTGAGCATAAAAGCAAATGTTTCCCCCAGCTAACCTTTGTTTTCCATAGTAAAATTTTAAATGTAGACTCTTTTCTTATATCTTAAGTGCTATGTTCTCTGTCATCTGAGGTGCAGAATCCTGTCAAAGACCCACTATTATGAGGAATATAAGTTGCTTCAGGGGACTCACTGTCCACATGATTGCTATTAGAATCATCTCAAATTTCACCTAGAAAGCATGATGATCTGCATGGCCCTAGCGGAGCACAGGCTGCGGACGTGCAGGCTCAGCGGCCATGGCTCACGGGACCAGCCGCTCCGCGGCATGTGGGATCTTCCCAGACCAGGGCACAAACCCGCGTCCCCTGCAACGGCAGGCGGACTCTCAACCACTGCGCCACCAGGGAAGCCTGGTATATTCTTTATAGTCTTGACTTCCAAACAGGAAACTTCAAAGGTAGAATATGTTGCTTATAAAATAGGTTAACGTATAAAAAATTTCCACCACAATGTGATCAAAGTCAACTGACAAATAGCAAAAAAAATTTAGCAATATTCATGTAAAGATTAATGTCTTTAATGCCCATAAATATATATAATGCTTACTATAAGTATTATTGATTTATTATAATGTATTGATAAGAAAGAAACCAATAATCTTATAGACATGGGCAAATGTCATGAATAGGTAATTCACAGAAAAGGAAATATAAATATTTTTATACTTATGAAAATATATTTACCTCAAAATAAGAGAATTGCAAATGAAATACAATATGATTGCATTTCTTACCTGTCATCTTGGCAAAATTATGTGGCACACTGAGTGAGCAAAGGTTTGGAGAAATAGGAATATCATACATTGTTATTGGTGGTGTAATTTTTGTACAATCTTTATGAATGTTGTCAATAGCTATTAAAGTTTAAAATGTATATACCTCTTGCCTCAGCAATTCCACTTTGGGGCTTTTATCTTACAGATGCACTTACACATACGCTTAAAGATAGTGTACTATACTTTTTTAATTGTGGCATCTTCTACAGCAGCAAAAGATTAAAACAACTTAAATTTCCATCAATAGGAAAATCATAAAATAAATTATAGGACATCATATGATGGAATACCATGCAACACTGAAAACACCGACATATCCCTGGTCATTCAAACATAGAATAATTGCCGACATGCGTTGGAAATAGTAGAAAAGGAAACAGCGTCCTGGATAGTATTTATATCATATTATCACCTGAGAGAAATAAAAAGGAAGCACCTACCTAAATGCTGGATGTGCATTGATTAGTTCTAAAAGGATACAAGAAACAATAATATGATACAAGTCATATTATTGACTCAGAAAAAGCACTGTGGGACAGGTGGGCAAGGGTGGTATATAGAGTTACTTTTTACTCTCTGGCTTCTGTAGCATTTGATATTTGACCACACACATGATTTCAAACATACAACAATCAAAGTCTTAATGAGATTGCATAATACAGCTGCCCATTTTTTTATGTACAAGTGTTTCAACTGTTCTGCTTGTGTATTTTTAATGGTAAAAATCGAGGCAGGAGTAATATGACTTTTGATCTTAAGATCCTCAGGCAATTTTATAAACCAAATCAAGGCTAATTTTAAAAAATAATGGAGGCAAAATTATTTGCAGAGGTATCTTGGCAGTAAATTCATTAGATAGTAAAATAGCTTTGAAGAATAATAGCCAATGTTCAAACGTTGTTCCTTTGAAATTCATATTGACCCAGAACTTGAGCAAATGACACTTAAAATACCTGTCCAATCCAGGATGTAAGCCCACGTGTCTACATATGTGTAGATCCACAGTACACATATGGTACATTCTTTAGCTTCCTTGAAAACTGTCAGGCCTTTGATCTTTGCTCTGAAATAATTTCAACTATGTTGATGATTTCATATTAAAAAAAAAAAAAACTTGGTCTTAATCTTGCATTTTCTTTCATTTCTTCCTTTTTACCAGTTAAAATTATTGCAGTTTTTCATCCAAGACTGCTGGACTCAGTTCATAATGTAGTTAATCTATAGCAGTCTTTAAAATACCATGCCAAGATTTTGAAAGGATTGGAGTTTTATGAGTAAGAGTGGCTGCTTCATTTGTAATATTGTATTTAGGAAAAAATTAAAAGGCCTTCAAATCATTTTTCTCTCTAATAGACTAAGAATCAATTGAGTTAAAAAACAGACACACACACCTTGTATCTAATGGTGCTGGCCTATCCAGATATTTCAGAAATATTTTTGCTCAAAATTAGTGAATAATAATTACTGAAGCAGGAATTCAAGTTCTAAAGGAGTTTATTAAGTCAGTTTCTCTACTTTTGTGTAGGTTGAAATTTTCCAGTGTTAAAAAAAATGTTTGAGCATTGTTGACACCTAGGTTTATAATCCCCTCACTTCTCCTAACTTTTCCTTCTCTTTCCTCTCTTTAATATCTTCCCTGCCCTTCCCTAAAAAGGAGGAGCAGATGAGGTCACCCCATGAGAAATGGTTCATTCATTCAACAAATATTTCCTGTGGGCTTCTGTGGGTGGCTCCCAGACTCTGTTCTAGGCTTGATGACCACAGTGTAAACAAGACAAAGTTCTTGGCTTCACAAGGCTTAAATCCTACAAGGGAGGGCAACAAATAAGCAAATATACTAATTTCAGATAGTGATGGGTATCTGTCTTCCATTGGTATACAGTCCCACAATTTAGTGACTTAAAACGACACCCACTTATTTGTTCATGATTCTGTGCATTGTCTATTTGGGCAGGGCTCAACTGGGAAGATTTACCTGCACCAGGAGATAGCAGCTGGGTTCATGTATATATCTGTAGTAAGTTAGAAATGACTGAAGGCTGGCAGTTGGCTTGGGTCGTAGTCTGGGACACCTCAGTTCTCCATCACGTGATCTGTCCAGCAGACTAGCTCGGGCTTAATCAAATGATGGTCTCAGAATTCTAAGCCCAGCAAGTGAAGGCAAGACCTAATGCACAAGGAATTTTAAGTGTATGTATGTATCATATTTTTTTTTGCTCTATTAGCCAAACAAGTCACTAGGCCAAGGCCAAAGTCACTGTGGAGGGTGACTTAACAAGAGCATAGGCACAGAGAGAGAAATTATTGCAGCCACTTTTGCAAAAAAATATTCCATGTATGTCATGTACCAAGGATCCCAGATTCAGGCATTTGCATGCAGGTCTAGAGCACTGGCTTCCATGAGGTCCTGCTTACATTTTGCTTCTACATGTCTCAAAGTATATTTACTTTCTAAAAAAAAAAAAAAAAAAATTTTCTTGTCCATTGGAAAATCCTGCATTAAACAAAATTAAACAGTTATTTTTATCATTATCAGTAATATCAGCATTATTCAGGGCTTCTCAGGGACTTAGACATGCTACCATACAATGGGAACCCCTAAAATGGGGAATTTTCCTTGTAGCATTTCACAGACTTTTTTGACAACAAGGTATCTTCCAAGGCAGATGCTACCTGAATCTAAACAGTTGTTGCCATTAAGATTATGGGTTCAATATTTCCAGATCTTACAGGAATTCAAAACAAGCAAGAAAGGTGTTTTTTTTTTTAAATTTTATGTGAAATTGCCTAATTTGTAATAGATGTTGACAACTTGTTCAAATGTTTTTTTTTAAAATATACTACAAATAAATTTTTAAAAAGAAATACACAAAATACAGCTACAAATCCAACGTGGCTAGTTTATCCTTTATAGGACAAAAGGAGACTCTTCGGTAAGAACTCATGCTAATTGAGGGCAGAGTGGAGGCTCGGAGGTTTGGTGGAAGGACAAAAGGCCCAGCTGGAAGGGAAGGGCTTGTTCTGAGCACAGCACTGAGTCTGGCTCTCAGATTGTTCTCAGCCCAGTACGAAAGACCTCACAGGAGTCCCCTTAAGGAGAGGACAATAGAAGATTGAATACGAACCAGCAAACTGTTCTCTATAACCTCCATGGGCACCAAGAGCTCAGGGAGAGAGAATCTCTGGTGAAAACATTGGTGGTCTCAGCTCAGTACTCTCAACATCAATGAAGACTCTAGGCCTTGGTGTCCCAAGGAATCAGCAGGGGGAGAATCTAACTCTTTCTGATGAGTCTACTTTTCCCTGATTTGTTGCTTGTCAATTGGAACAGAGATGGGAGAAAGGCAATGTTCCTACTCAGCTTTCCTGTTGGAAGGAAGCTTTTTCCATGAAGCATGTTAACTGGGTCCATTCCTTTTCCTCATCTGATATGATGTATATTCAGGACTCCAACTTCAATGGCATTGACTGCTAAACTGCCCCCCTCCCCTGCATATCCAACCCCACATATCTGTTTATGCTTCCATCTCTATTGCAGTAAATTGTATTTTTCAAAGCTGTGCCATCCACATGCTCTAACACAGTGTGACCTTGCCATCCCCCCCCATCAACAGGTGGAGTCTGTTCCCTTCCCCTTTGAAACCAGGCTGGCTTTGTGAATCCCTTGTCACGTATACAATGGAGAGAAGCGACTCTGCCTGACCTTAGGGAGGCCTTGCAGCTGTTGTCTGTTTCTTGTGGCTCCCTGGATCTACTGCAAAGTTCCTCAGCATCAGCACTATTGATGTTCTGGGCTGAATAATTATTTGTTGGGAGGAGTGGGTGGGCGTTGTCCTATGCATTAAGGATGTTTAGCAGCATGCCTGGCCTATACCTGTTAGATGACAGGAGTACCTTCTCCCCCAGTTGTAACAACCAAAACTAGCTCCAGATCATATCGCCAACTGTCCTCTGGGAGGGCAAACTCACCTTCTGCTGAGAGCCTCTGTTCTATAGGAAGCCAGCCAACACTGAAGAAGCTCAACTACTGAAGACCGCCGTGCTAGAGACATTGTATGTAGGTGCTCCAGTGCACAGTCCCAGCTGGAGCCCAACCTGCCAGCCACCCTCACCAAGGTGCTCGGTTTGTGAGAGGAGCCATTCTGGACCCTCAGAGTAGTCCATCTGCCAGCTGAGTACCACTGAGTCATCTCAGTCAACTTCACTAGAGGCAGAAGAATCACCCAGCCCAGCCCTGCCTGAATTCCTTGCCTACAGAATCTATGACATTTAATTTTTTAAAAGTCTGCTTTTTTAACCCCCTATGTTTTAGGACAGTTTGCTTTGTAGCACTAGTACGCTATGGAGCACCTATACAGATGAAAAGTGAGAAGTAATGATGTTTTGCTATTTCAAAAAAAAAAAAAAGGAAATTCGTATTCATTGCTTGTGCTTGGATGTTTATTTTAATTTTCATAATTTGCTGAGGAGCAAATGAAGTTGCTCTCACTCATGTAACACATATTCATTGAAGGCCCATATTGGTGTCAGGAATCATGTTGGATCCCAGAGACACATAGACAAATATGACATTTATGAATCATTGTATCTATATAATTCCCTTCGTGTATCCTGTTATCAAACCAACATTCGCACTTTTGTGAGTTGGTGGCCTTGACGTGACCTTCACTCTTCTGTTTTGTTGCTTGTGCTCATGCTGGCCCTCTCCCTGGAACTTACGCCTCCCACTCCATTTTCCTAAGTCATGTCCACGTTAGGGCCAAATCCAATACCACCTCATTCACAAAACCTTATCTTATCCATTAGGCAGAATTACTTTCATCCCTTATTTTGAGGTTCGCTCTTTTTCTCTTCCTCTCCCAAGCTTAATATTACATATTATCATCCTTACTCAGCATCTGGCCTTTCCACCTACCTCATAGAGAAAATGGAACCTGTGAGCACTGAGTTCTGTTGGCTTCCAGCTTCCCAATCCACAAACACAACTGCATCTGTGATGCAAGCAATCTCCTGTATTAGTCAGGATTCTCCGGAGAAACAGGAGATAGGCAGGTAGGTAGAGAGGTAAATAGATAGATAGATAGGTAGACAGATAGGTATTGGTAGATATTGATATAGACAGACAGATAGAGATTTATTGTAGGAACTGACTCACACAGTTATGGAGGATGAGACAGCCCCTGACATGCCCTCTGCAAGCTGGAGAACCAAGAAAACCGGTGGTGTAATTCAGTCCCAGTTTGAAGGTCTGAGAATAGGGCCAGTGTAAGCCCCAGCCCAAGTCAGAAGGCCTGATAACCAGGAACAACGATGTCTGAGGACAGGAGAAGGATGTTTCAGTTCAAGCAAAGAGAGCGAATTCTTCTTTCCTCGGCTATTTGTTCCAGTTGAGGCCTCAACAAATTAGATGATGCCTGCCAGCGTTGGTGAGGACCATCTTCTTTCCTCAGTCTACTGATTCAAATGTTCATCTCTTCCAGAGACACTTTCACAGCCACACCCACTTTACCAGCTCTCTGGGCATCCTTTAGCCCCATCAAGTTGACACAAAAAATTAACCATCACAACTCCTTAACTCCATTTTCATAGAACAACTTGTTTTCTTCAGTTGAAAGCCACGCCGTCTCTGCTCTGGATACACAGTCCCCGACCTCTGGGAGCCAGGGTCCCTTTTCCTCCAAAATTTCTGTCTCTCTCTCTCTCTTTCCCCTTCATTAGCTCCAGCTTAAAATAATAACCCAAATCCTCTCACACTGATAAAGGGGAGAAGCCTTCTGAATTCATTCTCTAAATCCACTCATTTGTCTTTTCAGAGTCAACATTCTTGGAAGACTTCTTTCCAATCACCATCTCCACTTTGAATCCCTCATTGACTCTTTAATCTTATATAATTTCTACTTCCTCATCCCTATACACAGCCCTCACCCTCCCTATCCCACACTTATTATATTAAAATTTCTCTGGTAAAGGTGGCCACTCACTTCGTTGTCGCTAAATTGCAGACAGTTTTCAGTCTCCATATCACAACCTTCTGTTATGATTGACAGTTGCCCACCTCCCCCTGCTTACAACCCCTTTGGCTTTCCAGGACACCATTCTCTCTTCACCCCTGCAACTCCTTCTCATTCTTTGGGTTTATTTTGGGGGGCGGGGAAGGGGGTGGCCTCTTCTGTCTCCCTGCACATGTGTAAATATTCTCTTCTCTTCTCACAAGTTCCTGCTTCTCTCCTGAGGGGCCACCTCAATGCTCTCAGACACTCCAGTAACTTCTTCAGTCACCCAAACAGCTCCCAATTCAATGCTTCCCACTTCCAACCACTCTGCTGAGCCCTGAACTCATAGATTCAGCTGCCTCTTGGAGATGCCCACTTAATTGTCCCTCGGATATCTCCAATGCTCCAGGTTCAAGACCAAACTCATCATCTGCCTGATTAAATATGTCCCTCCTAAGGTTTCCACCTTGGGGACTATTCTCATGGAAGCATCTGACAGAGCCGCCGTATCCTATCAATTACCAGATCCTAAGGATTCTGCCTCTATTAAATTAGTTCACGTCCAACTACACTGACTCTGCCTTAGACCCTCATCATTTCTCCCCTGGACTATTGCAGCAGCCTTTTAATTAACCCCCATCTCCAACTTTGCCCTTCCGCCAACTATTCTCACTCCACTGAAAAATTTATCCTTCTAAAATAAACATTTGATGATCTTGGTGACATGATTAGAATCTTCCTTGAGAAAGAAGTCCAAGTTCCTCAGTCTGGCAGGCTGGGCTTTATGATATGATCCCTGCTCACCTTTCCAATTCCACCTCTTGCTGCTTCATAGCCTGCACACTGGTCCCATTAAGTATGTTTGCAATTCCTTGAGTGCATCATACTCTTTCATGTCTATGACTTGCCAATGAGACATTTTGCTCTATTATATTTTTCTTCATCTTTTTGGTATATCCTTCTCCCATCTTACCCCTTTCTTAATGGCTAATCTAATTAGATGAGTTAGATAGACCAAACATTAAAAGATTATTGCTGTATTTAGAAGATGTGTTTGTAACTCAGCATAATAATGAAAGTATTAGAATTTAAGTATCTAGGATTTTTGACTATTAAGATGATTCAGTGTTAAAATACATTTCTCAGTTTTGTCCCCACAGAACCTTTTAAAGCAGTTTTAGCAGCTGATATGACCTTATATATCTACTCACTTATTCCCTCCACCCCAGATGCCCCCCCACCCGGAAAATACACTCCATGAAGCCAGAGACCTCAGCTGTGTTGTTGCTATAGATCCCATATGCCTAGAACAGTGCCCAGAAGAGGGTGGAAGTCAATTCACATGTGTCCAATGAAACAGTGAATAAACACTCAGTCCTAAAAAGCTCAGCCCAGTTGTCAACTCTTTGGGTAGCCTTCCCTGATGCTCCCAAAGGAGGATAGTGTACGATCATCTTCCCTGCGGCCCCCCCGGGTTGTCCTCTGTGATTGCACTTAGAACAGCATATTGCAACTGTATCATCACCTCCTTGAGAGCAGGGACTGTGTCTCTTATGTCTGTATCTGCAGTTTTAAGCATAGTACGAGCCATTTAGTAGACATTCAATCAATGTTTTAAGTAAATAACCCCACTGCACCTTCTATGACCACACTCTACATTCTTTGTCTCCTTTGCTGCCTGCAAACTCTTTGAGAATCAGAACTTTTTTCCCCAAGTCTTTCTCCCACTGTCTATTACCATGCTGTTCACATTCTAGACACACAATAAATGCTGAATTAAATTATCATTAGTGTTTCATATGTTCAGATAAACCTAAATGGAGCTCATCAAAAACAACAAGATGTTCAGTTTTCCACTGCTGACCAACATGATGCTAGGATATGGAAACAGATGGTTAGTTGTGACTTTTATAATTGTATGGAATACATTCTTTCAAACAACAAATTGCTATGGAACCTTTGGCATCTAGTCCATACATAATAGTTCGCATGCTTTCTGTTAGGATTTTGTACTAAGTTTCCCATGTCTTCCATCAGGACCTCCTAGGAGGATAATTTCTATAGCCAGAGTGTCCAATCTACCACGTCCTGGATAATATAGCCTGCAGAACAGTTCAACTCCCTTTGCTACCATTGTGTGCTCACCAAGTCTATGTATTATTTATCTGTTGGGTGATAAGAAGTAGAAAATTTCCTGGTCTACCTCCTGGACAGTGTTTACTTAGCCCTGGAAAATTCTGACTCTGAATCTCTTCTTGTGAGATTTTATATTTTCTGGAACATTACTCCTGACCTACTACGATTAGATGCATCAACATTTATTTTATAGTAGCTATAACTTAATTTCCTCAATACTTGATAAATACCCTTGCACCTATATCGAGATTTGGGAAGAAAAGAGCGTGTTCATATGATTTTGAGGATAGATCGCTTCAGTTGTTGGTTAATTTTATCCAAATTATGTTTAATCTTTTATAGTTTCTAATGTATTTGAAAACATGTTTGCTTTTATTAATTCAAGTGTCAACATACTGATTATTTTGAGAATATAAATTTTAATCCCAGTAGAGTTGCACTGTATCCAGGTTAGATTCTAAAATCAGCCTATCTGGCAAAAATCATGTGTAGAAAATTACCCATCTGCCAAACAAAGGCAGACCTTCCTTCTCTCCCAAGTCCAAAGCAGCCTGATCTCTTCTCACATCACTATGGATTTGTTTCATCATTTCCACACCAAATTAAATTACCAGCTTGCATTTAACGGCCATTTTGTATGAACAGCATATAGGCAAACAAGAATTATTTTCAGTACTGTGACATGATCATGAAACCAGAGGCACCTGGGATCAACATCAGGGTTACCTCCCATTTAATTCTCACTTAAGAGCACGTGTTTTTTGGTACAATATCAGGCAGACCAACCACCATGTGGTGTCTCTCCCTCTGTCTCTCCAAATTAGATAATCCATAGAAGTTCTTTGTGCATGTTCAGTGTCTACACTAAAAGTTTTTTAAACTGTACTCAATAGCTTATTTCAAACCCAACTGAAACCAAGAGCATGTCTGTCTAACCATCCATTCCAGCAGTTTCACATGTCTGATCATGCAAGTCTGATTTCTGTTCTGCAGTTCTGAACTTCCCTTACTGTGGGCACTCACATAAGAACAAACTGGCTTTGTCTGTTTCTTCCACATTTTAATGAACCTAGAAGAGAGTCCTGATGGCGTTATTTATGGTTCTAGCTTTAGGACACTGCATTTTCTTAAATAGCTAAATAAGAAAATAAGGTGCACTCTTTCAGCCATCTTGGACCCTGTGGAGGACTTTTAAAATGACAAATATGTCTGGACGGCTGTGGTCCAAGGCCATTTTTGCTGGCTATAAGTGGGGTCTACGGAACCAGAGGGAGCACACAGCTCTCCTGCAAATTGAAGGTGTATATGCTCGAGATGAAACCAAATTCTATCTAGGCAAGAGATGTGCTTATGTGTACAAAGCAGAGAACACAGTAATTCCTGGTGGAAAACCTAACAAAACCAGAGTAATCTGTGGAAAGGTAACTCGCGCTCATGGAAACAGTGGCATGGTTTGTGCCAAATTCCGAAGCAACCTTCCGGCTAAGGCCACTGGACACAGAATCCGTGTGATGTTGTACACTTCAAGGATTTAAACTTATTGAAAAGTAAATAAGTAAAAGTGTGGGGGGAAAAAAAAAGACAAGAAAGCACAGCCTGCAGCAGACATGCCCCATGCCCTGCCCTCCCCACCCCTTCCAATGGATTGCACTTCTGTGCTGGTGGCACCTGAATAAGGAGGAAGGGATTCTGCAAGGCCACTCACCAAACGCTCCTTGGCACCGCCTGCCAGGATATCTTGCCCGAACTTGACCCTCCCCTACCTGTGCCCAGGGCCCCGATGGGCTGGAGGGCTGCCTTCCCCAGCTGACCCACGGGATTCCGTCCCTGGCAGAGGGCAGAGGTACTCACAGGGTAGGGCCATGGAGAGGCAGGCTGAGTGGGGCACAGGGGCTCAGGAGAACTGCTTCTGGGGAGGCAGGAGGGAAACCTGTCGGAAGGTGGATCTGCACCTGCTTCCGAGCCCATGGTGCGTGCTTCCTCGTCCCATAGGCTCCGCTTACGCGGCACGGATTCGGACGAATTAAAACTGAAGAATTTCACGGCAGCAATTGCAGGAAACCCCAAGCAAGGGGTCTTGCTGTGTGGGAGTTCCTGTGTGACTGTTCCGGCCACACCCCGGCCCCTCACCACCCCAGCAGCTAGCTGATTCTCAGCTGCGAGGAGCTGCTTTCTTCCTTTCTCAGAGGTATCCATCTAGCGGCAAGAACTCTGGAGCCCAGTAGCGAAAAGGGGTTGGGAGGTCTAACTGTCCACGTAAAGAGTCTAGCGTTTCACTTAATGCCCTTGTTTTCAGTGTCCCCATCCTCAGCCAGGAATTCCCGAGCCTGGTTTACCTGTTTCAGATTCTTCATAGACGAATTCTCAAGTATTCTGCCAGGTAAAAAGAGCTGGAATCAGGACGGAACGGGAAGGGGATGTGCCGAGGAGGATGGTAACTGCTTATAAATACTTGGAGACAATCTGTCGTCTTCAACCCCACGCTGAATACCCCATTTTTGGAGGCCTGTGGTGTTTTCCATTTCCAAAAATGTCCATTTCTGGACTTCTGTGATAAAACTTGACTTGGCTTTGCCTCTCCAATTTTTATTTCAATTTCCTCTGCATTGCTAATTCAGTTACCACTCGCTGGTTTCCTTTCCTGCTCCCAAAATTATGTTGGTATTCTCTTTACTTCTATTCTTTTTATCCTATGAGCTTTTTTTTCCTTTTCAAAAGCTCTCTAATTATCTTAATGAGGTTTTGCAAGGGCAGAATTGTTTGTACATGTGTAATCAAATCTACACGTTTAACTGAAAGTCTCTCTTTTTTATTTCCTTCCCCATTTTAAAACAGAAGTTCTCTTTCTCTTTTCTCCTCTTCCCCGATGGTTGTATACAGGGGATGCTGGTGGTGATTATATTTACAATTTAGGCTAAGAACGCAGGAGCCCGAGAAGCGTGACCTCAAATATGGAAGACATGTTGACACTGTATTGTCTGGAAAAGGGGTGCTTGGCTGCTGGATGACCCAGCAATAGCACACACCGGGTACCTAATTCCTAAATGCAGAGGAGCTTGAAGTGCTTCTCTAGAAACTGCATGTGTCATGATGGTGAGGCACCAGCAGCAGCATCTGTGCCGTGGATTCCCCTGGCTCTGGACGATGGACCCAAGTTGGACCAACTGGACGTTCTCCCCTCGGAGTTTGGACTTTGATCCCAGATGAGAGAATTAGGAGTTATCAGTAATCGAGGCAAATAAATGGCAGCACTCCAGAGGGAAGACCCTCCCATTCCACTGCAGAGGCCCTCAGAGCTACCATGGTCCTCATACATCAAGAGATCCTGTGGGTCAGCTCTTCTTTGTGTTCCATGAGACACCACCTTACACCACACACATCCTATGAGTTCTTCCTTTTTTGTTGTTTTTTGGGTTTTTTGCTTAGGCTGGCTCTTGGTTATTTTAATTTCACTCAAAATAACCTAGAAGAGTGAAATGCACTCTTAAAGATGCTGCAGTCAGTTGCCATGAAGCATTAGGGTTCTGAGCTACTGGTGCAAGAACCAGTTATGTCCATCTCTTCCAACCTCATGTCAGTGACCTCATATGGGTAGCTTGGGTCAGCCATGGTGGGAATATTTACACCACAAGAACTGGTAAATGCTACAATTCAGGGACTTGGGGTTCCCTCCCCTCTCCCCAGGAGAGCTTGTGTTTAAACATCTAACAACACACCACTGATTGTAATCCTAGGTGTAAATTTCCCTGGCCCTCAGTTTGCCCATCCCTAAAGTGGGTATAACACGTCTGCTTCTCTGTCTTCTCAGAGATGTTAAGATTTAACCAAGGTAAAAAAAAAAAAAAAAAAATTAAACTATTCCAATATTCAGTACCTTTTGACAATGTAAATTAAAGAATTTAATTTAAATTGAATAATAAATTTTAACTAATAGCATTGATTATTAGGGACATGTCAAGGAGAAAATACTTTCTGAGAGCAGGACATAGACTGGACATACAGAATCTTGACTGGCTTATTCATAACTTGAGGAAATAAAGATAATAAAATAATACTCAAACGTATTATGAAAATAAGTGAGTAAATTCTCCACCCATTTTCTTTAGCAAGCTACGACAACCACCAATCACAATCATAGAAGGAGAAAGCTAAGTCTGCTTAGTTTTACTGCCTTTTACCACCCTCCCCCCTCTTTTACATGGTAGGAAATTCAAAGAAATTTTCTCTGAAAGATTAAAATAATCATCTAGTCTGAAGGTGAAAAAAAATCAACTGTCAGTATAACACATTTTTATTTTATATTTGTACATGAATATATTTTACAAAGTGAATCTGTATCCCTTATCTTATTCATTTCTATGGACATCTATTTTTATTTTTGATTTCCAATACAGCTCTCACCTTGCCTTTTTTCCTTTTCTTAATATAAAATAGAGGTTCTCAGATAAAATATGGTCTGAATTTCAATTTCAAGTACAGAGTAAGGTTGCACAGCTCCTACATTTAGATCCATGTCTTGGGCTTTGTGCTGTGTGCTCTGAACACTTGAACTAACATCAGCTCCGGGTCCCTCATTGAAAACAGATGTCATATCAAGACGTTGTGGATATTTGTCATTGCGAAAAAATATGCGTAAGGTAAGCAATTCAGATAACATTAGAAAATGACCACAAAACAGAAAACAGGTGTTCTTGTTATTTATAGGGTGCTTTTGAGAACGTAACAGAAGGGACAGCCTTTGTCCACTGGGACTGCGGTTGAAGGACACAATAGGAAATAGACCAAATAAGTCAGAAACATGAGTCCAGAGGACGGCGAGCTTTACGGATGAGATGTTACTGACGTTCTGTCTCATTTCTCTTCTTCCCTGACCCACCTCGCATGTCTTCTCCTCCAAGGGGGAGAATTTTACTAGGGGATCAGATTCAAAAGATTTGATGAAACATAATTCTGAAAACCAATTTGCAAGGGAAGGATTTTGCTGAGAAAAGCCTGAGAGAAATATGTTATTCACACATAAGAAACAGCCCGAAAAATTGTATAGGGCAACAGGGAATATCAAGATCTGGAGAAAATGATGAAAAGACTCTATATGGGCAAAGGAAGAATGAAATTTGACCAAAACAAGGGAAGGAAGGGATTCACAGGCAGTTATGATGCGTAACAGAGTATTACATGTTTATGTGCCAACAATTCAGAATTATAGAGCTCTCATGACCCATATTTGCACCTCTCTACCAGAATAAAACTTGCAAAGCGGGGCTTCCCTGGTTGTGTAGTGGTTAAGAATCCGCCTGCCAGAAGCCATAGGCAAAAACTGACATTCTTCAACTTTTGCGCTTAAAGGCGTTTTCCCCCATCCCCCTTTTCAGGTACCAGATAAGTGCTTGCCCACTAAGCCTCCTCCCAGGTCTTTTACCTTGAAACTTTATCTCTGATTTAGAATGTAAAACTTTGCCTCAGTAAAGGAATTTCAGGCATCATTGACCAGTCAAAGGAAGTTTTTTTGCCCAATCCCATGGAATCTATTACTTGTGTGTTTTACATAATTTTAATTATCTTTTTGCCCTTGAGGCAGGCAAAAATATATAACTTGGCAATGCTGATAACTTATTAGGGTTGAATACGTGAAATATTCAGGATGATGAAAGACTAAGCATGTTGCAAAACTGGATAACGTAATGGTTGCCGGCAAAGCCGAGGGCTGGCTGTAGGAGATCTTCTCAACAAAAGAAAGGCGGGTTTCATTACCACTTACCACAATATTCTTTTTCTTTTATTTAGTTATTTCTTTGCGGTACGCAGGCCTCTCACTGATGTGGCTTCTCCCGTTGCGGAGCACAGGCTCCGGACCCGCAGGCTCAGCGGCCATGGCTCACGGGCCCAGCTGTTCCGCGGCATGTGGGATCTTTCCGCACCGGAGCACGAACCCGTGTCGCCGGCATCGGCAGGCGGACTCTCAACCACTGCACCATCAGGGAAGCCCTGCAATACTTTTATGTGTTACTAGCCTACATAGCCCATGCTTTCCGTAATCATTCAGCTGTGAATGGAAGTTTGAATGATCCTTTGCAACCTCCATGAATACAATTGTGACAATTTCTTCCACCCTACATTTATTCACTCATATTTTTACTCAGCAACTGCTCTGTGTCACACCATGTTCATACTGTTTGTATGAACAGAAACATTACCTGCTCTTGTGGATCTTACATTACAGGTAAAGCAGGAAAACAAGCAAACAAATACACAAAAAAAATGTCAGATGGTGACAAAGTGCTCTTGAGAGACCTCATGTGATGGATCAAGATGGTGACTCCTTTTTTTTTTTTTTCTTGAACTATAATTGCTTTACAATATTGTGTTAGTTTCAGATATACAGCAAAGAGATTCAGTTATGTATATAATCTTTTTCAGATTCTTTTCCATTATAGGTTATTACAAGATATTGAATATAGTTCCCTGTGCTATACAGTAAATCCTTATTGTTTACCCATTTTATACATAATGGTGTGTATCTGTTAATCCCAAATTCCTAATTTGTCCCTTCCCCACCTTTCCCCTTCAGTAACCATAAGTCTGTTTCCTATGTCTGTGAGTCTATTTCTGTTTTGGAAATAAGTTCATTTGTATCAGTTTTTTAGATTCCACATATATGTGATATCATATGATATTTTGTCTTTGTCAGGCTTACTTCACTGAGTAGGATAATCTTTAGGTCCATCCATGTTGCTGCAAATGGCAATATTTCATTCTTTTTTATGGTTGAGCAATATTCCATTGTGTGTGTGTGTGTATATATATATATCTATATATATCTATATATATCTCTATATATATATCTCACATTTTAAATTGTGTGACTGGAGGAGGTTTCTCTAAGAAGGCAATATTTAAATTAAGCAAGTATGCGTGGCAATAGGAAGCAGGCAAGGGAAGATCTGGGAGAAAAGAACACTCCAAGCAGAGGAAATATGTGTCTTGGCATGTAAGGAGGCAGATGTGGCTGGAATGTGGTGGATGAGCAGGGAGGGTGTTAGGTGATAGTGGAAATGTAAGCTGGCAGCTCATAGAAAGTGGGCATCGTGAGCAGGAAAAGAGATTGGATTTCATCCTGATTACTACGGGAAGCCTTTGTAGGGTCTTAAGAAGGAAAGTGATGAGATGAGATTTAAACTTTTAAAAATTGCACTGGTCACTGCACACAGGATGGTTCATAAGTCATCAAGAGTGAAAGCAGAGAAACAAATTAAGAAACTATCACAAGAGCTTACATGAAAGCTGTCAATGGCTTAGATGAGGTCAAGAAGAATAGAAACAGCAAGAAGTTGTCAGATCCAGGACACATCCTAGAAAGACCCTCAGTGAGAGCTGCTGATGAATTGGATGGAAACGTGTGGAGGGAAAGAAACAAATCATGAATTTTCTGCAGTGGGCTGCCAGCAGTCCTTGGCATTTTTTGGCTGGTAGCAGCGTCACTGTACTTGCTGCCTCCATCTTCACAAGGCTGTCTTTACTCTCTGTGTGTCTGTGTCTCCCGCTCCTAATGATCGCACCACTCATGGGACTTAGGGCCCACCCTAGTCCAGTATGACCTCATCTTAACTTGATTCCACCTGCAAGAGCCCTATTTCCTCTGGATGGACAAGAATTTTAGGGGACACTACACAACCCACAGTAGCCAGGGGGTCTGCACGGTTCTCCTCAAGGGACTGCTCTCTGTTAAGTAAACAGTCAGGCAGCACAGGCTCAGGTAAGGGTGTCACCCAGGCTCATGAGGCTAAGAACTACCACATTGTCTTCTGAAGCCTGGCCTTGCAATGAGGTGGTGAAGAGTGTTAAGTACATGGAGACTCTACCTCTTAGCCCTGGAGGGAGAGTAGGGTTGTGACTGGAGCATTAGCAACAGGTGAGTAGTAACACACGTACAGCAGATTATATCTCAACTTTGGAGGTGGCGGGAAGCATCAGCAGGTATTATGGCTTGAATTACATCCCCCCAAATTCACATGTTGAGGCCTTAACCACCAGTGTGAGATTTGGAGATTGGGCCTTTAGGGAAGTTATTAAGGTTAAATGAGGCCATAAGTGTGAGGCCCTAATCCACTAGAATTGGTGTCCTTATAAGAAGAGGAAGAGACACCAGGGATCTCTCTCCACACACATACAGAGGAAACGCCATGTGAGGTCACAGAGAGAAGGTGGCCAACTAACTACAAATCAGGGAGAGAGCTCTCACCGGAAACCAACCCTGATAGAACTTGGTTCTAGGACTTCCAGCCTCCAGAACTGGGAGTAAATAAATGTCTGTTGTTTAAGCCACCGAGTCTGTAGTACTTTGTTATGGCAGCCCAGCCAACTAGGACAGCAAGTCTTCATTTCAGGTACAATAAATAGGAGTCAAATGCCCCCACAGACATCAGGGGGAGGTGAGGGAAGATCAAGGTATGGTCTATCCTAGAGAAACACATCTCAAATCTTCATGACAGAGTTTCTGATTTGATTATAAAGAATTTTATTAAACCAATATTTATTGCATGCTTATTATGTACAAGTCACTAGTTGCATCATTAAATTTCAGACACCTGTCAAGACCTAGTGTATATTAGTGGACCTTGATCTGAAGCCAAAGACAGTGTGGCTTTGTTCAGTCACTGTGTCCCTCATTATTCTTCTGAAGTAAATGGCAATAACACTCACCTCTGGTATCATGATTTTAAAGAGGTGAAAACAAGACCTGTGCTGTGAAAGTAATGCGACATTAACTATTTCTTGGTATTGGAGAAAGATTTTTAAAACTAGTTACCATATTCTGTCCACTATAGACATTGCTCCTATGTCATCTCTAGCAACAAGATCTAAAATTATTTCATCCTTTTCCTTAGGTGTTCTACTTCTAACTTCATGCTCTAGTCCAAGCTATTTTCCATTTGATTACTGCATGGGGAATTATTTTGACCCTTGATAACAAGTTTAGAAGCTTCTTGCAATCCAGTTTCACAGTTTATATTCACTCTAAGCTCTTCCTGGATGGGCTCCCTGAAAGAGCATACAAACGGGAACCAACGGGTCACTTTGAAGGTTTGGTTTGGTTTAACATCTTTATTGGCAACCGAGAAGAATGTGAAAACACCACAGTAATGAAATCTGATTCTAAATTGGGAGTTGCTGCAATGACAGAGGAATAAATTGAGGAGAAAACCACAGAGTAACTGAAATTCAACTTAGCAAGTTACAATCTAATATATCTGAGAGCTGAAAAAGAATTCACAACATGAGCTCTCAATGGATGAGCGAAGTCAGTCAAATATTAATGTCCTGAAAGACCTGAGGGTAATGGCAAACTTAATCATGCATGTTAGAGCTGAGATGGGCTAGAAAATGATCAATGCTGTTTTGTACAGCAAGTAAGGAGGTAGCATAGGGAAGGAAAATGTACGGGACTGGTGAGATGACATCTAGAATTTGATATTGTATTGGATGTGTTATCACTTGGAAAATCCCTCAATCACAGACAAGTTGAAGTCATATATCAAAGGAAGAATGGAAGGAGAGGATTGACGTTGGGAAAAGCCAAGTTGAATGGAGGATTAAAGCAGATAAATACGAACTGGCAGCATTTCCCAATTACTCAAAGTTACAGAAAGCAGCGTGCTTAGTAGGTAAGAACTTCAAAATCAGACTGGTTTTGTGTCTCCCATTCAGCCACTTATTAGTTGATGGACCTTGGGCAAGCTGTAGAACTCTAGAAGTCTCAGTTTCTTGGTCTGAAAACATGTAGTAGCAGTAATACTTGATTCTTAGGGTTGTTTGAAGGGTGAATAAGATAGTGCATGTAAGAAATTAGTGCCATCTCCAATGCATACATTCTCAAGAAGTACCAACTACAACAAGAAATAATAATAATAATGATCTACACATAATTAGATTTTTTTTTATATTAACGCACACACATTTTTGTCAAACATTTTTACCCTCTATTAGTGATAATTTTTGCACGGGAATTTTTCTAGACACGACATTCAACTTAGAGTTTCCACCCAACAATGTGAAAGCCTCTACACCAGCAGAGTATTCATTTTAAGTAGTTCACTGTCCCCCATCACTTTCTCCACCACATAATTCTACCATCTGTCCTCCCATATCTTCTTAATCAGAATAGCCTGATAGGCAGTCCTGGATCTAGTGATTTTTTAAAACAAGAGAATATGGAATGAGAGCCAGATGGTAAATTTGAGCATATCTAGGACAATCACTTTATTTAGCTACAAAAACAAACAAAATTAAACAGTTGCTTCTCTTTTTTATCCATTGGTTTCCCTGGCCAGATAAGTCCTTGAACTTTTTTAGATGACAAAAAATTTCCAACCACTCATCATATACCACATAACATTTCAAACCACGGGATATCAAAGAAAGAGCATATTTTGCTTGTGCCATTTTTAAAAGTCTCAGTCTTTGTGTAGTTGCTTTCTATTGCCTGTCAGGTTGTTTCTATGACTTTTAAGCTGAAGGGCAAATGGAGATATTATTTTGAAAAAGGTAAATATTTCAAGGGAATTTCATGTGCACTAAGGGAAACAGGGAGGGACAAACTGTGATATCCTGCCCCCCCTCCAAGGTAAATGATGTAAATGACCAGGTTAAAGAATTTCCTCCTTGCTGAACTCTGCATGCTGTTTTGCAAGCATTCCATAGAAATGAAGGTAATGAAGTGTGTTCCCTGAAAGGTCCTTTTCTACACTTGATCTTAGCCAAAAGGCCGAGAAGCGATGAAAGGTCCTTTTCTGAGATTAGATCCTGGCTTACCCCGCTATAGTCTAGAGCCTACCATATTAATTAACCAGATCAAACAAATTCCTTTTTCAATTGAAAACCTGTGGTCCAGTGGCTTGATCAATCTGATACCATAAGAATAAAAACCATTCTGGTCCCAAAGATTTTCCTCTGAGAAAAGAACTGAATGACAAAATACTTCTGCACATCCTCCAGACATGTCAATTTCTTTTTTCAAATTGGACACTTTTCGAGGAGTTTGTAAAAACTATCTAGCAACCATGTGTAAAATATATAGCTAGTGGGAAACTGCTGTATAGCACAGGGGAGCTCAGCTTGGTGCTCTGTGATGACCTAGATGGGTGGGATGGGGCAGGGAGGTGGCAGGGAGGTCCAAGAGAGAGGGGATATAGGTATACATATAACTGATTCACTTCATTGTACAGCAGAAACTAGCACAACATTTTAAAGCAATTTTACTCCAATTAAAAAAAAAAGAAAAAAAAGAATTATATTGAAACAAAATGAAAAGAAAAAACTATCAAGCAGATTATGACGGAGACATTACTTTGAGATAATAGATCAATCATCTCAAACTATTCTGTGTCATCTTGGATTTTAATGCCATTGAAATAATGCAGGACTTTAGGCTATTTCCACTGAGGCACCAAACTAACTTTTATAAATAATTATTAAGAAGTTTGTGAAGGCCTTCCCTGGTGGTGCAGTGGTTGAGAGTCCGCCTGCCAATGCAGGGGATACGGGTTCGTGCCCTGCTCCAGGAAGATCCCACATGCCGCGGAGTGGCTGGGCCCGTGAGCCATGGCCTCTGAGCCTACACGTCCGGAGCCTGTGCTCCGCAACGGTAGAGGCCACGACAGTGAGAGGCCCGTGTACCGCAAAAAAAAAAAAAAAAAAATTGGGGTTTTTTTTCCATTTGATTAGCTCGTCAAATATCGTGGCTTCTACCGTTGTGGAGCACAGGCTCCGGACGCGCAGGCCCAGCGGCCATGGCTCACGAGCCCAGCCCCTCCACGGCATGTGGGATCTTCCCGGACTGGGGCACGAACCCGTGTCCCCTGCATAGACAGGCAGACTCCCAACCACTGTGCCACCAGGGAGGACCATATATATATATATATATTTTTTTTTTTAACATCTTTATTGGAGTATAATTGCTTTACAATGGTGTGTTAGTTTCTGCTTTATAACAAAGTAAATCAGCTATACATAAACATATATCCCCATATCTCCTCCCTCTTGCATCTCCCTCCCACCCCACCTATCCCACCCCTCTACGTGGTCACAAAGCACTGAGCTGATCTCCCTGTGCTGTGCAGCTGTTTCCCACTAGCTATCTATTTTACATTTGGTAGTGTGTATATGTCCATGCCACTCTCTCACTTCATCCCAGCTTACCCTTCCCCTTCCCCACGTCCTCAAGTCTATTCTCTACATCTGCATCTTTATTCCTGTCCTGCCCCTAGGTTCTTCAGAAACTTTTTTTTTTTTTAGATTCCATATATATGTGTTAGCATCGGTATTTGTTTTTCTCTTTCTGACTTACTTCACTCTGTATGACAGACTCTAGGCCCATCCACCACACTACAAATAATTCAATTTCGTTTCTTTTTATGGCTGAGTAATATTCCATTGTATATATGTGCCACATCTTCTTTATCCATTCATGTGTTGATGGACACTTAGGTTGCTTCCATGTCCTGGCTATTGTAAATAGAGCTGCAATGAACATTGTGGTACATGATCCCTTCTTTTCTTAACACCGTGTTATGACATAACACTTGAGGAAGTGATATTTTCACATTAATAATACTTTTTATCGGACATTCATTTTTACCTGAAGGAAATGTCTTCCTCAAGAAAGGGAAGAAATTGTGATCTCCTTTTCTGTAGGTGTAAACGTCAGAAGAGTCCATGTTCTACTTTGGAATTCAGTCGCATTAAGAAGATTTTATTATTGATATTTAGGCAACTACTTTTCCCCACATAAAACTTGCTAATATATTCCAGATGTGTATCAATTAACCATCCAGTTTTTGGCCTGCAACTGATAGATGACTTGTTTTAGTTCTGTTTCAGATGAATGTTATTCTAGCTTACTGAAACAGAAATGACAGAACACCAATTTGATTTCCACTTGTATGCTGTGTGTAGCAATCAAATAAGCAATTACACAAGGCATGTTGAATTCTTTTCAGCTTAGGACATGCAGTTCACATATCTCCCTGTCTGAGGCCCAGGGGTGTGGAACAAAAGATTGGGTACTTTTATACCCCAAAAAAGATCAGGTGCTTTTATAATGTCCCCCACCTGCTCTCCAGGTGGGGCAAGCACCATATTTTGGTGAGTTGTCTTATGTCAATCTGGCCTCAGTTTGGGGTGGATACATTTTCTTTGAGAACTTGTCTGCATTGACTGACAGTGTCTTTGGGCTTACGAAAACAATCATTAAGAGAAGAAAAATTTATTTTTCACTCATACATCGTGCTTCTCTGAGGTCCACGTTTCTCTCTCTTTTTTTTTTTTTTTGTAGTACGCGGGCCTCTCACTCTTGTGGCCTCTCCCATCGCGGAGCACAGGCTCTGGACGCGCAGGCTCAGCGGCCATGGCTCATGGGCGCAGCCGCTCCGCGGCATGTGGGATCTTCCCAGACCGGGGCACGAACCCGTGTCCCCTGTATCGGCAGGCGGACTCTCAACCACTGCGCCACCAGGGAAGCCCCCACGTTTCTCTTTTTATCAAGTGCTTTGACTAGATAGAACTAATTCTTGATTATTTTTCTACACAAATTTTGTTAGAAAAATATTTTGTTCTTCAAGAGTCATTTGGACTTCTTTTTGCGGAAAAAAAACAAAAACAAAAGCTGTTTCCTTGGAAGAAAAGAATAGACTTCTTATAACACCCACGTTTTGCTTCTGTCTCCATCAATGACCTGAATGATTCCATGCCCTCGTCAGCATCAAGGAGATAATGTCTCCCCGCATCTGCCTCTGGATGATCTTGTCTGGGACAGTTTGGAACATTTACGAACTTTAGTCTGTACCAATATGCATTATTATGCCCACGTATGATTGAATCATACATTTCCTGCTGCATCAAGGTTATCCAGATACCTGGAGCGCATTCCATTTTGTTGTAGGTAAAAAAGCAAGGTGTCCTTCACCTTTACCATTTATTGCCTTTGACTCAGAACTCGATTCTCCTGAAACGCCTTTGGTTATGGGAGGGAAAGGTTGGAGGCTGTGTTTCTTTTATTTCCTAAAGAAAATGGGTCCTTTATTTATATCACTAAACCACTTCTGTCTCTAAATTGTTCTGCTTGTAATTGATACATTGTCCTTTAAATGCTTTTACACTGTGAGCACGGCATTGCTTTAAAAACAGTTTAAAAGTACTTATGCACCTGGAATTCTGTTCTGTGGGGAGGGAAATTAAAAAGAGAGACAAAGAAAGAGGAGGGGAAAAAGCTAGTCCTGAAAGTGTTTAAAGCTCCAGGGGTGAAAAAAAAAAAGAGGTGAAAAAATAGAATGCAGTGAAATAAAATGTTTAATAAGTGTTGACACGCAGGGTGCAGAGTTCGCTGGACATCTGAGAAAACCAAAATTGCAGGGAAGTGGAGACCCTTTCAGAGCAAGGATTCAGGGTTTTTCAGGATCCCTGAACCACCAGCATGAGAACCTGATGCTCTTAACAATGCAGGTTCCAGGGCCCCGAGCTGGCCCTGCTGAGTGAGAAGAGCTCAAATGAGACCCAGGAATTTGTATATTAACCACCTCCCATGTGATTCATATGCACAATAGGTTCTGAGAGCTGCTTATATATTCAGTCCAAAGCACTGAAAAATAACACCGGGCTAATCCCCACCTGTCTAGATGGCCTTTAATTCATCAAATAACAAAAACAAATATACCTCTCACTTACCTCTCCCAGGTATCAAAATGCTTTGAAGCGTGACACTCTCTGTGGTGGAATATTCTTCTGGATGTCTCTCATCTCTCCCCTCCACACCTCCGACGGCCTCCTCCCACCCAGTTCCCCAGAAAGCAGCCCGTTTTCTGAAAGATAACTTCCTCTTACTTTCCTGCCTAGAAGCCTCCAGTGGCTTTCCGAAACGCTCAGAACACTCAGAATGAAATCCAGGAACGTCTCCAGGTCCACCAAGGAACACAGGACCCAACCTCTGTCCTCTTCCCCTCTCCAGCCTCATTTCACACCATCGTCCCCCTTGATTTCTGTACATCATTTCCCCGCCACAGATGCCTTCTTTCAGATCCCCAGTAAACCAACTTCTCTTTAAGGGCCCTTGAACTTGTAACTGAATGGGCTAAACTTAGGAGAGAGGGTCCAATCAGAAAAGAGCTTTATTTTTCTCCCGACACTGGGCTGAAAAATACTCTGTTGAACTGCGCTTCCCTTCCCGTGAAAACGACGCCCAGCAGTGCTCTTAGCTTTCTGCTCATTTTCTAAATAAAAAACGTGTTCCCACCCCCAGCGTGAAGCTAGCCCTCCGCTCTGGAAGCAGCACAGTTTCCCAAGGAGCGGGATTTGTGGGAAAGTTACGACGGCTGGTTTACAGACCTGTGTTGTCTTAACTTGATTTGTCTCTGGCTTTCAAATGCCCTCAGTCCGGGCTGACACCCAAGTGTTTAGGTCTTCCCTGCAAGGCTCACCATACATTCTTCAGAGACAGCAGCACCGCTGCCAACCACAGGGCCCTTGGTAGAGCGCTGTTCCCCGATGTGAGCCATGCATTCTTGGAGCGGTTATTCAGACCTACATCCCCAGCTGCCCCATCCTATGCACACCCTTGGAATCCTCTCCCTTGCAGCCAGTCAGCCTGTGGGTCGGGGTCCTTCCAGGCCGTGCTACCTTCTGCAGAGCCTACAGGGGCTGGTGGGCACTGTCCCACACTGGGGCCCCGCCAAGCCCTGGAGCCGCCAGTGTCGCCCTGCTGCCCTGTCCTTTGGCTCTACCATGGCCGGTTCCTACCTTCAGACTTTTCCAGCCCAAACCTGGGTAACCGACTTCTTGCCACTCAAATCCCAGATTCTCCAAGAAGTGCCCCTCACTTTCCTTTGCTGGGAGGCTGGTGTCTGAGCTTCTGTAAGCAAGTCCTGAGAGACGGAATAGAATTCCAGTTTTCCCTTCCTGCAAACACCCCCGTCCCCCGTCCCCCCACCCCCCAAAAATGTTCAGCTGCTGCCTCTTGCCATTGACTTAGAGGAAGGACCGGAACTAATTCCCTTCTACCCATGGAGAAAGATAGGGAAGCGCTGCTGTGTTTTCTTCCCTGCAAATGCACTTCAGAGCATGCTGCACTCGATGACTCTAGCCTTTTCTTATACACCCTCCTTGTACGAGCGCCACGTGCACCTCCTAGCAAGTCCTGTAGGGGATGTTTCTAGTATCTCTCTTCAGAACTTGGGGAGATTTTATCACCCACTGCTCTGTGTTTTGGGAATTTAGTCACCCTAAAAAGAAAAACCCTATTCCTTAAGTTGTTCTGTTCTGATTGCTTTCATTATCCATCCATGCATAACAAACTATCCCCAGAAGTAGTGACTTAAAACAACACGTTATTCTTTTTTACGATTCTGTGGGTTGACTGGCCTCAGCTGAGTGGTTCTTCTTTTCTGTGTCATTTGTGTTCACTCACTTGGTGGCATTCAGTTGGGTTGGCCTGGAAAGCTGATGAAGTCTTCACCCAGATGGTGCTCAGTGAAGCCTCTCTTTATAGCTTGGGCTTCTTGACAGCATGGCAGTTTCAGAGCAGTTGAACTTTTTGAAAGGCAGCTGGCTTCAAAGAGGGAAAGCAGAAACTACCAGGCTTAAAAGATAGGCTTGGAGCAGGCATGTCTTTGCATCTGCCAGTGAAGGAAAAAGAGACTGCCTCTGGATAGCAGAAGTGGCATGCCCGTATAGAAAGGGAAGGAATTGACAGAAGCCATCTTTGGAGGCTGTTTATCATACTGACCCCTCTGCCTGGAATGTTCTTTCCAAAGATCTTAACATGGCCACTGGCCCCCTTCTCAGCATTTGGGTCTCAGCTCAAATGTCATCACTGGCCTGTCATCACCAAGGTACTTGCCAACTCCACCATCTCACATAACCCTACAGTCACTCTGAGTTAATGTCTTCATTTCATTTCATTGTTTATTGTTTATTGTATATTGCCATTGTTTATTATTATTTGTATGTTGTCTCTACTTAACCTTCCACTCCCTATGGGAATGTAAGCTCCTGGATAGAAAGGAACTTGGCTTCTTTACTCCCTGCAGTCTCTACATCTTCCAGAAAAGAGAAATGACTCACTAACTCTTTGTGAAGAAATTAACACCTAGCTCAGTTCTACCATGTTCAAAGCCTGCTCTCAATAATAGTGGTTGATGATATGACCCAGGAGTCCCACTACCGAGCATATGCCCTGAGAAAACCATAATTCAAAAAGAGTCATGTACCACAATTTTCATTGCAGCACTGTTTACAATAGCCAGGTCATGGAAGCAACCTAAGTGTCCATCAACAGATGAATGGATAAAGAAGATGTGGCACATATATACCATGGAATATCACTCAACCATAAAAAGAAACGAAACTGAGTTATTCGTAGTGCGGTGGATGGAACTAGATAGAGTCTGTCATACAGAGTGAAGTAAGTCAGAAAGAGAAAAAAAGACCATATGCTAACACATATATGTGGAATCTAAAAACAAAAAAAAGTTTCTGAAGAACCTAGGGGCAGGACAGGAATAAAGCCACAGATGTAGAGAATGGACTTGAGGATATGGGGAGGGGGAAGAGTAAGCTGGGACAAAGTGAGAGAGTGGTATGGACATATATACACTACCAAATGTAAGGTAGATAGCTAGTGGGAAGCAGCCGCATAGCACAGGGAGATCAGCTTGGTGCTTTGTGACCACCTAGAGGGGTGGGATAGGAAGTGTGGGAGGGAGGGAGACGCAAGAGGGAGGGGATATGGAGATATAGGTATACATACAGCTGATTCACTTTGTTATACAGCAGAAACCAACACACCATTGTAAAGCAATTATACTCCAATAAAGCTGTTAAAAAACAATAGTAGTGGTTGATGGACACAAATGTCTTTATATCTACCCAAGGTTTCATGAGAGAGTAACATTTTTAGAATATTTTTTAAAAATCTCTAGAACAGTAGAGACAATTTCTCAGTCAAAGTTTGACTCCAATCACACTTTGGATTTCTCCCGGATAAAATGCCCTCAGGTTTAATGAAACTTCTTAACGTTAATAAACGGCTAAACAGAATTTTACTTTCTGCTTAGTCAAGGGAGAATATTAATGTTACACCCTTGATTTTCCTTCTCATAATATGTTAATGCTGTAGTAAATCAACATCGTTAAGGGGACCATACCTTAAGGTGAGAACGGACAACCTGCAGTTTTTATGCCATTATTTTTATTGGGATAATAATGATAATAGTTAAGTATCTCGAGCACTTAGCCTGAGTGCCTGGTTCTGTGCTAAGTGCTTCACATGGACCAACTCTTGGGTTAGTCTAAGCACAATGACCAGAAGGGTCTTTTGCTGCCTTTGTGGGGACTGTCTATAACCTCTAGGAATATGCCCTTAATGAATATCACCATTTGAACAACTTCCTCCCTGATTCTCTGCAAACTCTACAAGAAGAGAGAGAGATACTTTGATATATTACCTTTTTTTATTAAAGTATAGTTGCTGTACAATATTGTATGTGACAGGCATACAATATAGTGATTCACAATTTTTAAAGGTTATACTCCATTTGTAGTTATTATAAAATATTGGTTATATTCCCCATGTTGTACAGTATTTTATATCTAATAGCTTGCACCTCTTACTCCCCCACCCTTGTCTTTCCTCTTCCCTTTCCCCACTGGTAACCACTGGTTTTTTCTCTGTATCTGTGAGTCTGCTTCTTTTTTGCTGTATTCACTAGTTCGTTGTATTTTTTAGATTCCACATATAAGTGATATCACATGGTATTTGTCTTTCTCTGTCTGACTTATTTCACTTAGCATAATGCCTTCCAAGTCCATTCTTGTTGCTGCAAATGGCAAAACTTTGTTCTTTTTTATGGCTGAGTACTATTCTATTGTATATATACACACCACATCTTCTTTATCTATTCATCAGTTGATAGACACAGGTTTCTTCCATATCTTGGCAATTGTAAATAATGTTGCTATGAACAGTGGGGTGCATGTATCTTTTTGAATTGGTGTTTTTGTTTTTTTCAGATATATACCCAGGAGTGGAATTGCTGGGTCATATGGTAGTTCTATTTTTAGTTTTTTGAGGAACCTCCATACTGTTCTCCACAGTGGCTGCACTAATTTACATTCCCACCAACAGTGCACAAGTGCTCCCTTTTCTCCACACCCTCAGCAACATTTGTTATTTGTGTTCTTTTTGATGATGGCCATTCTGACAGGTGTGAGGTGAGTCCTACTGTGGTTTTAATTTGCATTTTCCTGATGATTAGTGATGTTGAGCATCTTTTCATGTGCCTGTTGGCCATCTGCATTTCTTCTTTGGAAAAATGTCTATTCAGTTCTTTTTTTAATTTTTTAATCTGGTTGGTTATGGGGTTTTTGTTTGTTTGTTTGTTTTTTGATGTTGGCTTTTGATGTTGTTTGTTTTTTGATGTATGAGCTTTTAATATATATTTGATATTAGTCCCTTATCAGTCATACCATTTGCAAATATTTTCTCCCATTCAGTATGTTGTTTTTTCATTTTCTCAAAGGTTTCCTTTGCTGTGCAAAAGCTTTTAAGCTTAAATAGGTTCCATTTGTTTATTTTTGCTTTTATACCTTTTAACAGTGGTTACCCCAGCCCTAGAGTAACCATGTTATAATACACTTTACTTAAACATAAGATTCGCAAGCATTTCTTTCTTACTTTCATATGTTAGTAGACTCTTGTCCCTAAAATAGTGTCTGTCTACTTCATCAAGAAATACTAATTGTATGAGTTTTAACTGTCTCTGTAAAATTGCATTTCTATTTAATGGCATCTTTCTATAAATAAGTAAGGACAATTGCAAGCTCAATAATTTATAAGTCTTATTATGTACCTCTGTTTATACCTTAAATAACAACTTTTGAACGTGAATCTGTAATTATATGATATGTTAAATGCTATTCTAAAACTCAGTTTTTATTAAAATCCTCCCAAACCATTTAAATGTGTTTTGACTTTCCAAATTGACCAGTTTTCATAGGCTTTTCACAAATACTATCTCATAAGGCATAAAACTAAGGAATGCTTCGAAATACGTCCATTCAGTTGTTGCCTCTCAGTGCCCATAACATAGCTGACTATTCCCTGCTGGAAACTCTGGTCTCAAGATCACTGTTCATTTAATTGATGGCTAATGTCTTCATTACACAGCTGTTAGTCCATCAAGAAGATAGTTAATGAACTTGGCAATATACATTGAATTAACTTTTTGCCCTAAGGTTAATCATGGGATTATTTTCAAATGTGCTTTTGATGTGCTAAGCTTCCCTAATAAATATGATTAAGTAAGATAAGTTGAGAGGAAGAACATCAATTCAATGAAAATTGCTTAACATTAGGCAGTAGGTTTATATATGAGTAAAGGGAAATTTAATGTCTGTACTTTATGGCTCTTAAAGAATATTTGGCTGTGACCCAGATGCTAAGCTTTACCTTCACTGAGTTAAACCATGGACACTGATTTATACACCAATATGATGTTCTTCAACTGAGTACCATTCAGGGCCTTATTTTTGCAAATAATATGCTCTTTTCCTCTTTCTTTACATCAGAATAAGCATTATACTTCTTAGCCAGAATAATAATAGAGGATATTCTAAGACTCAATCAATGAGGGGAATAAACAATGTTGAAATAGTAGACTCCTAAGAACAAAATGTGTTTTATTAAAGAAACATTCTCCCAAGCATTGTAAGTAAATTTACATTAAATATTAAAGCTTTCTAAAGAAAAATCTATTTACTCACTTTAAAAAAAAAAAAAAACAATGCAAAGTGCCCTTGCTGTTGCTACTGAAACTACTTTTGTCAACACTATCCCTCTAATATCCATCCTTCTGAGTGCTATAATTTTAGCCCTTACTGACTCACTCAATATTAGACTAAACTCTAGGAATAACAATAAACTGTCCAGCATTTAGAACAACAAAGACAGTAGAAACACATTTTGTGATATAATTCTCCTTATCTTAGTTTCTGTTAGTCTTATTAAGAAAAATAGTCTTGGATTTAAAGTTTCTATCATTTGTCCAGGTCTAAAATGATGTTTTCTAAAAACATTTTAATACAGTCGATTAAGTCACTTTCTTCTGTGCCAGTCAAAGTCCCAGAGAGACTATAATGATGACCTCAGTTTGGGAATGATGGCAACCACCATTGAAGAGAGGAAATTAGTTTATACTTGAATGGGATCCTTTTTATTTTCAAGTACAAAATTAGTACTCTCTCCCCCTTAGCCCAAAATGTACTTGCTGTACTTACTCAGCCTTCTATCTGGCTTAATCTCTGCTGAAGGGGAGAATCACAAAGCAGATGTCAGTCAAGGAGGATGGTCTGACCTCTTGGTTTAGAAGGCGGGGTGGGCAGTAGCTTCTACTCCTCCACTGGCTTCTTCCTCCCGTTGCTTTAAGAACGTGGGTTCCATTTCTTTTGTTGTTGTTGTCTGAGGTTTACTGAAAATACTACAGCACAGCAGAAAGATTCAAAGGGCTCCACGTGGTGTTTTGAAATTCATCCCTCCTGTAGGCTGAGTGACCTGCAGGTTGGACAGACTGCCAAAGTCCAAGAGCTTCAGCATTTCCTTGGTGTCAGGATCTACTTCAGTGATTTCCTGATCCCAGGCTGAGACCTCAGGCACGCAATTATCTCTCCTCTCCCTTGCCTCCTCCTGCAGCTTGATGGGGATACGTCTCACTGGACCACTCTGAATCCGCTTCATCAGATGTGTGGCATAGCCTGCGACCTTCTTGTGGAGCTTCTTGCTGGGAATGATGGCGATCTCCTCTCACATGCGCTTGTTGGTGTGCAAGTCGTTGCCCGGCACGTGTAGTACTCTTCTCAGTGATGACCCGGGCCGCTTTCTTCACGGTTTTGGTGCGGACGTGGCCCGTGTTGGTCCTTGGTAAAAGAGGTCCATTTCTTTATCAGATGACAGACTTTAGGTCTCTGGAGTATTTTTCAGAGAAGAATTTTTGATTTTCAAGAACAGCTACACAGGGTTTCCCTGGTGGCGCAGTGGTTGAGAGTCCGCCTGCCGATGCAGGGGACA
>NW_006778358.1:4357-8278 GCF_000442215.2 Lipotes vexillifer | reverse complement strand
CGGGTTCGTGCCCCGGTCCGGGAAGATCCCACATGCCGCGGAGCGGCTGGGCCCGTGAGCCATGGCCGCTGAGCCTGCGCGTCCGGAGCCTGTGCTCTGCAACGGGAGAGGCCACAGCAGTGAGAGGTCCGCGTACCGCAAAAAAAAAAAAAAAGAACAGCTACACAAAATAATCTTGAGCCAAAGTATTCTTTCTTTAGATTTCTACCAGAAGGGGAATAGAACTACAGAGTTTTATTTTCAAAACTCTCATGTTCAAGTCAATAAATATTTAAAGTCTATAAAGCACTGTATTAATGAGAAGACAGGGATTAGAAGAGTTGGTAAGATCAAACTGAAAAATGAAGACAAACAAAACGCCATATTTTTGCCTTCCAGTTGCTGATATCTTGTTGAAGAGATGAGGGCATGTCCTAATAATCTGGTACAAACTGAGTTGTACCAAGTGATGCAAAGGAAGCTCAGAATCATTGGGGGTGGTAGGGATGTGATTATCGGGGAAAGCCTTTTGAGTGTTGACCATTGAGTTGAAGCTCCGAGGTCTTCAACAAAGTGGAAGAACGTTACAGACCCAAGAAGGAACTTGCACCAAGTCCCAGCAGCTTGAGGGCTCAGATTCCATTCTAGGAAAAAGGCTACAATGAGGGATGTATAGAGGGTGTGACAGGATGAAGTGGGAGATAAAACTGTAAAAAGATGGAATGCCTTACTTATCCTTTTGTAATTTTTTGTCATTATCCAGAAAATGATGCCAAACAGTTCATGTGTTTCCCCTTGACAACGCTTCATCCTGTAATGTGTCCATCTCAGGGGGTCCCAAGTCAGTCTCCCCTCTTTAGCTTCTGGTACCTTTTCTCTTCACCATGGCTTTCTAGATCAGAGGCCAGCAAACATTTTCTGCAAAAGGCCAGATGGTAAATATTTTAAGTTTCACAGGTCAAACATTCTTTTTTACAGCTACTCAACGCTGCTGTTAAAGAATGAGAGCACCCATAGACAATAGGTAAATGAATGGTGTGGCTGCATTCTGATAAAACTTTATTTAAAAAGCAAATGGCAGGCCAGATTTGGACCACTGGTTATAGTTTATGGACCCCTGTTCTAGGACTATCAACTCCTTTGTCTTCTCCAAAGGATCTTAGTTGTTCCTACTCTCTGTCTTCAGTCAAGACTGCTAGTTATTTGAAATCATCAGATTTCCAGTCTTGGTGAATCTTGGGTAGGACCTGATTTTGGAGGCAAGAGTAAAAAGGATGGTCTTTTCTTGTCTGAACTTCAAGATGAAGGATCTAGAAGACAAAACTTTTAGCACAACTCTAGGGTGTTACTGTGCTTGAAGTGTCTCTCTTTTTTCTAGTTTTGCCAAAGACATCTTTCTGCTAATTTAGCTCATCTGGACCAGGGCTTGAGAATGGAACTAGGTGCATAATATATTCCAAGAAAGAGGTCAGCCAGAAGTAGAAAGATGGGAGATGAAGAAAAATACCATTTTGCTATATTTGTAATCCCCAAACCTAGTTTTTGAGTGCCCACTATTTGTCAATCCACTAATTTTCCTTTAATTTAACTATTGTAACATGGGATCCAAAAAAATGAAGCATTTCAGCTTAGTCTATACACAGTGGAAAAATCCATTGGAGATTGTTGATCAGGAGAATGTGTTCAGAATTTTTTATAGAAAATATAATTCTGATAACAGTGTACAGTATAGAAGAACCAGTGGGCTTTAGTTAAAAAGTCTCAGTGGTTGCCAAGGGTTGGAGGGAGGAAGGGATGAATAGGCAAAACTAGGATTTTTTTCTTTTTTTTTTTTTTGCGGTACGCGGCCCTCTCACTACCGTGGCCCCTCCCGCTGCGGAGCACAGGCTCCGGACGCGCAGGCTCAGCGGCCATGGCTCATGTGCCCAGCCGCTCTGCGGCACGTGGGATTCTCCCGGACCGGAGCACGAACCCGCGTCCCCTGCATCGGCAGGCGGACTCTCAACCACTGCACCACCAGGGAAGCCCCAAAACTAGGATTTTTAAGGCAGTGAAACTGTTCTGTATGGTATTATAATGGTGGATACATCTGATACATTAGTTCAAACCCATAGAATGTGCAATACCAAGAGTGAACCCTAACGTAAACTATGAATTTTGGGTGATTATGGTGCATCAATGTATGTTCATCAATTGTAACAAAAGTACCACTCTGATGCAGAATTTGATAAAGAGGGGAGACTGTACTTGTGTGAGGGCAGAGGATATCTGGGAAATCTCTGTACCTCCACTCAATTTTGCAGTGAACCTGAAACTGCTCTAAAAATTAAATTCTACTTTAAAAGAAGTCTCTGACAAGGAATAATCCCAGATTTAACTAGTGAGATGGCATACATAGGTGCCATTTATGACCCTCGAAGACACCCTTAGTAAGTGCACAGACAAAATTTCCAAAGGGCAGAGTAGGGTTGGAAGAGATGCAAAGCGTTTGCTTTAAGACTGTGGTCTAGGCAGAGTGCCGCTCTGTCAGTCAAGCAGTATGCAGATTTTACTTTCCAAAATGACTGCAACAAAAGCTCCCATCCCACATTTCTTCTTCCTGTGTGATGCTGTAGCTCCTCTTATAGAGGTGTAGGGGCTTTGTTTCACCCCTTGAATCTGACAACAGCAGAACTGATGCTATGGAACTTCCAGGGTTAGGACATGAAAGTCTATATGGATTTCACCTGGAGCTCCTGAGACATTGTTCTGGAACTTAGTCACCATGCTATGAGGAAGTGGCAAGACCACACAGAGGTCAGGTCTAACTTTCTGGCTAAAGCTCCTTTTGAGGTCCCAGCCAGTAGCCAGCATCAACCTCCTGACATGTGACTCTAGCCCCAAACACCATCTGCTGCAATAGCATGAGAAACCCCACCCCGAAGCAAACACTGCCTAACTGAACCTAGTCAATGCCCAGAACAATGAGAGAAAATAATAAAACAATTTTTGTCGCTTTGATGTGGTTCTTTACACAGCAATAGATAACCAAATAAGTACAAGGGGTACAAAAAGAGAGGCCCAAGCTGCTGCTGTTTAATAAATCAGTAGGAAATAATAGTTAATAATATCATGTCTAGTTCTTATGTTCACTTTTTAATATTTCGATCAAGTGGCCCAAGATTCCTTTTAAGGACCACTATATTCCCCATCTTTCCTAAGAGTGCTAACAGGATTGAAAAGATCTGGCTTCTCAGTTGCAAATGGTCTACATGAGCCAGAAGCCTGGGAACATACACATCATGCTCAAACGACTATCCATGTATTTAATTTAAAAATAAAAAAAACATTGCTCATCACTCCATAGGTACTAGGCTGATACACTCAAGTCACAAGATATCAAACCCTAGAGATACAATGCCTTTTTTAATTTTGCAAAAATTGCCTTTTTATCCTTAACACATTAATTCATCTTTTTTTTTTTTTTTATCTTGCTGATGTAGTAGCATATCTCCTGGGATCACTACAAATCTTGATAAGGCCCTGTGGCATTTACTTTAACCTAATTATAGCAGCAACTCCAATGGCCTCTCATTCACTTGGATGCGAAGAGATGCATGACTTAACAGGGTCACATTCTTGGGCTAATTCCACTCTTCAGTCAGCCAAGAGACAGCTGCTTGAGCATGTCCAAGGATGTAGAATGTGGCCACTCCTGCTTCCATGCCAACACCCACCCCCTTCATTCTCCACAAACAAAATTCTCTCCCACGTAAGGGCAAAGGATAATATCACCTCTCTGGCTTCTGCTGCCCATTCCTTCCTCTAATTTGTATAACCACATTCCTCACTTCTTCTCTCCATGACCTGAGATAATGTTTCTTTTCTACTTCAGGTCAAAATCTTCATCTTTTTTCTGAAGCCTACCACTTCCCACCTTTTTTTTTTTTTTTTTTTTTTTTT
>NW_006778358.1:3425-4275 GCF_000442215.2 Lipotes vexillifer | reverse complement strand
TTTTTTGCGGTACGCGGGCCTCTCACTGTTGTGGCCTCTCCCGTTGCAGAGCACAGGCTCTGGATGCGCAGGCTCAGCAGCCATGGCTCACGGGCCCAGCCGCTCCGCGGCATGTGGGATCTTCCCTGACCAGGGCACGAACCCATGTCCCCTGCATCGGCAGGCAGACTCTCAACCACTGCGCCACCAGGGAAGTCCCACTTCCCATCTTCTCAGAGACTTTCTCCATAAATAATGCTCTCTTTTCTGTCTCTTCAACCTCTTCCTCTTTCCTGACACTTGACCCTCTGCCTATAAATTTTTTAAAATTTTCCCATTCTAAAGATTAACTCTTCCTTGTCCTTGTATCTCTTTATATACCTCCTTATCTTCCTTTTCAACCAAACTTTTTGAAAATGTTGTCAATATTTGATTTCCTTTGCTCAATTCCTATTCATTCTTTGTTCTAGCATCATCTCAATATTGCCTACATCATTTGAATGGTTGGGGTCACCAATGATTTTCGGAAATTATTCCAAGACGTATTGACTTGCTCTTTGTATATCTTTAGAGACTCTCAACCATTTCATCCTTTGGAAATAACCTATCTTCCCTGTTTTCCACATCACTCTCTCGTAATTTGGCTTGACTTCCCTCTCTTCCTTCCCTCCCTCCTTCCTTCCTTATTTTGTCTTTTCTCCCTCTCTCTCTCTCTCTCTCTCTCTCTCTCTCAACAATGTATAGGGTCTTGTATTAGTCAGCTCAGGCTGCCATAGCAAAATATTATAGATTGGGTCACTTATAACAGAAATTTATTTTCTCAAAGTTCTGGAGACTAGCAGTCCCAGATCAGGGTGCCAGCCAATTCAGT
>NW_006778358.1:0-3415 GCF_000442215.2 Lipotes vexillifer | reverse complement strand
CTGCTGAAGTTTCTTTTCCTGTCTTGCATATGGCCACCTTCTCTCTATATTCTCACATGGAGTTTCCTCTGTGCATGCACAGAGAGTAAACAAGAGATCTCTCTCTCCTCCTCTTATAAGACCAACAGTCTGTGGAATTCGGGCCCCACCCTTAAATCTTTTAACCTTAATTTCCTCCTAAAGATCTTATCTCCAAATACCGTCACGTTGAAACTTAGAGCTTCAACAAATGTATTTGGAGAGGGGACATAATTTAGTCCATAGCAGGTATAGTTTGTCACATAAAAAGTAGGCAGAGGCACACAGTTCCACGTTTGCTTGCAGATTGGGCACCTCTCTCTTTCCCCTCTGATGCCCTTAGTGAGTTGTTGGCATTTACTTTCACACCTGTTACTTCAGAATCCCAAGATGGTTGCTACATCCTCAGAGGTTTTCCTTGAGAGGCTGAAACCAGGGAAACCTATGAGCCAAGTTCCTTTTTTTTGGAGCAAGAAAAATAATAGCGGCCCTCAGACTCCCTTTATTTCTTCCTAACCAGAACTGCCTCACATGCATATCAATGGCAAGGGGGATTTCCACAATTGATTTAGTCTAATCAACATCCACTTTCCCTGGGATAAGGGAGGGGTGATTCTACAGCACACAGGGTTCTGGCAGTCATGCAGGCAGAAGGACATGGCTGACTTCTATCTTTCTGACTGCCCTCTCTCAGCCTTCTTTTTAAAAGCCTCTTACTTCAACTGGCCCCTTAAATTTTAGTCTCCAGGATTCTTTACTTGGACTAATATTCTCTCTATACTCTTTTCCCAGGTAACCTCATTTACGTCCGCTGTTTGCATTACGCCTTAAACATTATAGACCCCCAAATCACTTTCTCTAGTCTAGATATCTTCTATTGGCTAAGCTTATATATATATCTAAAGGTCTTCGCGGGATTTTTCGCAGACGTCTTGAAGTCAACATGTTGAAAAATGAAACTTGTTTCCGTTTCCAACGCCACACATTCTCCATCTCTTTAGTACTCTCTCTGTTGTTTAGTGGAAATGTCTCATAACGATTTACCCAAGCAAACAAACCACTATTATCTTAGGTGCCTTCCACTCTCTTACCTACCACATCCATTTAGTTACCAATATCTCACAAATCTCTGCACTTTTCTTCATCCCTACTACCACGCCTTCCTCCTTTAGCTTCATTTCCTACTATTTCCTTTCTGTCATATTACAGTATTTATCAATCTAGGACATGCTTCTAATAATGTGCACCTTTGTTTACATATCTTTCATGACTGCCAAACTTTAAGGAACAAGAGGGCATTTTTACATTCTTCTTTTACATTTTTTTTTTAACATCTTTATTGGAGTATAATTGCCTTATGTTAGTTTCTGCTTTATAACAAAGTGAATCAGCTATACATATACACATATCCCCATATCTCTTCCCTCTTGCCTCTTTTACATTCTTGTACCCATTGCAACCTGGTACATGGTAAGCCCTCATGAAACTAAATTCATTTCAGCGACCGAAACTCATATATATAGAAATGATAATGCAATGTCCTGGCACTGGGCTTTCTTGCTCTTCTCAGCATAAGACACTTGAGGGAAGAATCTTTGTTGTTCCCTTCCTTTGTAACTTTCCAAAATACTGAGTGCAGTGCTTTTTACTACTGATGACAAACACATTCAAAAATATCAATAGATTAACTCCAAAAAACAAAGCGATATGCTCTATAGTTGTGGATGGACATGGCGTTGATGTATTTTTCCATGTTGTATGCAGTGCTTTCCTGTCTGCATTACACACGGACTCCCTGGAGCTGGTCACCATCAGAGTGTGTAATTCTGTAAAATGGAATCTTGGCTCAGATCAGGTCTGTGGTGTCTTCTGGATCTCATGTCTTGTGATTCCATGATTATAAGATTACTGAGAGAAGCAAGTTCATTTTGACGTAAATAAGCCCAGGAACTGGGGAAGGAAGAGTGCTGTCCCTGATGATGTTCTGCAGTAACCGTTTGGCTCAAAAAAAATGAAAATAGTTTATTTTTAACACTAGGGGATAAATCTTAACCTTCGAAGTTCTCAAAGGTATGATTTTCTTTTTGGAAAACACTATTTAAGAACATCAATATACCCCTTTGAATTTGGGTCACAATTTGATGACGTAGCATTAATGGTTTTGTCAGAACTACTGGGACAAATCATAGGCATTGAGATAATCTTCCTTCAATGAAATTTTATCAGTGTAATAGCTATTTCCAGAATACACCCCCATAATTAAAACTAAGATAGGATATGGGATTAAAATACCAAAAACAATTGATCATATTGAAATGGAGCAGGACCCTACGGTCCTTGCCCCCCATGTCCTCAGCCTGCCTTTTGTCTGTGGAAAAAGCTTAGCCAAAGAACAAGTTTAATCAGAAAATGATTAAATGAGAAAATACAGAAACAAAGGATAACAAGACTAAATAATAATAGTTTAGTCATTAAGCAGAGTCAAGGACCTTTAGTTCCTCCTCAAGGGCTATAGATAATATTCTGAGGCCTATCCTGTGAGCTGTCTTATAGATACTGAGACCCCCACCAGGTGGAAGAAGTGAACTACATGACGACCAGGTTGTAGCCGTGACATAAGCTGCCACAGGTCCGAGAACTGGCCTCAAAGAAATGGGAACAAACTGACCCTGGAACTAAAGATTAACTGTACTTAAAACAATCAAGATGTTGCTTATCAGATCACCACACGACCAATCTCACGATGACTGTCCGAGCTGACTGCTGTTTCTGCATGTAGCCCCCTTCCTCTGTCCCTAAAAGCTCTTGCCCCCTGATTGTCAGTGTGGGGCAGAGTAAACCTTTGGACAGGCATCTGTCCTCCTCATCCCCCTCCACATATTGCTGGCATCTGAAATAAAGCAAACTTTCCTTTCCACCAACCCGGCCTCTTTATTGGCTTTTGAGCGGTGAGCTCAATTTAGGTTACAATATCACATTTACACTTATTTTGACTAAGTTGAGTGAAATTTGCTTTCCTTCTAAGAACACATGATTTTCAATTCAACTACTAGAAATAAAAAATAAATTAGTTATCCTCTCTAAGTTCTTATTTTCATTCCATTATTGACCTCCTCCTTGCTTTGAAAGTTTTGCACTTGAGGGCTTCCCTGGTGGCGCAGTGGTTAAGAAGCCACCTGCCAATGCAGAGGACACGGGTTCGAGCCCTGGTCCGGGAAGATCCCTCATGCCACAGAGCAACTAAGCCCGTGCACCACAACTACTGAGCCTGCGCTTTAGAGCCCGCAAGCCACAATTACTGAGCCGAAGTGCCACAATTGCTGAAGCCCGCACACCTAGAGCCTGTGCTCTGCAACAAGAGAAGCCACCGCAATGAGAAGCCTGCGCACCACAATGA
>NW_006778357.1:0-220 GCF_000442215.2 Lipotes vexillifer | reverse complement strand
AGGGCGTATGCGTTTTTTTCTGAATATATTCAGGAAAAAACGCATACGCCATTTTTCGCCAAGCGCATCCTGATCGGCGTTCTGCCAATTTTCATAGGCTTTAAATGCAATTCCAAACTACCTCCTGAAATCGGTTTCCTGCAATTTTGCCTCACTTTAAATTCTCTTCGCAGCCTAACTTCAATATATTTTTGGACAAAAGCTGTCATTTATAACTGTG
>NW_006778356.1:0-308 GCF_000442215.2 Lipotes vexillifer | reverse complement strand
TCTCTGATGAGACTAGTAATTATGACACAAAATGTTCCAGCTAGAAAACATTAAGCTAAAAAATATCACTCAAAAACTATAAAATATACATGAAAACAATGCTTCGATTAGGCAGCATTTCCAATGTATTCCGGTCCTTCCTCCACATATTACTCTCAAATGAGATCATCACAGTCTCCTTTCTTCTCAGATTTATAGAAGTTACATTAAGAGGTATCCTCGGATACCAAACAATCCTTAAATCTCACCTAGTCCAAGATGTGGTCAAAGCTGAGTTCCTCAGTTCTTCACTGCTTAGCTATTTACTA
>NW_006778355.1:0-452 GCF_000442215.2 Lipotes vexillifer | reverse complement strand
CCTTCCCTACCACCAATAAGGTAACTCCTGTTACTGTTTTGATGTGTGCCCTTCCTTCCGATCTCTTTCCTTTGCATTTTGTTCCCCTAATGAGGTAATAACTTTACTCCTTGTCCAGTGACTTGTGCTTTTCCCTACGCAATATGTTTAAGAGACATTTTCGTATTAGTCCCTCTAATTTCTAATTGCCCGTATCCTTCTAACACCTGGAGAGATTCTGAGGGCACTGAGCCAAAGCTTTGGTGTTGCCTGCCATAGGATTTCTTAATATTTATTTGCTGATATTGATAAGTGTTTGCCATTTTTCTCATTGATTTGTAGGAGTCATTTTAGACACATAAGTGATTTTGGAAAAAAAGTAATTGGCAGTATGTATCCAAGAATTTGGCCAGATAGGAAGTTCAGGTTCTGAGGAGATGCCTCATTGTTTGTGCCAGTGGCCTCACAGTATG
>NW_006778354.1:0-478 GCF_000442215.2 Lipotes vexillifer | reverse complement strand
ACTTGAGGACATGGGGAGGGGGAAAGGGTAAGCTGGGACGAAGTGAGAGTAGCATGGACATATATACACCACCAAATATAAAGTAGCTAGCTAGTGGAAAGCAGCTGCATAGCACAGGGACATCAGCTCCGTGCTTTGTGTCCACCTAGAGGGCTGGGATAGGGAGGGTGGGAAGGAGACTAAAGGAGGAGGAGATATGGGGATACATGTATATGTATAGCTGATTCACTTTGTTATAAAGGAGAAACTAACACACCTTTGTAAGCAATTATACTCCAATAAAGATGTTAAAAAGAAAAAACAAACAAACAAACAAACATCCTCAGAGATACACCCAGAGTAATGTTTGACCAAATATCTGGCCACCCTGTGGCCCAGTCAAATTGAGGCATAAAATAAACCAATCAGCTACATCTTGGTGAACTTAATTTTTCACAATCGTTTGGTATTTTATTAACTCTCTTCCCCTTCTTCCCCC
>NW_006778353.1:0-1964 GCF_000442215.2 Lipotes vexillifer | reverse complement strand
CCCGTGTCCCCTGCATCGGCAGGCAGACTCTCAACCACTGCGCCACCAGGGAAGCCCCGGCAGGAGGATTCTTAACCACTGCACCACCAGGGAAGCCCAGTATCCATTCTTAGAGTAAAAACTGGTGCTAGAAACTGAGAAATGAGTCAGTTTGAGTAGCTGTTTTCAAAGAATTATTTTGACTACAAAAAAAAAAATGTAGCTCTTTCAGAATGTGAAGTCATTACAGAAACGTGAGCTTTTACCAGCTAGCTGGGATTTTACTGCAATTGGGCCAGAACCATAGTAATAAAATGAAAGGAATTGAGAAATATCCAAATTTCTCTCTCAGATCACATTCACAACTGAAACTGTTCTTTACTCACAGACTTTAATGTTGTGTCAGTAATATTTTAAGAGTTGGCATTTCCCCCTACATTTTACAAAACTTCAAATACAATAAAACACCTACAGCAGGCATGTAAATATGAGTATCTTGTCCAAAGGGCCAAGAAATTTTAACTCCATTTAATATTTTACCTTATAAACTTATTCATGATCTCTACTCCATCACTAAATCATACTTTCTTCACATTTTGGAATTGGCTCAAATTTAGAAAACTGCTATATGTATTAAAGATTAGCCTGTCTTCATGAGCTCATACAACTTCTGGCCTTTTTAAAGTATGCAGGAAGAGAGATGCACAGTAATTTCTGAGTTTATCAAATTAGAAGATTAAGTTCCTGGCAAAGGTACCCTTCTGATAACGGAGGCCAACAAAATGTATCAACAGGCCATCTTTTTACAGGTAATTTTACTAACTAAAAATGTTGGCATGTACTTAATAATATTTTCTCTATATCATTTCTAAAAATGAAGACTTCAAAAGGGACTTTATCACAGACACAAACTGTAGGTCATCAAGTCCCAACGTCCCAGTCACATTCCACTGGAAGGTCTGCTAGACTCCTCCAAACAGTCTATGCAATCCTACTCAATTTTCAGTTGAAAAACTAAGGCCTCAAGAAGGAAAGAGATTTGCCCTAAATAACCTTGTGAACTAGTAAAAGAAAAATACTAACACTCCAACTCTTATTTTCAAGTTTTAACTAGTATTCTCTGGTGCCTCCCTAAATTTGCCATTAGGCAACAACCAAAAGCCAAATCTGTGCTAATAAGATTATTGACGCTTTTTTCCAGGTTATTGCTATTCCTTGGACAGGTAAAATATGTGTTCCTCACAAGTCGTGAAACACTATTTGAGGCATTTTCCTCATTCTTTACCTCACCTTTGTCTTGGTTTCTGAGACAGCAAGAGCAAAGCTCTAGACCAGCCCTATCCAATAGCACTTTCTGCAACAATGGAAATGTTTCAGCACCTGGTCTGTTCAATACAGTAGCCACTAGTTGCATGTGACTACTGTGCCCTTGAAATATGGCTACTGTGACTGAGGAATGGAATTTTTTATTTTACTCCATTTTAATGAATTTAAGTTTACAGTACAATTCTAGATAACTATAACTTCAGTCATTATACCACCTGTGACCCAGTAATGGTTCTTATATCCCTTCCCGCCTACTGAACTGAGCAAAACACTAACGATAGAGTCCCATAGAAATAAAAAGGCCTCCAATTCCTTTTTTCCAGGGTCAAAAATTCTTCTGATTCCTAATGACCTTTTTCTAAAATCTCTTAAATCGTTACCAAAGCTTCCACCACTACACCCTTATAATCTTGAGGAAGAAATGGGTAAAGTATTGGCACTCTACTATTCACCCTGCAGTTTTCTTTAGCTCCAATACTAGAATGTTTTTCTGAGATGATTTCTTCCTTCATTTTCATTGTTTTTCTCTATTATTTTAGTAATGTTCATGTCTACAAACTCAGGTGCCTAAAAATTAGATACATTAAAATATAATGTTGGGGCTTCCCTGGTGGCACAGTGGTTGAGAGTCCGCCTGCTGATGCAGGGGACACGGGTTC
>NW_006778352.1:0-335 GCF_000442215.2 Lipotes vexillifer | reverse complement strand
CTAGTAGTTTTCTAGTGGCATCTTTAGGATTTTCTATGTATAGTATCATGTCATCTGCAAACAATGACAGAAGTTTTACTTCTTCTTTAACAATTTGTATTCCTTTTATTTCTTTTTCTTCTCTGATTAGTGTGGCCAGGACTTCCAAAACTATATTAAATAAGAGTGGCAAGAGTGGACATCCTGTCTTATTCCTGATCTTAGAGGAAGTACTTTCAGTTTTTCACCATAGAGTATGATGTTTGCTGTGGGTTTGTCACACATGGCCTTTACTGTGTTGAAGTAGGTTCCCTCTGTGCCCATTTTCTGGAGAGTTTTTTTTTTTTTTTTTTTTT
>NW_006778351.1:0-421 GCF_000442215.2 Lipotes vexillifer | reverse complement strand
TCCCTAACACCCTAGTTTTGGCCCTAACTAACACCCTGACACTGGTTCTAATTATGACCATGATGCTGGCTCTAAGGCCCTGAAGATATCCCTAAGTAACAACCTGAACTGTGTCTAACTAAGGCTCTCATGTTATCTCTAACTGAAGCACTGACACTGTCCCTAACTTAGGCCCTGACACTGTCCCTTATAGTCTAAGCTGTCACTAAATAACGCCCTGATCCTGTCCATAACTAAGGCCCTAAATATGTCCCTAAGTACATCTCTGACAATGTCCTTAAGAGCCTGAACTCTCTCTTCAAGTTATCTCTGAGGCTCTGACACTGGCCCATCCTAAGGCCTCACCCCGGTGTTGTCCCAGGCTGCTGGGCAGTTTTCCCTTGTCCGCATCTCTAGCCAGCTGCCTGCCATCGGCCACTCT
>NW_006778350.1:0-201 GCF_000442215.2 Lipotes vexillifer | reverse complement strand
TTCCCTGGCCATATATTTATTAAGTCCCTACAGGCTTGGTTTTTGGTGTGGGGAAAGAGCTGTAGACAGAATATGGAAAAATACCTTTTGCCTTCTCAGAGTGAGACCGACAATAGCCAAAGGGGAAATGCTCTGCTAGGTTATGAGTTTTTGAAGGTAGAGGGTGATGGGGATACAGGAGGCTGTGCTCTTTCCGTAGAC
>NW_006778349.1:0-827 GCF_000442215.2 Lipotes vexillifer | reverse complement strand
GTTTAGGGTAAGGCTAACAGTAAGTGTTAAGGTTAAGGTTAGGGTTAGGGACGGTAGAGGGTAGAGGGTAAAGTTTAGGGTACTAAAACGGTTTAGGTTTAGCGTACGTGTTAGGGCTCGGGTTAGTGTTAGCATAAGGGTTAGGTTTAGGGCATGGTTTACGGTAAGTCTAAGGGTAAGGGTTAGAGTTAGGATTAGGATTAGGGTTAAGGTTAGGTAATGGGGACAGTTTAGGTTACAGGTTAGGGTACACCAACGGTTTTGGGTTAGTATACGTGTTAGGGCACGGCTTAGTGTTAGCCTACGGGTTAGGATTAGGGCACGGGTTATGGTAAGGCTTCGGGTACGGGTTAGGGTTAGGGTTAGGAATAAGGTTAGGGTTAGCGAACGGGGACGGCTTAGTGTAAAGATTAGGGTATGACAAAGGTTTAGGGTCAGCATACGTGTTAGGGCACAGGTTAGTGTTAGTGTACGGTTTAGGATTAAGGCACGGGTTAGGGTAAGGCTTCGGGTAAGTGTCAGGGTTAGGGTTAGGGAACGGGGACGGTTTAGGGTACAGTTTAGGGCAAGACAACGCTTAAGTGTTAGCGTGCGTTTTAGGGCATGGCTTAGTGTTAACGTACAGGTAGAATTAGGGAACAGGTTAGGGTAAGGCTTTGGGTAAGGCTTAAGTTTAGGGTTAGGGTTAGAGTTAGGTTTAGGGAAAGGGGACAGTTTAGGGTACAGGTTAGAGTACTACAATGGTTTAGGTTTAACGTACTTGCTAGGGCTCGGGTTAGTGTTAGCGTACAGGTTAGGATTAGGGCACGGTTTAGGGTAAGGCTAAC
>NW_006778348.1:0-301 GCF_000442215.2 Lipotes vexillifer | reverse complement strand
CCCTCAGTGCCCTCCTGAGCTGAGCTAACAAGTCTACGTCATCTAGCACAAAGTCACCTTTCCTCACCTGGGCATTTTCTTGTCATACCCATGTCAACCTTGCTCTTGTACACCTCTGTTTTTAGGGCTGGGCGTATGGCTTGACACAGAGAGAGAACCTTCTGGCCCTCGCCCAACAAAGTCATTTCACACTCTTAGGCCTCAAGGCTGTCTTCTCAAAGACATTCATTCTGGGAGCTGGCGTTTCTCTCACTGGTCATGTATTTCCAGCCTGGAGGTGTCTTGGCTGAGTACACGCAAG
>NW_006778346.1:0-439 GCF_000442215.2 Lipotes vexillifer | reverse complement strand
AGGAATGGATAAAGAAGATGTGGTGCATATATACAATGGAATATTACTCAGCCATTAAAAAGGATGAAATAATGCTGTCTGCAGCAACATGGATGGACCTAGGGATTATCATACTGAGTGAAGTAAGTCAGACAGAGAAAAACAAATATTATATAATATCACTTATATGCAGAATCTAAAAAAATGATACAAATGAACTCATTTACAAAACAGAAACCGACTCACAGACTGAGAGAACCAACTTATGGTCACCAGGAGGGAAAGGGTGGTGGAGGATAGATGGGGAGTTTGGGATTGACATGTACACACGACTATATCTAAAATGGATAACCAACAAGGACCTGCCGTATAGCACAGGGAACTCTGCTCAGTATTCTATAATAACCTAAATGGGAAAAGAACTTGAAAAAGAATAGATACATGTATATGTATAACTGAA
>NW_006778345.1:0-1452 GCF_000442215.2 Lipotes vexillifer | reverse complement strand
GGGCCTCTCACTGTTGTGGCCTCTCCCGTCGCGGAGCACAGGCTCCGGACGCGCAGGCTCAGCTGCCATGGCTCACGGGCCTACCCGCTCCACAGCATGTGGGATCCTCCCGGACCGGGGCACGAACCCGCGTCCCCTGTATCGACAGGCGGACTCTCAACCACTGCGCCACCAGGGAAGCCCCAAGAGTTACCTTCTTTTAATATAGATCTTAAGTTACCTTCCTTTTCAAAAATCTTAAAGTTTCACCATACATAAAATAATATGCACACTTCGTAGCTAGCATTCAAAGTCTCCTATTATTTAGCTGGCTCTGTATTATCTTCAATTTGGTCATCCAATAACTATACACCTTTACATCTTATACCTAGACAAACTTCACATTTTTTAAAACGTCTTCTGTCACTCTGCCTGTATCAACTGCACACAACACTTTTGCTTCTTTCCTCTGACTGAACTGAGGACACCCATGTCTAAGTCATCTTTACAGTTTACTCACGCTAAACACTACATTCTGCTCATAGGAGTTGCTTAGGAATTCTTTGTTGAGTGGACGGGGATTACACGCATATACACAAAATATATAAAGAACTTATGCATACAAAAACTTGATCCAAAACAAAACTGCAGAGGTGTAAAGGTGCAAAAGGATCTCACCTTTGCAAATAATACCTTCAATCAACATTAGGATAAAATATTATATTGCCTTTATGATTTAATCCTCTCCTATAACATATCTATAATGAACTGGTTGTTAAACCTTAAAATAAAATATTAACTAGAACTCTCTCCTAAAAAATTTAATGTTACAGTGGAATGTGTAATAATGAATCTAAAACACTGAAATATCGTTAAGTGCATTGTGATCCAAATGAGAATTATACAATCTTCCAGTATAATTTTTAGGTTAAATGTATTATATATGATAATCCGTAAAGGTGGTATTATAGCTTTGTTTACCCTAAAATTCATAAAGGTATAATCTAAGAAATTCCCAAGGGAAGCAAATGTGTATCTGTGTTATAATGGAGAAACTGGGACAAGCATTATCGAAAGCACATGTATCGGGGTACCTGGAAAAAAGTTTCCTCTTCAAATTGAAAGACTAAATATATTTTATTTTGCTTATATTCTTTATATTCTAGATGGAATTTTTGTGCTTTAAGTTTAAACGAAGGTAAATAATTACTATGTACGGACTTACAAAGTGCTGGTTTAGTAATATAGCTCTAAAATCTAAGCAAATAGAATATAACAAAGCAGAAAACATTTTGTAATAAATTAAAATCACTATTGTGCTTTTCAAATAAAAATATCTTTACCTATTACTCTTAAAAGTATTGCTCCAGGGCTTCCCTGGTGGCGCAGTGGTTGGGAGTCCGCCTGCCAATGGAGGGGACACGGGTTCGTGCCCCGGTCCGGGAAGATCCCACATGCCGTGGAGCGGCTGGG
>NW_006778344.1:0-1304 GCF_000442215.2 Lipotes vexillifer | reverse complement strand
AGCGGCTAGCCCCGTGAGCCATGGCCGCTGAGCCTGTGCGTCCGGAGCCTGTGCTCCGCAACGAGAGATGCCACAACAGTGAGAGGCCCGCATACCGCAAAAAAAACCCCACCACCACCAACCCACTGTATTCCTGGTTCAACTGTGTTTAATGAATACAAGACATCTGTACACAAAAGTGGAGCCCATATCTTCTCATATGATCCTCATATCAAGCCACATTTTTCAGATGAGAAAATCCTCAAAGTATCCTGTTCTTCTATTATCCATGATCACACCAAATAAAGGATGGTAGCAAAAGAATACGAGGAGATTACAAAAATAAAGTTGCTCAGCTAAACAAATTACTATTTTGCCTTAATAAAAAATAAAGCAAAATAATCAATAAAATAAAATCATTCATTAAGAAAAGCAGGTCAATCTCTAAAGACCAAACATAACTTGGTAGCATCTGATTCAATGGTTCTTATCAGCCAAAAGCAGTAAACAGTTAAAAATCAGGGCTCTCAAACTGCTTCATAAAAGCCTAACTTCATTCCTTCATGTTTAAAGTAAAACTTCCAAAACCCAATTTTGGGAAAAACATTTGAAAACAATTTCTGCAGTCTCCCCATACTTTGTATATACTTTTATCGTATTGTTTCTTCATTGTTGTCAATTAATATCTGTAACCCTAAACTGGACTGTAAATTCTTTGCAGGAGGACCTAGGCTTCAGCCTTCAACCCTCAGAATCCAGCACCATGCCCGGAACAAAGCACTATAGTTTTACAATTAATGTATGTAGAATAAAGTGAATGAGGAGCTGCACATTTGAGAAAATGTCTCTATAAAAATTTTCCCCTCCACACCACCAATCCCCTACCTTGTTGGGTTTTTTTTTGTTTTTTTAACTCTTCCTGTAAGTAAAGAAGGATCTGAAGACTTCCTTCCTTTCCACCCTTTCTGCCTCTAAGTCTCTCTAAATTTTTACCCTGAAATGTAACATCTAAGAGTATTTTGCCTTCTATTATACATTTATGTATACATCTGTATCTCACACTAGGCTATCAATTATCTGAGTGGGGACCATGTGTTGGAGAGTAATATACATCTTGGTCCATTTTTAGTAATCTCTCAAAATACAAAAATTTTGTTGAATTGATCTAGGTTACCTTTTCGGCCTGCGACATTTTCCCCCAGCTCTCTAGTAAGTTATTCTGGAGCATAGTTCCAAATCAGAACACTGAAATGATGCTATACAAAAAAAAAAAAAAAGGTTGGGACTTCCCTGGTGGTGCAGTGGTTAAGAATCCGCTTGCCAGG
>NW_006778343.1:24117-30570 GCF_000442215.2 Lipotes vexillifer | reverse complement strand
CTAATGTATATCAGTGATGCAAATTTTCAACTGAGTTTGATAAATCATAAAATAATAATTATACATATATGTATATAAAACTGCATGGAATTAGACAGTTCAGAATTACTTCTAATTAAAGAGATACCCTATGACAACTAACTTAAACCTTACAAAATATGGTTCCAAGTACCCTATCGGAGTGAAAAGTAGGAGACTGAAAGGTTTATTGTAAATGTTTTTAGTCATGGTGTCTTAACTAAAATTACTGTGTCACAAATACTATTAAAATAATTGTGACATTTTATTCACTTTTACTGCAAACAACAAAACAAACTATAGGCATTTTTTCATTTCAGGTAATTATTTTAGCCAACCCCGCGTCCCCTGCATCGGCAGGCGGACTCTCAACCACTGCGCCACCAGGGAAGCCCCTATTGTAACTGTTTTTAGTCATGGTGTCTCAACTAAAACTACTGTGTCACAAATACTATTAAAATAATTGTGACATTTTATTTACTTTTACTGGAAACAACAAAACAAACTATAGGTATTTTTTCATTTCAGGTAATTATTTTAGCTAACAGTTATTAAATGTTTTGAGAAGGCAGAGTGCTAATTGCATTACTTCATTTTATCTTTAAAATAGTGCTTCCATGTAATGATTCTTAATATCTCCATTTTATTAAAATGTATCTCTAGTTTAGACCTTTCTTCAGAACTGCAGACTTGTGTATCCAACTGTGTACTCAGCATCTCTACTTGGACATCACGAAAACATCTCAAATCTTATACCTCCAAAACTGGTCTTTAATCCCCGAAACATGGTCTACCCCAAACTTTTTCCATCTTAGGTGACAGTAACCACACCTTTCCAGTTCTCCAGGCCCTAAATCTTGAATTCACCCTTGACCCCCTCTTCCTTTCCATTCTTGCATTCAATCTACCACGAAACGCTGTCACAACCTTCCCAATGTGCCACTTCTGAGAATTACCAGCCGCTAGCAGCCCGGTGCAGGCCACCAACATAGACCTCGAGGATCCTGTAGTCGCCTCCCGAGATTCTCCCTGACTCCACTCTCTCCCCACATCCTCAAGACCACAGATAGAGTTATGCTTTTCAAACAAGAGACAGTTCATGCCACACCTCAGCTAAAATCCTGCCCCTGGCTGCCTACACTTAGAGTCAAAGACATAATGCATGTGATGGCCTCGCAGGACTTACCCAATCCATCCCATCACATATCAGACCTCCAGCCCTCCTGCTGTCTCTTTCTCCCCACTGAATAAGTCAGCCAGGGTGGCCTCCTTGATATTCCTCCAAGCTGCCCGGCATATTTCTGCCTTAGAGTTTGGGGACTGGTTATTCTTGCTCCCAGGGAGTGGTCTCCCCCTCATACATTCTGACAACTCCCTCACTTCAAGTCTTTGCTCAAATGTCAACTTATAAAACCCACCCTCACTACCCTATTTAAAAACAGAACCTACCTGTACGCTCCTCCAGCACTCCCAACCCAAGCCTCTTCAGTGAGCTTCACATCCTTTTCCTTATCCTGTAGCGCCCATCAACTTGGGACAAAGCATAGAATTTATTTATAACATCCGTTTCCACACGAGAGTGTAAGGAGGGAGAAAGCATGCAAGAAGGAGCACGCACGCAAAGGCTCTTGTCTAATTTATTCATTGATACGTCCAAGCATAGAGAACAGGAAGATGCTTGATAGTCCTGAAAAAGATATAGATGAGGAAACTAGTAGTAAAGCTCAGAAAGTTTAAGTAACTTCCTCAAGGTTCTAGAGCTAGAAGAGTGTCACAGTAGAATTCACACTTGGGGATGTCTAACTTCAAATCTCTTAGCCTCTCTGCTATCTTCTTTTTTTTTCTTTGCGGTACACGGGCCTCTCACTGTTGCGGGGCACAGGCTCCGGACGCGCAGGCTCAGCAGCCATGGCTCACAGGACCAGCCCCTCCGCGGCATGTGGGATCTTCCCGGACCGGGTCACGAACCCGTGTCCCCTGTGTTGGCAGGCGGACTCCCAACCACTGCGCCACCAGGGAAGCCCCTCTCTGCTATCTTAAGTCCACGCAATTCAGGATTTGTTTTAATCAGTGCCATGGAAATTCTCACTCCACTGAAGAGTATCACTAAAGTGTTCTCTGTCTAGATTTATATATATATTTTCCATTTAAACAAAGGAAACAGAAGAGGGGAATTCATCATGGGTTATTGCGGTAATTTTACAGCAATTTTAGCAATAATGACATTTAAGTAATAGTCATATTTAATGATAGCATAATAATAATAAAATAATAGCTCCTAAATGTATTGAAGACGAATCGCATGCTAAACTCGGTGCTAAAATATTTCCATGTATATTTTGTGCAAAATCCTTATGAATATTCTATCAGATGAGCTTTATGCGTAACTCCACCAGGCACACTTCTCTTATTCCGCTTTCAAAGATAAGCAAATTGATGAGAAGTGTGGTAACCGTTTGATCAAGATGAGACTGGTAATAAGTTGTGCGTATGAATTTAAATTCAGGTCTAACTCCAGAATTTGATTCTTAATCCATACATGAAAATTCTGATAATTCCTTTGATAAGAGTATGTTTTCTCCTGGAAAACATCCCCCATTATGTCTGCCTGTGCTCATACCTTCAGAACACAGTCAAGTTTAAAACATGATAAAAATGTTTCAATAGTGTGCTTTAATAAATGGAAATACCTTCATCTAAACAATAACACAAAAAGGCAGGCTGAGCCCTTTGAAGTGGCTTCGCTGCTATCTTCCATCCAGAACAAGAGAAGGAATCGAGAGCTGCAGAGTAAAGAAAGCATGAAACCCAGAGACGGAGGATTCTGTAAATGACCAATTACAAGACTATTAAGCCGCACCTTCATAGCAAGAGGCAAAATATTCCATTCAACTGAAAATTCTTCTACCCCTCACTCCAAGGCCCACACAAACATTAATGTTGCATTTATTAGGATGTATTTCCTGTGCTCTACCAACTTGACTTTCAGCAACTGCAGTAATACAGTCCTTTCGCTTTGCACATGTATCTGAATGATGGATTCCATTACTGGAGTTTTGTAGAAAGAGTGGAGTGAATGAAGTAAGGTTTGGGAAGAGCCATCATAATCCATAATGATGGGCACTGAATCAGGACAAGAAGAAACCTCTCTTCTCATTGATTTGAATGAAAATTCTACTATATATTTATTGCCTCTGTACAGGGCCATCTGTTGAATAATGGAAAACAAGCATCTTTCATTTGGAGGTAGGATTTGTGTGCTCAAGTTTCTATGCGCCTGCAGAATTAATCTTGTTTTAGAAATGAAATCAAATGTAATTTCTTACTGTAAGTAGATGTGGTTAAACAACTGGCAACTTTGATGTCTTTAAATCACTGCAGTTTCAGGGTAGGCAAATCTATAATTATTTCAAGCACTTCTTTATTGGTGCAACAATTGAGCAGTGTACATAGTGGTCAACAACCTGGGCATTGGCAGACGACTCTAAGTTTGAATCTAGACTTTGCCACTCACCAGCTCTGTGACTTTCAGCTATGAGAATCACTTTCTTCGGCTCTACACTGTGGATTATTGTATGCCCTTTACAGAACTACGTAAGAACTAAATGTATATGGGCACAGTGGCTCATAGTAAGGGCTCAAATTAGTACTGTGGTCACTACTAGTAGTATTGAAAAGAAATTGGAACTTCTGCTCTCATAAAGTGGGATATGTGTCCCTTTATCATTGTAATTTCATATCATTTTACTTTTGACCTTATAATTTAATAGCTTGATCCAAGAAACATTTAGCAGTAAATGTAATTCAAAGAAGATTACTTGTCAAACATCAAATTCTGTAGTATCAAGTGTGCTGGCACAATACTCTTCTCAGATAATTAACCTGTAAAAATATGTTATTGTCTTCTTTTTAATTAAGCACATTGAACATATATATTTACTGTGCCAATTGGCGAAAGGTCCATTAATTAATCAGTCTAACTATATGTTGCATAAATGTCTTCTAAACATAATCGTATATGTATTTCATTTATTGGGAAAATGTGTTTGAGATTGTTCTTTTCTGCCTATTTAAAGTAAAAGAGGGTGAGAAGTAGAGTTAGGCTTCATGTCCTTTGTACTCCATTATGCCATGAAAATGCTTCTGTGCCCTGGAGACAACAACAAAAGATTTGCTTTAATGACAAAAATCAAGTATGTTCTAAAGCTTCCAGGTAGGAGGCATATAGGTTGCAGTTTATATCAGAAGTATTTGCTCTCTCTCTCAACTGCGTCTAGATGGGAAAGATGTGGTCACAAATGCTTCAAGGTGATACAGTAAATGTTGGAAAGAGGGGGGTAGGAGGCAGTTTGGAATATCTCAAACCTGAGCTAGAAGGATTTTATTTAAAGAAAATAGCGGGTGTTATTTGTCACTTAAGGAATGCCAGTCAGCAAACCTGACATTAATGTAGGAAATTAGCTCTTTTACCTATGATGCTTTCAAATGCACGTGGCTGAAAACAAATTCAAAATAGTCAAAGGAAATTTAAAAACAAAAACCAAACAACAACAACAACCTCAACAAACAAGTACTAGAAATTCAGGGATGCAGCCATATTCAGATACAGTTGGATCTGGAAGTTCCAGAGTATCAGCAAGGTTCCAGCTCTCTCTCCATGGCTCAGCCCTGCTTACCTCTGCAAGACTTTATTTTACAGAAAGTCTCTTCTTGTTCTGGATGGTCACTGGGAGTCCCAGAGTCATATCTCCCCAGCTTAGAAATTCCAGAGAGAAAAGACAATTCTTCCATTTTGCTCTGAGAGAAAAGTCCTGGGGAGGAGTCTGATAGACTTAGCCGAGGTCAGATGCCTACCCATGAGCCAATCACCTGATTTACTGGAGTTCAGTCCCTGGGCGACTTTTCCCCGGGGCCAGTGAGGAGGCAGGATGTCAATATCTGGCAGTTCTCCAAGAAAAGCCTGCTGTTTCTGTAAGATGAAAGGGGAGAGGGCATGGATAATGAAACCTGTATCTGCTTCTGTAAAATCCACAGAATCTTACTCCCTGCCCTGTGTCGATGGCCATGCGTAAGCTGACCCAGGAGGTCATTTTTCCCACAACAGTCTTTATATATATGACTAAGGAACACACTGGTAAAAGAATATGGGAGAAAGTCTGAGTATGAGAAGTCAGCTAGACTGATATTAACTAAAAAAGCTGTGTGAAAATACCCTTAAAAAGTTGCCCCCAACTCACTCAAAGTCCAAAGTTGGAGCTGGAAATACAATGTCATGGAGTTTGGATAAGAACAGGTTTTCTCCAAGCTGAACTATGACAAAGAGATTATTAGAGGCTTCTAGAAACTATACTTTTTCAAAGAAAAAACATCACATGAGAAAAATGAGGCCTAGAAAAATTAAATGACTTAAGGTAACATAGCTAATTAATGGCAGGACTGAGACTAGCAGTATACTTTGTGTAATTGGCTATGGTCTTTTTTTTTTTTTTTTTTTTTTTCTTTTATTTGGTCTGGTGTTTTTTTTTTTTTTTTTTTTTTTTTGGTTATCACTTCAAAACGAGACAAACTTAAAGAAAGGAAACACAACCAAAACTCAGTGGTTGGAAAAGACATGGATGTGAACGCCCACTTGTTTCTTACGTATAAAGTTACCCCTCGCAGTGTTTTGGAGGAGAAAACGTTGGCTCTTCCCAACGTTGGTTACATACACAAAGATTCCAAAGACAAGACAAGTGCTTTGCAAACAAAGTAACCAGAACCAGCTCAGGCTTCCCCGCGCCAGGTCCTACGTTCCACGGTCAGAACCACCAACTGTATCCCCCCGGGTAACAAGGTGATTCAGAAAAGCTGGCGTCTTCAGAAAAGAGAGAAAACTTAGCCGGGAAGAGAGGAGAAAACTTGCTCAGCTTCTTGCTGGGGTCTGAAACGATCCCAACAGAGTCCTTAAACCTCTCAGGTTTCCCCAATCAAGCACCCTCGCCTCCAACCTGGGCCACCCCAGATCTATCAGACGACAGAAGTCTGCGGACGCACGGAGAGCTGACCACCCCCACGAGAGGGACCTACCCGCGGCCGCTCCCACTCACCCGCCGCTCCCCGGGAGACGGGAGACCAGCTCGGGGTCCAAGTCCTGGGCGTGGCCGACTCGCCCCTCTCCGGGCCCGGCTCCAGCTCACCTCGGCGCGGCCCGCCTGGGCGCCGCCATCTTGACCAGAAAGGGGGCCTCGCGCCGGAGGCCCCTGAGCGGGCGCCCTGAGCGGAGCCGGAGCGCCAGGGAGCCCCAGATCGGCGCCCTACGTCCCCGGCGCGCTCGCGCCCCGTCCACGCGCGACGAGAGTCCAGCACGCAGCCCCCGACCCAGGCTTCCGCGGAACCGGCGCCCCGCGCAGCCCGCACCGCGGCTCAGGCGGCGCCGAGGACGGCCCGGGCGGAAGA
>NW_006778343.1:0-24107 GCF_000442215.2 Lipotes vexillifer | reverse complement strand
GAAGAGCGGGCGCGGGGCGCGCGCTCGGTAACCTGGCAACGCAGAGCAACCCGGCTTCTCCAGCGAACCCCAGCCCTCCACCGCGAGGAAGCACGGGCCCCCCGCCCCCGCCGCCCGCCCCCGCCGCCCAGCCCTCGCCGCCCCTCGGTCGCTCCGCCCGCCGCTGCCCGCTGGCTCTGGTCTTTTAAATCCATGATACAACGTTTATATGTAACAAATCTGTTAAACCCTAAATGTTTATGATATTCAAGTAATCCATTATCTGAATTATTCTTGAAGATTAAACATCCAAAGACTTCTTAATTGTATGGGTATACATACATAAAATACACGTGGAGGTAACTTCAAATATAGTATGTGCCTGTCTCTATTCCTTCCCTCTCCGCTCTTTTAAAAAATGCCCCTGGGGCTTCCCTGGTGGCGCAGTGGTTGAGAGTCCGTCTGCCGATGCAGGGGACACGGGTTCGTACCCCGGTCCGGGAAGATCCCGCATGCCGCGGGGCGGCTGGGCCCGTGAGCCATGGCCCCTGGGCCTGCGCGTGTGGAGCCTGTGCTCCGCGACGGGAGAGGCCGCGGAAGTGAGAGGCCCGCATACTGCAAAAAAAAAAAAAATGCCCCTTTAAAAATTGCCCACTCACCATCTGTTAGGTAAATTTGCTGAAACACAGTAAATGTGGAGACAGAAATTTTTATAGAGACTATTCCAAATGGCACTGACACCTGTATTTATGAAATTTTTAAAAGGGTAAGTTAGCGTTGTCTTGTTTTTTTTAAAAAAAATCCCACTATAGTAACACCACATCATCCTAGGTGCCCAGTGCTATCCAATTACATAAGATGGAGAAAGAGAGAGAGAGACAGAGAGATAGAAACAGAGAGAGAGAGAGAGAGGAGAAAGAGAAAGAAGAAAGGAAGAAAACCAAGTACTTATGTATAAAATGTTGCTCCCAAAGTTTGAGATTATACTCAAGCATCAATGAACAGAAGGAAAACACTTACAAATTTACAAATGTATTTCATTTATGGTATGAGGGACACAGGTTTAGATTTGCAACACGCTCCCACAAGGGTCAAATTGACCACTTTTTTTCTATCTAGCTGCTCTTGAGAGAACAAAACAATTGAAACAGAAGCCATTCAATTCCAAGTCTATAGCTTAGACCATGTCACTGCACATGAAATATTGTTCATTCAGAGTCAGCACATAGCAAGAGTAATTTATACTCTCAGAGTGTTTGCCCTCAAGTCAATAGCAGAGAAGCCTTGAATAAAAACGTTCCCATTACTTCCCACTGTAATATATCTTACTTATAGCCCATGAAACAGTGGTCAGGGGAGATTTATTCTTTGGACACCATATTATATAATCTCTCCACTTTAAGCCATCCCCCACTCAGCGATTATTTTTTAAATATGTTACTCGTAGTCAATATTAATTTACATTTAATCTTTCTTAGCATTAGGAGAGTATTATTTTGTACAGGCTCAGAAACAAATCTCCCGAAATTCCTCCCTGATGCTCCCTTCAGGCTGAAAATGCATTGCGGGGTGGCTGCAGTGACTTAATTCTAGTTGGCAGAGCCCCGGCCACACACTAATTTCACTAGCCTCAAACTCCTGGATTTGAAAGATCCACTGAATATGATTCTTGTCCTCTGACAGGTCACTTACTAACCAATTCAGTGTGCATACAGAGGAGAGAAAGGACTTGATCAGCTCTGGCCCACCGGCAGGCAGAGGAGAATTCCCCATCAGAGACACTGTTTACATCTGAGTGGTCATTCTTGCCCGGGTCCTCCTTTTCAGGAAGGAACTTCAATCCAGGCTTTGCTGGCAGCTGCAGCATTTGTTACATCCATTACTATCTCCTTGTTCCTTCCTGCCCCCCAGTGCTTAGCATCCCCCATTTCAGTCACTAAGTCTTCCTTCCCCCAGCCTAGAAGCTTACCTCACCATAAACTTTAATCTCAAATGATAGGTTTGGCACATTCCCCACAGCAACCCACAGGGACTGGGGAAAAGAAAACTCAAATCTCTGGAGAGCTAAGAATTCAACCATTTAGAGGAGTTTCTTTTATACAGGACAGTCTTCATTGAGCTGAACCCTGCAATCCCAGAGAAGATTCACCTACCCGTTCTTTTCCTCTTTCCCTAAAGTGACTGTGTCTTTGAACGATGGGTCTGTGTTCCACTATTCTCTCTATTCATTTTGCAGGTTGACAGAGGCTGGGAAACTGGGGACTGGACTTACATGCCAGGAGCTTCTAAGATCACACATAAAAATAAGGCTACTGGAAGAGATTGTTGGAATCTATCTCTGTATATCTGAACACGGGCAGTGGTTAACCAGGATGCTCACATCAAGCTTATATCCAGCTTGCAGCACAAGCTAGAAGTTGGTGCATCCCTCCTCCTACCAGCCTCTTCTCAATAAATGCAGGTGAAAACTGGGGGCTCTTTTCCCTCAGCTGTTCATTCCAACATGAATAGCTGCAATTTGCAAATTAGAGGAAAATGACAGAGTTTTCTCTGAATGGTTTTGGTCCCAACCCACACTGCTAATGCTGGTATTCAGTTCCTTTCCCTCCCAGCCCAGGGAACGGGGGAACTAAGCATAAGGCAAGCGTTTTCTTTTCTTGCAAGTGCCTCAGGTCCACACACCAGAGAAGCAATCAGCTCCCCCTGGAATCTTTTTCAGCAAACACAATACTTCAGCCTAGTCTGCAAGCTCTCTCTTGACTTTAAGATTTCACTCTTTTTTCAACAGGCAGGCCCATCTGCAGTACTGCCCAAGCTCCAAGTGAAGGCACCAAAATAATTTTAAAAATGTCAAACAGCAAATGTGCCTTCAACCCCCAGAACTCCAGTAAAAATACTGTGAGGTGCCCCTGTGGTTCTCAGGTGACCTCTGGCCTCATCCTCCCTGCAGCGCTGCCTCCTCAGGTTCTCTAGTTTAAGCTCAGAGGTAAAGGAAGTGCTTCTGGGTTTTGCTTACAACAACCCAGGCTCTTCCTGAAAGCATTACCTCAAAGTGAAGGCTGCCCAGAAGCACTTTTGGCCTTGCAAACATCTAGAGATCTCCATGGTGGCATACTCAAGAGGTGCTAGGGATGCTCAGAGGCTCAGAGGGGCCATACCAGGCTGCAGCTTTAGACAAGCACCCCTCCTTCTGGCACAAACACAAACTTCATACTCCTGGGTGCTGATGTAGTGACAGCTTGAATCTCACAAGGAGTCCCCTCCAGAAACCCAACATACTTCAGGAAAGGCACTTGAGAGGGAGCCAACTTTTTAGCTACAGGGAGCATAACGGTCAGCCAGAACATCTGGAGAAGGGACTAACTGAGCTTGGGTCCTACCAGGCAGGGAGAGAGCTGTGCATTAGGAAAGGATCACTTCAAGACAGAGATGAACAAAAAACTTGGAGATAGGGGTAGAGAAGGAAAAGAGAGGCAGAAATTGAAAGGGAGAGAATAAAAACACAGAGACAAAAAAAAAAAAACAAAACAAAACAAAAAAACAGCAGGGAGGAAGAGACACAAGGAGAGACACACAGGAAGAAAGACAGAGAAACAAGAGAACCCATAGTCACGCAGACCCTGAAACTCAATTTCTTCATCCAGAAGCCATCCATCTATACCCAGGGCGGCACAGGAGCCGTGGGGCCGAGGCTGCGGGAGCAGGCGGTGAGAGAGCACTGCAGCACCGCCCACCGCTCAACTGGCCCCGTCCGCCGTCCTCGCATCTTCCGCCGTAGCCCGCCTGCACCCGGAGCTGGAGGACCGCCCGGCCTTGCTCAGCGCACCCTACTGCCTCCCTCCAGGCGCCTTCTTGTCTGGCTCTGAGAATCGTCCTCAAAACCCAGGACTGGGGTTGGGGGCTGCGTTAGGGAGGTCGTGGGAAAGGATGGGCAAAGGGTGGGTGCAGAGAAAGCGATTGTGTTTCGCAGTTAGCATGAGCTCACCTCCGGGCTCTGAGCTGGCAGGAGTAGAAAGCTGATCGCCCGGCTCCTGCCACTGGCCGGATCGCAAAGGCAGTTTAGACGGTGCAAACAACTGCCCAGAGCAAATCACCTGGGGGCACGTCTGCGGGTGGCTTCTCCCCGCTTGAGGACAGTCCCCACGCCTTCCACCCCATGCCCTCGCAGAGACAGGTTACAGGTCGGGAAATCCAACCCAAGCGAAATGGGCAATTAACGTCCAAATGGAGGTGAAGACCTAGCCTTCCGTTTAAGAACTGCCTCCCTAAGCTCTTCTCGAAATTTTCCAAGGGAGCTGCAGCTTGTCAGGCGGCTTGGGGCAGGGAAGCTGGGGAGTTGAGAAATGCCTAGTTTCCAGGCGTCTTCTCATCTTTCATATTCCTTGCGCCTAACTGGCTCTCACAGGAGCCCGGCACTTTCACAAGCCTGTTTTGGAACCACATTTCACTCTAATGCAAACCCATTTAAATCATCGCCTTGTTTTTCAGAGACAGTTTCTTGTAAATGGGGCCATAAATCCAGAATGTCAAGCCGGATGGAGTGGAGCGCGGACTGGGGAGAGATGGAAGGGAAATGAATCAAGCAGGGAAAGTACCTCCTCGGGTGAGGTGGGAGGGATTCGGCAGGATCTCCAGGGTGGAAATGAGCGAAGGCTGACCAGTCCCCGCACCCCTGGAGTCCAAGCCAGCCTTCAGGATAAAGAGCGCGGGGAGCTACGGCGCGCTCTGCCCCGGAGGGAGCGCCCCCCTACCTGGAAAAGCCTCAGGATGTTGGCTACCATGATGGAGACCTAACTCCCCGAAGCCCCAATCGCTCCAACTACTTTCTCGGGCTTGACGAAAACCGGAGGCTCGCCGTTGGTTCAGCGCACTTCGGAGGTGTCCTTTTGGATGAGCGCCTGGACGAAAGTGAGCGACTGTTCGAGCGCATAAGTGTCCCGGGAACAAGTGCCCAGGATCCGCGCTCCCAGCGTCACGTTGGGCAGCAGGTTGGGATCGCTGTTGATCTGGTGCAGGGCACTTCGCTGGGACCCTTCGCGTGCACCGGGAACAGCCCCCCGAGGGTGACCTCCCCCTCGATCCGAGTGGGGTGCGGGGCGTACATCTCCTGGCCGCGCGGCGCCGCCGCCAGCGCGCACAGGAGCACCTCCAGCACGCAGCAGAGGAACTTCATCAAAGTAAGGGCGCGGAGCAGCTTCCCCAACTGGACCATGCTGCTCCCGCGGCTGCGGTGGTGGTGGCGGCGGCACTGGAGGGGACGGTGGCGGGCTCGCAGTCCTGGCCCCTTGGGGTGAGCTCCTCCGGGGAAGCCCAGGGTCTCCTGCGGGCGAGGAGGGGAAGGGCAGCCGGCGAGGGTGGGGGTGGTCCCGCGGCGCCTGCCAGCTTGGGGCGCCGTGCGCTCTCGGGGTCCCCGGCCGGCGCGCCGCGCTCGAGCTCGCGCTCGGTGGCTTGCAGCTCGAGCTCTCCAACAGCCCAGCACTGGGGAGACAGCGAGGATGGCTTTCGCTTTAAATGCGCGTTCGGCTCCCTCCCCCCCTCCGCCCACTCCCTCCCACCCTCGCTTGCTCTCAGGCTCTCCCCACCCTTCGCAGCGCTCACCCTCCCCACGGTTTTGCATCATCACGCAGGGAGGGGCTGCGTGCTAAGGTAAGGGGGGGAATGGGTGGGCGGCTGTGGGGGGGGAGTGCCTCCGATTGGGAGTTTCAAGGTCCCCAGGGAACCTGGGGATTGCAGGTCGCAGGCGAAGGCTGAGCTCCTGCTTCTGTCTCACTGTAGAAGCCGCTCGCTCGCCCGTCTGCACCCACACGCACATTCTAGGCACAAGGTGGCATCAGTCCCGGACAGGGCGCTTCTGTCTGGGGCTGACTGCTTCCAACCCTGAGGTCCGGAGCCGGGGCTGACAGCGCCGGGGGAATGCGAGTAGTCGAAGGTGATGCCGCCAAGCATGAAGGGTAGTAGGGAGACCCCAGTCTCTACTGCTAATTCGTCTGTGCCAGTTTTTCCTAAGAAAAACACACATACACACAGGAGCCTGATTTATGACCTAAAGAACCTTTACGCAGAGACTTCTCCGGGGCCAGGCACTGGGCTAGCCTGTAGGGAAAGATGCCAACAAGAAATGCTGGGAATGGAAATGCATCTTTGGTCTTCAGGGGTTACTGTGGCCGGAGCCGGATGAAGTAACCCTGGTCTCCAGTAAATCTGTGGCGGATTCGCTCCTTTTCTTCCTTTCATCGCAAGAGATGGAACAACTGAGAACTCTGCAGAGCGCACTTTCTTCTCTGGCGCTGACAGGTGTAAGGCTCCCTCCTACCCATTTCCAGAGATGCTTTTGGGCTGATGTCACGTTTTCTCGGGCAGGAAACAGCAAGAAAGAGATGACAGTAGGAGGAGCAGACAGAAATCTCCCCATCGATCCAGTGATCCATTCTTTTTTTTTTTTTCTGGCTGAAGATTTGGGGGGGTTGGGGAGTGGAATCAGGATGCCAGAGCAGGTTGTAGTGCAGTTAGGAAGCTGTTTTTCCAAGGTGTCCCCTCCTGCAGGACCAGCCCAAACTTGGCCCATTAAAGCAACAAGTGGCCCTAGTTCCTACACAAGGCAGGGCAATGTATCTGCCCTTGGTGCCCACGTGTACTGCTTATGGTGGTCTCTACTCTTGCTGAGCCTTTCTGTTGGAGTGCAGCGAAACTGTCTTATACAGAATTGAGGGTGCAGAGAAAACCAAAACAAGACTATACTTTCTGTTGTAATGTTAGTGTACTAAAGAAAAATGTCCTTGCACATAAACAAAACAACACACACACATGCCTAAAAAGTCAGAAGTTGGAAGGTTGTCTCTTCCACCAACCACCTGTATGACCTTGGCACTGCTGTTCTTGTGCCTGAGTTTACTTTGCCCATCTGTAAAATGAGGAGAGTGAATGGAATGTTTTACAGGTTAACTTTTAACTTTCAAATCCTCTGTTGAAATAGGCCATGCACCTTTGGCCATGGTGTTCTTTTTAGACCAATATCCTTCGTTGCTTTATGTGTAGGGCACCCGTTTTTTGATACCCAAACAACACTTCAAACAATTCCTGGTACAGAGGATTTTTTTTTTTCTTGTTGACCACCCATTTATCTTCCTTCTAGGGAGAGTCCAGTCCATCATTTTCTTTTCAGACATGGCCCTCCTCCAGGTTTCAATACTTAAGGTTTGAAGAGGAAAAAAAACCTTCTGGCTACAGTGTTCAAGGAAGGGAATAGAGGCTAACAAGAGTTATGCAGGGCTAATCCCTGGACTTCTGCTGGAGTAACGAGGGTGATGACATAGGGTTACCACTGTCCAACAGACAGTCCGTGCCGGAGTTAAAAGAAAAAGGAGCCTCCTTCCTCTAAATGCTTTATGTATATCTTTTGGACAATGTTACACTATTTGATTTTGTAAAAACATACCATTTTACTGCCATCTTCAAGAAAAGTGTTGTAAAAACTATGCGAAACTACCCCTGTATACAATGTGATCATCAATCACTCATAGATGTGATGCCCTGCTATATAAGTGCACACCTTGTGCAACCTTGTGCTGTGATGCGCCCGCCCCTTCCAGCCAGCCCTGGAGCTACGAGGGTATGAGCCTGCAGCTGTGCCAGAAGCTCCCACATAAACAGGGAAATATTTGAATCCCATAATGAGAGATACCAGAGAGGAGAAAAGGCAGAGAGAAGAAGGGGTGGGGAAGGAGAAAGGGACCTGGTTAAAACATGTGAACTCCTGGATCCACATGTGCCTGAAAGATTGCCTCTGTTTTTTTTTCTTTTTCAATTATATAGTATTGTATTTCTGTTGTTTGAAGTCAAAATATCCTCTTGTAACTCACCTATTCTGCTATTCAATACATTCGATCAAAAAGGCTGGAACAAGTGAAATAGATATCCTGTTAAGGCAGCATTAGCTAATTTGGAAAGGGGGAAAGAAGCAAAGCAATAGAAAGGCATCCTTGGGAACCCAAATACTGTGATCCTAGTGTTTAGGCATCAGTACCTCAGGCTGTATTTGATAGAGACTGTATCCTCATTTAGTTTTTAATTTAAGGCTATTTAGTAGGCACTTGGTGCCAAAAAATATATTTGAAGAGCTGTGTTACAAGTAATAACACTTGGTTTTTCACCTGCCCATGTGAAGATCTATGTTCTCCTCTTCCATTTCCAGGTCACAGCTTGCAATTGCTCAACAAATAGTTCTTGGCTGACTGTTGAATGTTGCCTTATTCTGTGTTCTCTCTGCTCTACTCATTCTCCCCAAACATCTGGCAGCAATCATTATCTTCTTTTTGTTGCAGTCATCTGTGTGCATGTTTTATTTCCCTTGCTAAGCTGGAAGATCCTTGAGGGTAAGGGGCTAGGTATTATTTATCTTTTTACCCTGGACAATGTTCAGAATGGTGTTTTGTACCTAAGAAGCACTCATGTGTTGAATGAATCAGAATTGGTTTGCCATTCCCCACAGCCTTTATCTCACAATGACAGAAACATAAAGTGGGCAGAGCAGAAACGACGGCAAACAAATTGTCCTCTTAGTCACAGAATGCAGTTTCTAGAACTTAAAGAATAATTAGTAGATTTTGAAATAATTTTGTTTTACAAAAATTTCATAAGATTGAAATACTCTCTTAAAGCTCTCGATCAACTCTAAAGGAAGGCTTTAATTGGCTCTTCCTGAGTCAAGTGTTTATTCCTGGGCCGGTAACTGGGGCCATTGTCATAATAGAAAGTGTGATTTTTTACCAGAGAAAGAGGAAAGTGACGCTGGGCTTGCAAGATATTTATATCTTCAGCCAAAGTGCATAGGATCTGGAACTTAATTGGTGGTGCAGTATTTGTTTGAGATTATATGAATGAAAAATCTTTGTGTAAGAGTGATTAATCTAAACCTTGGCCAGTCATTGTCCTAGTGTCATATTAAATTGCAGGAAAATCTAGTTTTAGGCACAAAGATCATAAATATGAAATGTGTTGCCAGGCTTGGTTCTGTGTAGTCAGTAATCTATACTCACCCAGTCAATAATAAAAATGAAAGTTAAGGACTCAGTCTTAACTTATATGCTTAGCATTGTATTTTGTTAACAATCTCAGTTTTATTTTCTTTGTTCTCCCCTGTCCATCATCTTCTGCAGAAAATAATGTCTCCACTTTCAATTCCTTGTCTATTTAAATCCAATTTGTAATTTATAAAGTTGTCCTCCATAAGGGCTGCTGCTTCTGCCAGAGTAATGTACCCTGGCCATTATTATACTCTTCCATCTTCCATGTAGGTCTCCACCCACAGGATTTGTTTTCATAGCTTTTTTTTTTTTTTTTGGCGGTACACAGGACTCTCACTCTTGTGGCCTCTCCCATTGCGGAGCACAGGCTCCGGACGCGCAGGCTCAGCGGCCATGGCTCACGGGCCCAGCCGCTCCGCAGCATGTGGCATCTTCCCGGACCGGGGCACGGACCCATGTCCCCTGCATCGGCAAGCGGACTCTCAACCGTTGCGCCACCAGGGAAGCCCGAAGAAATCAAAATCTTTACAGACAAGCAAAAGCTACGAGAATTCAGCACCAGCAAACCAGCTTTACAACAAATGCTAAAGGAACTTCTCTAAGTGGGAGACACAAGAGAAGAAAAACACCCACAAAAACAAACCCAAATCAATTAAGAAAATCGTAATAGCAACATACATATCAATAACCACCTTGAATGTAAACGGATTAAATGCCACAAACAAAAGACACACACTGGCTGAATGGATACAAAAACAAGATCCTTATATATGCTGTCTACAAGAAACCCATATCAGACGCAGGGACACATACAGACTGAAAGTGAAGGGATGGAAAAGGATATTCCATGCAAATGAAAATCACAAGAAAGATGGAATAGCAATACTCATATCAGAAAAAATAGACTTTGAAATAAAGACTGTTACAAGACATAAGGAAGGACACTGTATAATGACGGGATCAATCCAAGAAGAAACCATAACAATTATAAATACTTATGTACCCAACATAGGAGCACCTCAATACATAAGGCAAATGCTGACAGCCAAAAAATGGGGAAAATACAGTAACACAATAATAGTGGGGGACTTTAACACCCCACTTACACCAACAGACAGATCATACAGGCAGAAAATAAATAAGGAAACACAAGCTTTTAAATGACACAATAGACCAGAGAGACTTAACTGATATTTTTAGGACATTCCACCCGAAAGTAGAAGAATATACTTTCTTCTTGATTGCACATAGACTGCTCTCCAGAATAGATCACACCTTGGGTCACAAGTCAAGTCTTGGAAAATTCAGGAAACCTGAAATCATATCAAGCATATTTTCCAATCACAACGCTATGAGATTAGAAATCAATTACAGGGAAAAAAAAACAGTAAAAAACACAAATATATGGAAGCTAAACAGTGCGCTGCTAAATAACCAACAGATCACTAAAGAAATCAAAGAGCAATTTAAAAAAATACCTTAAAATAAATGACAGTGAAAACACGATGGTCCAAAACCTATGGGACAGAAAAAGCAGCTCTAAGACGGATATTCATAGCAATTCAAGCTCCCCTCAAGAAACAAGAAAAATCTCAAATAAACAATCTAACCTTAAACCTAAAGCAACTAGAAAAAGAAGAACAAAGAAAACCCAAAGTTAGTAGAAGGAAAGAAATCATAAAGATGAGAGCAGAGATAAATGAAATACAAATGACAAAAACAATAGCAAAGATCAATAAAATTAAAAGTTGGTTCTTTGAGGAGATTAAAAAAATTGATAATCCTTTAGCCAGATTCATCAAGAAAAAAAGGGAGAGGACTCAAATCAATAAAACTAGAAATGAAAAAGGAGAGATTACAATGGACACTGCAGAAATACAAAAGATCAAAAGAGACTACTACAAGCAACTATATGCCTATAAAATGGACAACCTGGAAGAAATGGACAAATTCTTGAAAAATTACAACCTTCCAAGACTGAACCAGGAAAAAGTAGAAAATATAAACAGACCAATCATAGGTAATGAAATTGAAACTATAATGAAAAACCTTCCAACAAACAAAAGTCCAGGACCAGATGGCTTCACAGGCAAATTCTAACAAACATTTAGAGAAGAGTTAAAACCTATCCTTCTCAAACTCTTCCAAAGAATTGTGGACAGAGGAATAATACCAAACTCATTCCACAAGGCCAGCATTACCCTGATACCAAAACCAGATAAAGATACCACACAAAAAAGAAAATTATAGATCAATATGACCAATGAAAATAGATTCAAAAATCCTCAACAAAATACTAGCAAACAGAATCCAAAAACACATTAAAAGGATCATACAAGTGGGATCATACAAGTCCCATATAAGTGGGACTTATCCCAGGGATGCAAGGATTCTTCAATATATGCAGAAGAATCAATGTGATACACCATATCAACAAATTAAAGAATAAAAACCATATGATCATCTCAAAAGATGCAGAAAAATCTTCTGACAAAATTCAACACCTATTCATGATAAAAGCTCTCCAGAAAGTGGGCATAGAAGGAAACTACCTCAACATAACAAAAGCCATATATGACAAACCCACAGCAAACATCTTTCTCAGTGGTGAAAACCTGAAAGCATTTCCTCTAAGATCAGGAACAAGACAAGGATGTCCTCTCTCGCCACTATTATTCAACATAGTATTGGAAGTCCTAGGCACAGCAATCAGAGAAGAGAAAGAAATAAAAGAATACCAGTTGGAAAGAGGAAGTAAAACTGTCACTGTTTGCTGATGACATGATCCTATACATAGAAAAATCCTAAAGATGCCACCTGAAAACTACTAGAACTAATAAATGAATTAGGTAAGGTTGCAGGACACAAAATTAATGCACAGAAATCTCTTGAATTCCTATACACTAACAGTGAAAGAACTGAAAGAGAAATTAAGGAAACAATCTCATTTACCATCGCAACAAAAAGAATAAAATACCTAGGAACAATCCTACCTAAGGAAGCAAAAGACCTGTACTCAGAAAACTATAACACACTGATAAAAGAGATCAAAGATAAACAGATGGAGAGATATACCATGATCCTGGACTGGAAGAATCAATATTGTGAAAATGACTGTACTATCAAAAGCAATCTACAGATTCAATGCAATCCCTCGCAATTTACCAATGACATTTTTCACAGAACTAGAACAAGAAATTTTACAATTTGTATGGAAACACAAAACCCCCAAATAGCCAAAGCAATATTAAGAAAGAAAAACGGAGCTGGAAGAATCAGGCTCCTAACTTCAGACTATACTACAAAGCTACAGTAATCAAGGCAGTATGGTACTGGCACCGAAACAGAAATATTCATCAATGGAACAGGATAGAAAGCCCAGAGATAAACCCACACACAGAGGTGAGCTTCAAGATGGCAGAAGAGTAAGACGTGGAGATCACCTTCCTCCCCACAAATACATTACAAATACATCTACATGTGGAACAACTCCTACAGAACACCTACTGAATGCTGGCAGAAGACCTCAGACCTCCAAAAGGCAAGAAACTCCCCACATACCTGGGTAGGGCAAAAAAAAAAAAAAGAAAAAAGAAAAAACAGAGACAAAAGAATAGGGATGGGACCTGCACCAGTGGGAGCGAGCTGTGAAGGAGGAAAGGTTCCACACACTAGGAAGCCCCTTCTCGGGTGGAGACTGCGGGTGGCCGAGGGGGGAAGCTTCGGAGCCACGGAGGAGAGTGCAGCAATAGGGGTGCAGAGGGCAAAGCGGAGAGATTCCCGCACAGAGGATCGGTGCCGACCAGCACTCACCAGCCCGAGAGGCTTGTCTGCTCACCCACCGGGATGGGTTGGGGCTGGGAGCTGAGGCTCAGGCTTCAGTTGGATCCCAGGGAGAGGACTCGGGTTGGCTGCGTGAACACAGCCTGAAGGGGGCTAGTGCGCCACAGCTAGCGGGAGGGAGTCGGGCAAAAAGTCTGGAGCTGCCGAAGAGACAAGAGACTTTTTCTTGCCTCTTTGTTTCCTGGTGCACTGGAAGAGGGGATTAAGAGTGCCGCTTAAAGGAGCTCCAGAGACGGGCGCGAGCTGCGGCTATCAGCGCGGACCCCAGAGACGGGCATGAGATGCTAAGGTTGCTGCTGCAGCCACCAAGAAGCCTCTGTGCGAGCCCGGGTCACTATCCACACCTCCCCTCCTGGGAGCCTGTGCAGCCCGCCACTGCCAGGGTCCTGTGATCCGGGGACAACTTCCCCGGGAGAATGCACGGTGTGCTTCAGGCTGGTGTAACTTCACACCGGCCTCTGCCGCAGCAGGATCACCCCGCATCCGAACCCCTCCCTCCCCCTGGCCTGAGTGAGCCAGAGCCACCGAACCAGCGGCTCCTATAAACCCGTCCTGTCTGAGCGAAGAACAGACACCCTCAGGCGACCTATACACAGAGGAGGGTCCAAATCAAAAGCTGAACCCCGGGAGCTGTGCAAACAAAGAAGAGAAAGCGAAATTTCTTCCAGCAGTCTCAGGAGCAGCTGATTAAATCTCCACAATCAATTTGATGTACCCTGCATCTGTGGAATACCTGAATAGACAACGAATTATTCCAAATTGAGGAGGTGGATTTGGGGAGCAACAATATATATATATTTTTTCCCTTTTTCTCTTTTTGTGAGTGTGTATGTGTATGTTTCTGTTTGTGATTTTGTCTGTATAGCTTTGCTTTTACCATTTGTCCTAGGGTTCGGTCTGCCCATGTGTTTTTTTTTTTTTTTTTCTTGCGTTATGCGGGCCTCTCACTGTCGTGGCCTCTCCCATTTGCAGAGCACAGGCTCCGGACGCGCAGGCTCAGTGGCCATGGCTCACGGGCCCAGCCGCTCCGCGGCATGTGGGATCTTCCCGAAACGGGGCACGAACCCGCGTCTCCTGCATCGGCAGGCGGACTCTCAAGCACTGCGCCACCAGGGAAGCCCCCACGTGTTTTTTTTTAACTAAAAAAATTTTTTTTCTTAATAATTTTTTATATTAATTATTTTATTTTACTTTATTTTACTTTATCTTCTTCTCACTTTCTTTATTTTTTTTTCCTCCCTTTTATTCTGAGCTGTGTGGAAGACAGTCTCTTGGTGTTCCAGCCAGGCATCAGGGCTGTGCCTCTGAGGTGGGAGAGCCAACTTCAGGACACTGGTCCACAAGAGACCTCCCAGCTTCATGTAATGTCAAACAGTGAAAATCTCCCAGAGATCTCCATCTCAATGCCAAGACGCAGCTCCACTCAACGAACAGCAAGCTACAGCGCAGGACACGCTATGCCAAACAACTAGCAAGACAGGAACACAACCCCATCCATTAGCAGAGAGGCTGCCGAAAATCATAATAAGGCCACAGACACCCCCAAAACACACCACCAGACGAGGACCTGCCCACCAGAAAGACAAGATCCAGCCTCATCCACCAGAACACAGGCACTAGTCCCCTTCACCAGGAAGCCTGCACAGCCCACTGGACCAACTTTAGCCACTGGGAACAGACACCAAAAACAACGGGAACTACGAACCTGCAACCTGCAAAAAGGAGACCCCCAAACACAGTAAGATAAGCAAAATGAGAAGACAAAACACACAGCAGATGATGGAGCAAGGTAAAAACCCAGCAGACCTAACAAATGAGGAGGAAACAGGCAGTCTACCTGAAAAAGAATTCAGAGTAATGATAGTAAAGATGAGCCAAAATCTTGGAAATAGAATGGAGAAAATACAAGAAACATTTAACAAGGACCTAGAAGAACTAAAGAGCAAACAAACAATGATGAACAATACAATAAATGAAAATAAAATACTCTAGAAGGAATCAGTAGCAGAATAACTGAGGAAGAAGAACGGATAGGTGACCTGGAAGATAAAATGGTGGAAATAACTACTGCAGAGCAAAATAAAGAAAAAACGAATGAAAAGAACTGAGCACAGTCTCAGAGACCTCTGGGACAACATGAAAACACCAACATTCGAATTATAGCAGTCCCAGAAGAAGAAGAGAAAAAGAAAGAGACAGAGAAAATATCTGAAGATATTATAGTTGAAAACTTCCCTAATAAGGGAAAGGAAATAGTTAATCAAGTCCAAGAAGCACAGAAAGCCCCATACAGGATAAATCCAAGAAGAAACATGCCAAGACACATATTAATCAAACTATCAAAAATTAACTACAAGGAAAAAATATTAAAAGCTGCAAGGGAAAAACAACAAATAACACAGAAGGGAATCCCCATAAGGTTAACAGTTGATCTTTCAGAAGAAACTCTGTAAGCCAGAAGGGAGTGGCAGGACATATTTAAAGTGATGAAGGAGAAAAACCTACAACCAAGATTACTCTACCCAGCAAGGATCTCATTCAGATTTGACAGAGAAATTAAAACCTTTACGGACAAGCAAAAGCTAAGAGAATTTAGCACCACCAAACCAGCTTTACAACACATGATAAAGGAACTTCTCTAGGCAGGAAATACAAGAGAAGGAAAAGACCTACAATAATAAATGCAAAACAATTAAGAAAATGGTAATAGGAACATACATATCAATAATTACCATAAATGTAAATGGATTAAATGCTCCAACCAAAAGACACAGACTGGCTGTATGGATACAAGAACAAGACCCATATTTACGCTGTCTACAAGAGACCCACTTCAGACCTAGGGACACATACCAACTGAAAGTGAGGGAATGGAAAAAGATATTCCATGCAAATGGAAATCAAAAGAAAGCTGGAGTAGCAATTCTCATATCAGACAAAAGAGACTTTAAAACAAAGACAAGAGACAAAGAAGGACACTACATAATGATCAAGGGATCAACCCAAGTAAAATATATAACAATTGTAAATATTTTTGCACCCAACAAAGGAGCACCTCAATACATAAAGCAAATACTAACAGCCATAAAAGGGGAAATCACATAAATCACAGCAAGATCCCTTTTGACCCACCTCCTAGAGAAACGGAAATAAAAACAAAAATAAACCAATGGGACCTAATGAAACTTCAAAGCTTTTGCACAGCCAAGGAAAACATAAACAAGACCAAAAGACAACCCTCAGAATGGGAGAAAATATTTGCAAATGAAGCAACTGACAAAGGATTAATCTCCAAAACATACAAACAACTCATGCAGCTCAATATCATAAAAACAAGCAACCCAATCCAAAAATAGGCAGAAGACCTAAATAGACATTTCTCCAAAGAAGATATACAGATTGCCAACAAACACATGAAAGGATGCTCAACATCACTAATCATTAGAGAAATGCAAATCAAAACCACAAGGAGGTATCACATCACACTGGTCAGAATGGCCATCATCAAAAAATCTAGAAACAATAAATGCTGGAGAGGGTGTGCAGAAAAGGGAATCCTCTTGTACTGTTGGTGGGAATGTAAACTGTTACAGCCAGTACGGAAAACAGTATGGAGGTTCCTTAAAAAACTACAAATAGAACTACCATACAACCCAGCAATCCCACTACTGGGTATATACCCTGAGAAAACCATAATTCAAAAAGAGTCATGTACCAAAATGTTCATTGCAGCTCTATTTACAATAGTGAGGATATGGAAGCAGCCTAAGTGTCCATCAACAGATGAATGGATAAAGAAGATGTGGCGCATATATATATACACAGAATATTACTCCACCATAAAAAGGAACGAAATTGAGTTATTTGTAGTGAGGCGGATGGACCTAGAATCCGTCATGCAGAGTGAAGCAAGTCAGAAAGAGAAAAACAAATACCGTACGCTAACACATATATATGGAATTTTAAAAAGCCGTACTGACGAACCTAGTGGCAGGGCAGGAATAAAGACGTAGACATAGAGAACGGATTTGGGGGCACAGGGGAGGGGGCAGGCGATGCTGGGATGAAGTGAAAGAGTAGCACTGACATATATACACTACCAAACGTAAAATGGATGGCTAGTAGGAAGCTGCTGCATAGCACAAGGAGATCAGCTTGGTGCTTTGTGATGACCTAGAGGGGTGGGATAGGGAGGGTGGGAGGGAGACTCAAGAGGGAGGGGATATGGGGATATATGTATATATATATAGCTGATTCACTTTGTTGTACAGCAGAAACTAACAACATTGTAAAGCATTTATACTCCAATAAACATGTGGGAAAAAAGAAAATATAGGGCAATCTAAATAAATTATGTAAATTACAGGTTGCACAGGGATTTGGAGAAAACAGTGGCAGTGGTACACAATCCCTGTCGTTCAGACAGTTCTGCTCTTGGTATCGGTAGGCAGGAGTGTTAGGTATGTGAAAGCATGATGGAAGAACACATGCTAGCATGTAAAGGAGGCCAGGATTCATCCCTGTGAATGGAGGTGTTCAGAGAAATTACTATACATTCACATGAGGCATATTCAGGAAAAGGGAGATCGCTTTGGCCAAAACAGAGTTAGTAAACCAGAAGCAAACTGCAGCTGATCCTAACAAAGTGAACAGTAATGGTGGAAATATCAGCAGAGGCTAAATTATGAGGAGCTTTGAATATTAACTTTAGACTTGCTTATATAGTTACAAACGCTCATGGTATATGTCATTTTTTTCTTTCAACTTTGCATATAAAAGTGACACAGACTCCTAATGAAAATTTCAATCAGTAATTAAATGTATAAAGTTTTTAAAATCTATTTACATTTATTTCTAAGAGGTAACTGTTTTAATAAAATAGGGTATAGCCTTCCAAACTCTGTCTGTACATACACATGTACATATGTAAACACATATTTATTTTCTCAACTAAATTATGTATCTACTCTAAAATCCCTCATAGCTTGCTTTCTTATTTGACAATCCATCTTGGGGATTTTTCTAGGTTAAGCCAGGTAGATTTCTCTCTTTTAATAGTTACATAGTATTCTACTTTGCAGATACAGCACTATTGATTCAACCAAGCCCCTGTTGATTGGCATTTGAGTTCACTGATGATTTTGAATAGACAACAAAAACTTTAAAGAAAAGAAACTGTTTAAATATAACCATTAAAATATCTCACATACTAAGAGTGGTAATCGTTCTTTGATCTAGAATAAAACATCCTATTGCACAGATGAGCTGTCCACTCTGAACATCCATACAGACTTGTACAGAATAATGTTAAAAATGTAAAGCAATGTGCCAGAAGATGATTTACAGAAGGAATCTTTAACTTTCTTCTAATCATAGATTCCTCTAAAAATCAGATCAAAATCTGATTGTAGTATTTTGCATTCAACTTCAGGGGCTGAACCTATGAAATTTATAAGTGGAGAACATCATGTATTATAGAGAGCCAGGACTCCAGATAGTGAAAATAGCTGATGCCGCGGAGCGGCTGGGCCCGTGAGCCATGGCCGCTGAGCCTGCGCGTCCGGAGCCTGTGCTCCGCAACGGGAGAGGCCACAGCAGTGAGAGGCCTGCGTACCGAAAAAAAAATAAAAGAAAGAAAAAAAAAATCTGATTGTAGTAATTTGCATTCAACTTCAGGAGCTGAACCTTTGAAATTTATAAGTGGAGAACATCATGCATTATAGAGAGCCAGGACTCCAGATAGTGAAAATAGCTGATTATTGCAAGTGCCTAATTATGGTAGCAACAATTAGAATAAGGGGGAAAAGACTGATGAGATATCAAGGAAAACTATCAATACAGCTTGATAACTAATTGCACAAGAAGAGTAAAGGGGAGTGTATACTCAAAAGTGGTTTCAAGCTTCTGATTTGGGGTGAAATAATGACGGTTTTAATTGTCACTTGACAACTTTTTCACATCAGAAAGAAGATAGAAAGAAAGACAGGAAAAGGGAGGGAGGGAAGGAGGAAGGAAGGGAGGGAGGAAGAAAGGGAAAGAAAGAAAAAAAGGAGGGAGGGAGGGAGGGAGGGAGGGAGGAAGAAAAGAAAAGAATACCTCTAATGTCACTTGGTCAAGAAAAGTGGGAAAGGTAGTTACATGATTAAGGCAAATTCATATTAAAAGAACCAGGACCCTACAAGAATCTGATACAAAGGGGTAATACTACTACAGTGAACGGAAAGACTTTCCCTTCCAAGGAGACACTTTTGTTTACCTAAAATATCAAGATGCAATAGAATCCTCTTCTAACAAGTACTGAGAACCATTAGGTTTCAGGGAAGTCAAACAAAGACAGTCCTACAAACAAAACCTGCACTCTTTGAAGGAAGTGTAAATTGAGACAAGCTGAAAAGAAACCATTTCACTGATCTCAGGGTATCAATAATTCACAAGTAATGATCAATAACTGGCCACCCTAGTTGATCTGTAAATCAAAGCTGTGCCACACAGCACTCCACTGCTCTTCATCAGCATTTTTATACATTATAATGCAACTTTTACTCTGTGCTTTCAATAATCCAATCTGCTGATATGAGATCTGGTTGCAGTTTCTAAGAACAGAAACCCATGGTGGTTCTAAGTTATTAAATGCAATTTTAAAATGCAAAGTGTTCGTTTTTCTTCGTCCAAAAAAACCCTTACATACCGTGTTGATGGCAAAATGGATGGTATTAAAGTTACAAAGTAATGATTAAAATCATAAAAGCAGATAGAATGGACCTGATTCTGATTGTTATGAGGAGAATATTAAGGAGATGGGGCATGGAGGGCTTTAGAGTTTATGGCTCATCACCATTTGTTGGAAACAAGCAATCAATAGGATATGTGACTCTGACAAAGATGGGAAACATTTTGAGCCATTATGTTCACCCTCTCTCACAGATGAATGGGATATGAGCAAAAAAGTGTGGACTTGTATATTTTCCAATGACTTACAAATTTAATAAAAAAGAAAGAAAATCCATTGATCCTTTTTATGGGTCCTGAAGTATGGATGTTCATAGAAAGAACTGTAAGAAACAAAGCGTCACATCTTTACTCACTACTTTAACTGCATGCTTCTAATAGCACATTTGTTTGAATCAATCTTTAGACTGCTATTCCTTTTAGTAGTATTTCCCTCCCTCACTAGCAAGATTCACTATGGAAAAATATTAACTATTTCTCAAGTACGTGCTATATTATAGTAGGAAAAGTCTCCAAAGGTGTTTTGGGGGGTAGAAATTGGTTTAAACACAGCATGTCTTATCCTATCCAACTGCTCTTCCTTACCTCCCACTAACTCATAAAGTCAGCAATGAGGTAATAAGAGCTGCGCCCAGAAAGCTTTCTCCCAAAACTGCCATTAGGCTACCTAGTAGAGCAGGTCATATGGTACATGTCCTCACATCTTTTGGAGACAGCTATTAAAATACCCTCAGGGGCTTCCCAGGTGGCGCAGTGGTTGAGAGTCTGCCTGCACATGCAGGGGAAACGGGTTCGTGCCCCAGTCTGGGAAGATCCCATGTGCCGCGGAGCGGCTGGGCCCGTGAGCCATGGCCGCTGAGCCTGTGCGTCCGGAGCCTGCGCTCTGCAACGGGAGAGGCCACAACAGTGAGAGGCCCGCATACTGAAAAAGAAAAAAAAAAACAAAAAACCCTCAGAACAAAAGAAATAGGCTTGTGTTTTGAGAGCAATCTTTTGTTTGAGATTAAATTACAGAACCCACCCAGTAAAGGCAATTTCAGTGTAAGCAAACTTAAGTTTGGTGACCTCTTCCAGGTGTCTGAGGTACCACAGGGCACTTCTGATAGCTGGGGCAGGGGGCGGGGGCAGGTCAATGTAATACTGTGATGCTAGGGAACTGTCCACAATACCGCCCTTTCTTCTGACACCATCTAAAGAGTCTGGGCATTTCCCTAATCACCCTCACTTTTGACACAAATTAGAAGCTCAGAGATCCCCAAGACCACCCACAAGTTCGATAATTTTCTAGAAAAACTGACAAATATCACTGAAAGCTATTATACTCATGGCTATAGCCTATTACAATGAAAGAATACCAATTAAAATCAGACAAAGGAAAGAATGCAATTGGTAGAGTTTAGAAGGTCTCCAAACATGGATCATCCAGCTGCCCTTTCCTGGTGAAGTCATGGACAGTGTTAACTCCTCTCATCAATGACGTGTGCTAATAGACATGAAGAATTTCCATTCAGGAAAGCTCACCTAAGCTTTGGTTTCTAGAGTTTTAACTGGAGCTTAGTCACAGACCCAGTTGACTGTGTCCTGGAGGAGTTGGTCGGGGTTATTCTATAAAGGACATTATTAAGAAACCGAATTGAAAGATGCACTGTAGATTAAAGGATTATATTCATGTAAATTTATAAAGTTGATAACTGTACTATGATGTGAAAATGAAAGAGGATAACGCTATTCTTAGGAAACACACACTGACATATTTAGGGATAAAGGGTCAAGCTATTATACATGTGTAACTTACCCTAAAATAGCTCAAAATATTATGTGCATATGTATAAATGTATATATATATATAATTACTTACATATATACTGTGCGTGTTTATATAGATACACATATATACATATATGTGTGTATATATGTGGCGTGTGTATGTATGTGGTGTATATGTGTGTGTGTATATATATATATATATACACAAAGACATATATATGTTATAACATGTTATAATATATATGTTAGAGACAGAAAGGTGGAGAAAAACAAGAGGAGAGAGGGGGAGATAAAGAACAGATGGCAAAGCAAATTGGCTAGAGTGTTAAGACATGTAAAGCTGGGTAGTCTGTGTAAACAATGATTTTTCTTCACACTATTTTTATTATTGCAAATTTTGTAAATATGAAACTACTTTGAAATAGTAAAAAATAGTGAAAAAAAAACATCTAAAACTGAACAGAAAACACTGCTCCACTTCCAATCCTGTTTCAAGATGAGGCAACAAAACATTCTTGTATGAGTGAGGCTTTCAGTTGCAGGTAATGCTGAAAACTCAAAGGAGCTCACACACTAAATGGAAATAATAGAGAACAGGAGCAATGTCAGGCACTCTGAATCTATGGATTCCAACTATGTCACACAACTCCAACTCTGTCTTTCTTAACTCCGTTTTCCTCTTTGTTATCTTCACCCTTTCAGATACTCGAAATCCTTGTGGTAATAAAGGTGTTCCCCAATGACTCTTAGATTCAAGTGATTCTTACAGCTAGTGATTGCAGCAAAAAGATTCAACATATTAACTAATAATTCCAGAAGAAATAAAAATTAAAACGAATTCTCTAGGTTTTCAATGGTTTTGCATGTATTAAACACCGAGGATTAAGCACCATGGACAGTGCCTGGTACTCTGATTGGCCAGGTCTGAGTCACATGGCCACCTGTGAGCCATGGGGGGTGGGGACTGTGGGTGTCAAGCACGCAGAAACCACCTGATTGAGAGATGGAACAGTGGTTCCCAAAAGAAAATAAGGAGTTCTGTTACTATACAAGAATAGGCAAACAACAAAATAAGAAAATCCCCATGACCCCCATTCAATGAACTTTACTATACTATCACACTTCATGTTCCCCGACCTCTTAACACCTTTCCTCACAGCAGCGTCTTTTGTTGAATCTGAGAAAGAGGCTTTGTATTACAAGGCTGCCCACAGCTCGTGCTCAGGGTCTACTTACACATTCAGTAAAGACCCACTCTGTGAACACAGTAGGCTCGGGGCTATAGGGGTTGGCACTGCAGGAGCTGAGGAGTAGGCCAGCCATTAACTCCACAGGCAGAAGCACTTGAACAGTTCTTCCCAGTGAAATTTATGACATTCACGAATCCACAAGCACTCTGAGATTTTTCCTCTTACACGGGCAATCTATAAAACCAAAGCTTCTGGATGAGACCTGCAGGTAGTTTATTTCAATTGAAAGTTGTATTCATTTTAACATGTATTAAATTTATCACACAATGAATGCATAATATATGCATATTTAATGAGCATTCAAAATATATTTAAACTATCAAATATTCATGAATAAATACACAAAAAAAAGAATACATTTGCCAAGAGAGTTGATATCCTTTATTTGGGGGACTGCGATATTCATCTCAATACTATAAGGATATAAACTGATTTAAACAAAAACAACTTTCTGAACTTAATGTTATCAGTGAAAAAAAATGTTGCCTTCCATATCAGTAAACAAAGGATGTTGCAGCCTCAAGCCATTACATTACAGCAGCCTGAGGGTGAGCCCTGAGGGAACTCAGGAGAGAAACAGGATGCCTGCCATCTACCAGTCAACTGCTACAGCCACCCCCTGAAGGTGCATCCTGAGGACACCCAGGATGAGAAAGCACAGGACTGGCCCCAGATAGCTGAGATGCATATCAAAGGAATAATCTCAATGAGTCCTGACGTTTGCATTTTCCCATACACAGAAAGGCACTAAATTCCTTAACTTGAGATACCTGGTTTTCTTTAATTAACAATAATCTTTTCATATTCCAACTGCCTGGTCTTTGTTGCAAAGTCCTGTATATCCTGGCTTCTCCCTTACCTCTTCTGAGCGGTCTCTCAGAGCTATCTGAGATGCTGTGTCCCCAGCTTAAGTCCTCAGTTTTGCCCACCAAATAAAACATAATTCTCAACTTTTAGGCTGCACATTTTTTTCAGTTGACAATGTTAATGTGACACTTTTGTCAGACAAAAAATGATTTAAAAACAATCCTTGTAGAGTCTATTATTTTCTGGCAGCAAAGCCAAAGACTTGGTTCTCAGCTAACTAGTAAAATAATTTTCCAAAGGAGAATCTAGTAAAATAGCTCTCTAAATGAAGAAGCACCAACTCTAACCTGCAGTGCAATCATGTGTTTCTTCTTTCCACAAGAGAGCACTTAAAATGAAATCTCTACCTAAATGCCAGTCATATGATAACAGTCACTGGCTTTATAAAAGTAACTGTCCAAATACAAGATAATTTTTTAGGTCACTATCCATCCAGAACCAGGGAAACAAAATTATTCCTATCTCTAATTAAAATATTTTTTGTCTCAAACATTTCATATGAAAGTCCACAAAACAACAGGGTGTAAGTGGTAAAAAATAAATAAAAATAAACAAAAAATTTGTGGTTAAAAAAAAGGCAAATTTCCCCACATCACAATTAGAGCCATGTTTATTTTTCCTCCGTCTGTAACTACAAAATTAAAGTATA
>NW_006778341.1:0-206 GCF_000442215.2 Lipotes vexillifer | reverse complement strand
GCTCAGACAGGACGGGGTTAAAGGAGCCGCTGACTCGGGGGCTCTGGCGCACTCAGGCCGTGGCGGGGGAGGGAGGGGCACGGAGTGCGGGGCGGGCCTGCGGCGGCAGAAGTCGGCATGACATTGCACCCGCCTGAGGCCCACCGTGTGTTCTCCCTGAGAAGCTGTCCCTGGATCCCGGGAACCTGGCAGTGGCGGGCTGCACA
>NW_006778340.1:0-220 GCF_000442215.2 Lipotes vexillifer | reverse complement strand
CCTGTTAGCTAACCCTGACCCTAAACATAACCGTAACCCTAACCCGAATCCTTACCCTAACACGTGCCCTAATCCTAACCCATACGCTAACACTAACCCATGCCCTAACACGTACAGTAAACCTAAACCATTGTCGTGCCCTTTCCTGTACCCTAAGCAGTCCCCGTTCCCTTACCCTAACCCTAAACCTAACAGTCCCCGTTCCCTTACCCTAACCCTA
>NW_006778339.1:0-1156 GCF_000442215.2 Lipotes vexillifer | reverse complement strand
ACGAACTCGTGTCCCCTGCATCGGCAGGCGAACTCTCAACCACTGCGCCACCAGGGAAGCCCTGGATGATTCTTTAAAATGAAAGGTCTTTCTTGAAATTCCAAAGTATTTAAGATTTCCATATGGTCGGTACTTTTGGAATGGGAAGGCTATTCTTATGTATGATGTGTGAGGTCATCTTAGGCTGATTCTCATGGCCAGTTAGTCATTCTACAAGTGGGATGTTGTCCTAAATATCCTCCTCTCCAACGTTAGACATCATATATATTTCCTGAAAAAAAGAGATTTGGTGCAGAAGGCATTTGTAGGACATCAAGAATGATTGACCGTGAGCTGGGCCTCTTGTCCCAACACTTTGATGGAGTTAAAATCAATGCCTTTGGTGGAATGGTCTTATATATCATCCCAAACCACATATTAGCACAGCCCCTGGTCAGGGGCTGCACAGGAGATATTCCTGGCATGTGGGCGCTGTGCTGGGGTGGACACAGGTGGACACCGCTGTGGAGACAGGGCCTAAAGTGACCGATGGCTCCCCCTTGGACCTCAGGTCAGTCGAGTGCTGTGCTGACAGTGCAGTCAGAGCCATCAGGGTGTTGTGACGTGGGTGCTGATTTTATCCCGTTCCTGCTGCTGGGTCTTCTGACATTACACACCCACCAGCCACCCACCCCCGCTGTCTAGTACTCACTCCCCTCGAGCTGTCTTTTACTCTCCCTCACCCTTAATCAAAAAATTATTCTCTGTGCTATACAGTGTTGTGTATCCACTCTGAATGTAATAGTTTGCATCTACCAAACCCAAACTCCCACTCCATCCCTTGCCATGCCACTCCCCCTTGGCAACCACAAGTCTGTTCTCTATGTCTGTGAGTCACTTTGCTATACAGCAGAAATTAGCACAACATTGTAAATCAACTATATTTCAATAAAAAATAGAGAGAATTGGGCTTCCCTAGTGGCGCAGTGGTTGAGAGTCCGCCTGCTGATGCAGGGGACACGGGTTGGTGTCCCAGTCCGGGAAGATCCCACATGTCGTGGAGCGGCTGGGCCCATGAGTCATGGCGGCTGAGCCTGAGCATCCAGAGCCTGTGCTCCGCAACAGGAGAGGCCACGACAGTGAGAGGCCCACGTACCAAAAAAAAAAAAAAAAGAGA
>NW_006778337.1:0-289 GCF_000442215.2 Lipotes vexillifer | reverse complement strand
GTCTCATACACACACAGAAACAAGACTGTGAGGAGGTGTGTTAGACATTATTAGTGGTTAACTCTGGAGTATAAACTTGTGGATAGAGTCGTTATTTTCATTTGTAATTTTTTCTGTAGTTTTCATTTTTCTTCAGTAGGTAAGTACTAGCTTATAACCAGAAGAAAAGGGTAATAAAAAACCAAGAACCACAGGCACAAGAATACTATTGGGGAAACCTGACAGCTGTTCATATGAAAATGACCTTGAGGTTTGAGTGGCCCAGGCTCCATGGCATTAAAGAAGTGTA
>NW_006778336.1:0-1344 GCF_000442215.2 Lipotes vexillifer | reverse complement strand
CACAAGTTCAATTCCTTCTAACACTGGTATCCTTTAGGTACCACTTCTGTGTGGAGTCACACTGAGGTTAAGTCTGAAGGGGCAATTATTCAAATTAATGCACCGAGGAGTCCAATTATATTAAATTATTTAAAACCAAGCATAAGTGCTTTGCATAATGAGTGAATATATGAATACTTAGGCATTGGAGTGAGGGGATAATTCACACTCAGAACACAGCGGACGAGCAACTGATGTATGTTTAGTTAAGCTGACGCTGATGCAGAGGGGAGAGCGTAGAGTCCAAGTCCGCTCCTCCCGCAGCTCTTCTTTCGTTATCTTTTCCGCAGAGAGTGGTTTCTTGCTTTTAGAACAAAATAAGATGCTCTCGGAACTTTTGTTAGCGAAGAAAATACTTTTAGGACTTTAGAATCTTTTAGAACTTTTGTAAAACCCCGTTTTGTCAGCTGATGAGGGAGGCGCTTGAATGTCGAACAGTTACCAGAGGCGAGGGCCCGGGCTGGGTGGCACAGCTCACAGGCTTCGGGTCCCCGAGCTGTCCCACTGGAGGCAGCTCGCTGCCTAGGGCAGGGCTTGAGGGGCAGGTCTGACTTCCTTGCCCTGACGCCCGGGGTGCCCTTCTTCTTCAGCACCCACTCAGGGCTCTTCCTCGCCACCCCCGCCTCACAGTCCTGCACGGGACCCTGTGCAGGAGACACAGCTGGGGGCTGAGGGCTGGAGCGGCCTGGCTGGCGCCCAGGTCAGTCCAGGCAGGGAAAAGGGTGAGCTTCCCCCCAGCTTAGGCGGCCTCAGATGCCCTTTTACGGCAGCCTCCGTGCCTGGACCCCGTTCCTGGTGACATCCACTGGGACCAAGCAGCTGTGTCTAGGAGGGCAGGAGGTGAGACGCCCCCTCACTGGCGGGTGTCTGCACAGTAGGTGATCACTTGTTGCGGGTGCATACGTCCTTGCCTGGGGACAACCTAGGCCAGGATCAGCCCACGAGAGCCTGGCAGTGTCCTGGGAAAGAGAGCCAGAGGCCCCGTGCCCAGTGCTGCCACGTAAGGCCCAGCCTGGTGTAGACCAAGTAGGGGCTCCCAGCAACTACAGATGTCTGAGGTAGGAAAACAAGGCTGCCCAGCTCACGGCAGCCCCGACAGGGATCCCCCAGGGCTGACCTGCGCTTCCAGCCCAAGGGCTGAGGAGAAGAGGTCCCCCTGCCCACCCACCCCCCGCCCCGCCACACAGCCCCATGGGAGAGAGGCCGTCTCCTGCTGGAGTTTCTAAGTGTTTGGTAAAGTAGTGGAGAGAGTGGCAGCCCTAAACCCTCATTTTCTGGAATTCTTTGACATGCCAGCCTGAAAGC
>NW_006778335.1:0-2280 GCF_000442215.2 Lipotes vexillifer | reverse complement strand
GAGCGGCTGGGCCCATGAGCCATGGCCGCTGAGCCTGCGTGTCCGGAGCCTGTGCCCCGCAACTGGAGAGGCCGCAACAGTGAGAGGCCCGCGTACCGCAAAAAATAAATAAATAAATAAAAATAAAAGGGGGGAGTCAGATGTGTTGACTAATTGGATATGTTGAAGGACTAGGAATGAGCATATCGAGAGCGCGAGGATTTTGCAGTGACAGCTTTCCAGGAAAAACTGCTGCATTCTCAACATCTTGCATGCATCTTAGAATTACACCTGTATTCTTCATTTCCATGCCTTGATTCTAATCCTTAGGAAAGTAGGCCTTGGGGTACTACTTATGATTCTAAAATGGAATAAGTAATGATTTAATTCCCAGCCAGTAAAGGGCAATCCAAATGACTGGTTCCACCATTTCCCCAGGGCTAGTTTGTAACCTGGGACAGAAATAAGCTGTGTGTATTAAATCAATACAATCACTCACAAGGTAAAAAAAAAAAAAAAAGTCATTGCTTTGGTGGCTATGCATTCTATGAACTACTGCTGTTTCTAAATGGTTTGCTTTCTTCAGCTGTAAGCCTGGACACATTTCCATGGTGAGCCAACACCAGCCAGGACTAGGTGCCTTGAGCAAGTGTCCCAAGGTGCTATGATGTGAATTACAAGCCCCTGCCTGGCCCATGGGGCTGTCCCAAAGACCAGGTTTCCTAAGAGATGTGACTGTGTAACCTTTCACGGCACTCCCTGCTTTCTTCCTCTCGGCCAGCCTCAGCAGGGGCCACTCATCAGAGCCTGGGAGCCCAGCAGACTAGGGAAAGTGTTAGTGTGTGCCATCTTGTGATCTTTCCATGCTTGACCATACCAAGGGCAAAATCACCGCCTGCCACAGCATCTCTGATGTGAATTCAGAGTACATCCCTGAAACACAGTAATACCAGTATTTGTCATGATGTGTCACTCAGAATTAGCAAAGGGGGAGGGTTCTGCCTGCCTGAGAAGCCATGTCTCCACGGATTCCAGACACCCCACTCCCCTGATTTTCTCCCTTTGTCCCCTCAACTCCTGCCATTCCCTAAAATAGACCTTCCCAAGGCTCTGCCCTCAGCTCTCTGCTCTCTCTGTGATTCCCTCCACATCTACATTCTTACTTTTCACTTCTGTACAGTCAACACCCCACTCCACCTTGGGGCCTTGATTTCTTCGGATCTAGGCGTCAGCTGCCCAGTAAGGGTCTCCCCCTACTTACCTCAGTCAGTATTTCCAGAAGTAAACACTTTACCCTTTTCTTCCCGTCCTTTCTTCTCCTGACTTCCCTACAATACACCACTATTCTCCCACTCACTTAAGTTGGATTTCTAGATTCATTTTTCTTCTTCCTCCTGCCTTGCCTCATGCTAGAGACCTCATGCCTCTCCACTCCCACTGTAACCACTTCCTCAGTGAATTTCCCTACTTTTAGTTTCTCTTACTTCCATTTCTCTGACACATTGTTGCCAGGCCATCTCACCAAATGCTCTGATCCTTTCCCTGCTCAAAAAATGTTAGGTGGCTTCCTTTGCTACAGAATTAATACTAGTCCAACAAACTAAGGTTGGGTCCTTCAAACTTTTTGTATGACTTTTATTGTCTCCTGGTCATTCAACCACTGATGATGAATTTCTTTAAACTTTTTTTTAAACTTTCATATTTTCAGCCTATAGCACATTCTGGAGTAATGAGTTCTCTAAATTTACTGTTTGGGGTAAAATAACTTCTCAGTTTGTGTTGTTCAGATGCAAGCAATATAAATGTTATTCAAACTGATTTAAAAAAATAAAAGACAACTTATTGTATAAGGACAATTTACTGACTCATATAAACGTAAAATCCAGAATTTGTTCTAGTTAGGCATGGCTGCTTCTAGGGGCTCAATGTCATACTAGGGGTGGGTATGTCCCTAACTCTTTTGGACAAGCAAGATGGCCATAAACAATCCCAGTTATATATTCAACCTGTTTGCCCACCACATCAAAAATATAGTCTTTGCTTATAGCTCTGGAAAGAAAGTTCTGGTAAGGACTCTGATTACCCCTGCTATCATCACATATCATCTCTATTTAAGCACAGTGGCAAGGGAAAAATATTTGGGTAGACCTATCACTGTGACAGAAAACTAGAGATGAAGAGGCAAGTTAGCCTCACCCAAATCTCAAGGTATTGATTCTCTACAGAATAGAAGACTTGTACCAGAAAGTGTATGAACTGCTGGACACACACACTCACACACACACACACACACACACACAC
>NW_006778334.1:0-609 GCF_000442215.2 Lipotes vexillifer | reverse complement strand
CTACCTGGCAAGGATCTCATTAAGATTCGATGGAGAAATCAAAAGCTTTACAGACAAGCAAAACTAAGAGAATTTAGCACCACCAAACCAACTCTACAACAAATGCTAAAGGAACTTCTCTAAGTGAGAAACACCAGAGAAGAAAAGGACCTACAGAAACAAATCCAAAACAATTAAGAAAATATCAATAGGAACATACATATTGATAATTACTGTAAACGGGAATGGATTAACTGCTCCAATGAAAAGACATAGGTTTGCTGAATGGATACAAAAACAAGACCCATATATGTGCTGTCTACAAGAGACCCACTGCAGACCTAGGGACATACACAGACTGAAAGTGAGGAGATGGAAAAAGATATTCCATGCAAATGGAAATCAAAAGAAATCTGGGGGATCTTCCCTGGTGGCGCAGTGTTTGAGAGTCCATCTGCCTTTGCAGGAGCCATGGGTTTGTGTCCCGGTCTGGGAGGATCCCACATGCCACAGAATGGCTGGGCCTGTGAGCCATGGCTGCTGAGCTTGTGCACCTAGGGCCTGTGCTCCGCAATGGGAGAGGCCACAATAGTGAGAGGCCTGCATACCACAAAAAAAAAAAAGAAAAAA
>NW_006778331.1:0-204 GCF_000442215.2 Lipotes vexillifer | reverse complement strand
TTAAATGATACATTAAACAAGATGGACTTAATTGATATTTATAGGACATGCCATCCAAAAACAGTAGAATACGTATTTATCTCAAATGCTCATGGAACACTCTCCAGGATAGATCATATCTTGGGTTACAAATCAAGCTGGGGTAAATTTAAGAAAATTGAAATTGTATCAAGTATCTTTTCCGACCACAACGCTATGAGACTA
>NW_006778330.1:0-1170 GCF_000442215.2 Lipotes vexillifer | reverse complement strand
GACGTTAAAGGCACTTACTCTGCAAGTGTGAGGAGTGTCAGGAAAGTGTCTTGAATGGCCAACTCGTGTTCCAGGGCACGTAAACTGAGATGCATTTTAGGAATTTTGCCCGATCACACGGAGGACCATACTCTGGGATTCCCATGAATGTTTTAGCAGAAGGAAGAATCCATTAAACCTGGGGAGTTGGGCCCCATGGAATGGATACCATGCAGTATGACTTCAAAGGCTTTGCCTTGGCTTACCAAACCTCACCAATCCTATCAGCCCCTAGTGTCCAGCCTTATGTCTCACACAACTGTGGGTGTAGATGCGGTAAATCCAAGTTTCATCCCGAGCCCTGAATGAATTAAGTAAGAATGTATCTCTATTTCACTGTCATTGTGTTTTTGTTTTGAAATTTATTTTTCTAAAGGGATTTGGCTGATTTTCACTGCTTCACTTATGTCGCTCTACACACGATCGATTCTCTTACGGATACATATAGATACATAGGTTTTAAGATTCCTGCCAGTGAAGTCTATTCCTATTCGTTGAAAATGGGGTGTTGAGTACATTTCGTGGAGCAAGGAGTAGATCTTGTCTATTACATATTTGGCTTCTGGAATGGTATCTGTGCTGATTTCAATCTCTGGTTTTATGCAGCACCCCCACTCAGCTTTCCCCTTATGCAAGCATAAGTTTGTTTTCTAAATGAGAGACTCTCTTCTGTTTTGTAATTCCTTCCATGTGTAGAAAAGTTTACAATCCGTGTATTAGTGATACCGTATGATGTGTCTTTTTCCGTGTGACCTATTTCACTTGGAATCATCGTACATACATCCACTCACTAAGATGCTATGGGCCTGATGACATTGATTTCATTGCTGACTGATATTCCATGGCACGTAAGTGCCGCAACTTGACGATCCATTTTTTCCTTTCATGGGTATTTAACTTGTACCGTGGACGAGGTTCCTGTAAAGAGGGCAGCCCCAAACTTTGGGGTGGCTCTTGCTTTTTGATTTCAGTTTCCCTAAGCCTAGTGCCTGAGGCTATGTACCTTGTTTTTTTCGATGTTTCAGAAAATACCATACGTTTCTCCAGGGTGGCTGTTTGCAATTTACCTCCGCCCATCAGCATAACAACGCTCCCTCTTCTCCCTGGCCTGTCCTGCCTTTCTGGATTTTA
>NW_006778326.1:0-868 GCF_000442215.2 Lipotes vexillifer | reverse complement strand
AAAAGATAGGGTACAACAACGGTTGAGGTTTAACGTACGTTTTAGGGCACGGGTTACTGTTAGCGTACGGGTTAGGATTGGGGCACGGGTTAGGGTTACGGTTAGGGTTAGGGAACGGGGATGGTTTAGGGTACAGGATAGTGTTCGACAACGGTTGAGGGTTAGAGAACCTTTTAGGGCAAGGGCTATTTTTATCTTACCGGTTAGGATCAGGGCACGGGTTAGGAAAAGGCTTCGGGTAAGGGTTAGGGTCAGGGTTAAGGATAGGTTTAGGGTTAGGAAATGGGGACGGTTTTGGGTACAGATAAGTGTACGACAAATGTTGAGAGTTAGCGTACGTTGTAGGGCATGGGTTAGTGTTAGCCTACGGGTCAGGATTAGGGTACGGGTTAGCGGAAGGCTTCGTGTAAGTGTTAGTGTTAGGGTTAGGGTTAGGTTTAGAGAAAAGGGTCGGTTTAGGGTTCAAGTTAGGGTACGACAACGTTTGAGAGTTAGCGTACATGTTAGAGCCTGGTTTAGTGTTAGCGTACGGGTTAGGATTAGGCCACGTGTTAGAGTATGGCTTTGGGTAAGGGTTAGGGTTAGGGTTAGCGGTAGTGTTAGTGTTAAGGAACGGAGATGGTTTAGGGTACAGTTTGGGTACGAAAACATTTGAGGGTTAGCGTATGTGTTAGGGCAAGTGTTAGTGTTAGCGTACGGGTTAGGATTAGGGTACAATCTAGGATAAGGCTTCCGGTTAGTGTTACGGTCAGGGCTAGGGTTAGGGTTAGGGAATGGGGATGGTTTAGGGTACAGGTTATGGTAAGACAACGGTTGAGTGTTAGCGTAGGTGCTTGGGCACAGGTTAGTGTTAGCGTATGGGTTACGA
>NW_006778325.1:0-1282 GCF_000442215.2 Lipotes vexillifer | reverse complement strand
TGCATCTTCATCTTTTGTGTTTGGGGCAGTTTAAGGCTCAATTAGGAAAAGAAAAGAGTAAAATGTATATTATTTTCTGAACCCTCAGAGGGAAGTTGACCTGACCTTAGATGCCACACTGATTTCTGAAGGATCTGGGGGCACACTGATGCAATATTTGAGATAATGTAAGTGCAAATACTTTGCAAATTAAAAAATAAAATGTAACCATGAAGTTCTATTCACATACTGTCCATGATTTCAGCAGCAGTATCTTCATCTGATACCATGGGACTCTCAAAATCAGTGTTAATGCTATGATGTAAACTTAGGTTAAGTCATATTCTCCTAAGACCTTGTGTTAAAATTCAGGTTTTTATTTCCCTCACTGATTTTCATTTTGAATAATTTCTTACTGAATTTTAAAATTCTGTTAGGAAGAATAATATTAAGAATAGCTAACACACAGTACTGACCCTGTGCCAGGCACTGTTCTAAGTGCTTTATACACAGTAACTCATTTAATGCTCATAACAACCCTATAAGGTAAGAGGTGCTACTCCTGCTTTACAGAGCAGGAAGCTGAGGCACACACAGGTTACTCACCCAGAAACATACAACCAGTAAGTGGCAGAGCTCCTGTCCCCGGTGTCAAGCACCATCCTGCTCTTTGTGGCAGAATGCCCCCTCCTCCTTTCTGCATCCAGCCCATCTGCAGATACTCTTCTCCTTTGGTACAAAACCAGACCCCAGAGGGAGTTCAATGGTCTTTCAACTCCTAAAGCAGATGAGTCACTTCCGCTCATCTGGCTCTTTTCCTATGGTGCCTCATTTTGTTAGGTATGTCTACATATATATTTGTCAGCTCTCCCCACCTAGTTCTGAGGACCAAAAAAAGGCTCTAAAACGTCCTTATATCTCCCCTCCATGCCTATGACATCAAGCGCAGTGCCTTCAGAGTAGATTAAGAAATTCATTCATTTGGTCTACACAAATTTGAGTGTCTACTCAAATTTGACAGAAATATGACAGAAACTCTGTAAGGCAGTGGAGATTCATAGGTAAGAAGACTTGGTTCCAGTTGTTGATTGATTACTACTTTCTCAAGCACAATGTGTACTTAAAAATGAAGACAATAGTTTATTCTCAACTCTGCTCAACCTGTGATCAAGATGTAGGTTGGGGGGGGGGCTTCCCTGGTGGCACAGTGGTTAAGAATCCTCCTGCCAACGCAGGGGATACGGGTTCGAGCCCTGGTCCGGGAAGATCCCACATGCCACGGAGCAGCTAAGCCTGTGCGCCA
>NW_006778324.1:1436392-1458728 GCF_000442215.2 Lipotes vexillifer | reverse complement strand
GCAACTAAGCCCGTGAGCCACAACTACTGAGCCTGCGCTCTAGAGCCCACGAGCCACAACTACAGAAGCCCGCGCACCTAGAGCCCGCGCTTCGCAACAAGAGAAGTCACTGTGATGGGAAGGCCGCACATCGCAACAAAGAGTGGCCCCCGATCGCTGCAACGAAGACCCAATGCAGCCAAAAATAAATCAGTTAATAAAAGAAAAAAAAAAAAAACTTCGCACAACTATTTCTTCACCTGGGTAGTAGCTATACCTTGCTTTATAACAACTCTTTAAATTGCATGTTTTATATTGCATACATCATACACACATACACTATTCTGTAGATATGACCATACAGCATAAGAGTAAAACAGACTGAGAAGTAATTTTAAAATTTCAGAGAGAAACCTTTAAACAACTGAATCTTTTCCTCGAACAATCTTAAAAACGAACAAAGTTGGAGGACTCACATTTTCTAATTTCAAACCTTACTACGAAGCTGCAAGAATCAAAACAGTGTAGTACTGGCATAAAAACAAACATAGAACAGAATAAAATAATAGCCCAGGAAAAACCCCTTGCATACATCATCACATGATTTTTGCCAAGGGCGTCAAGACCATTCAATGGGGAAAGGACAATCTTTTCAACAAATGGTGTTGGGAAAACTGGATATCCACATGCAAAAGAATGAAGTTGGACTCTTTCCACACATCAGATGTAAAAATTAATTCAAAATGAATCAAAGACTTAAATGTTAAAACTAAAACTCTAAAATTCTTAGAAGAAAACATAGGGGGAAATCTTCATGACATTAGATTTGGCAACAATTACTTGGATATGAAAACCAAAAGAACAGGCAACATAAAACAATAGATAAATTAGGCTTATCAAAATTTAAAACTTGTGCATCAAAGGCAACCCACAGAATGGGAAAAGTGTACAAATCACATATCTTGACATGGGATGAATATTCAGAATATACAAACCTCATAAATTTAAGGACTTGAGTAGACATTTTCCCAAGGAAGACATACAGTTGGCCAATAAGAACGTAAGATGAGGCTTCCTGGTGGCACAGTGGTTGAGAATCTGCCTGCCAATGCTGGGGACACAGGTTGGCGCCCTGGTACGCAAAGATCCCACATGCCACGGAGCAACTAAGCCCGTGCACCACAACTACTGAGCCTGCGCTCTAGAGCCCATACTCCGCAACAAGAGAAGCCACCATAGTGGGAAGCCCACGCACCCAGCGAAGGGTGGCCCCCGCTCTCTGCAACTAGAGAAAAGCCCGCGCACAGCAACGAAGACCCAATGCAGCCAAGATAAATTTAAAAAAAAAACATGAAAAGATGCTCAGTATCACTATTCATCAGAGAAATCAAATGAATCAAAACTACAAGATAGGGCTTCCCTTGTGGCGCAGTGGTTGAGAGTCCGCCTGCCGATGCAGGGGACACGGGTTCGTACCCCGGTCCGGGAAGATCCCACGTGCCGCGGAGTGGCTGGGCCCGTGAGCCATGGCCGCTGAGCCTGCGCGTCCGGAGCCTGTGCTCCGCAATGGGAGAGGCCGCAGCGGTGAGAGGCCGGCGTACCGCAAAAAAAAAGAAAAAAGAAAAAAATAATAAAAAACTACAAGATACCACTTCATAACTATTAGGTTGGCTCTTGTTTTTAAAAAAATCAAAACAAATGAAAATACCAAGTGTTAACAAGGACACAGAGAAACTGGAGGCCTTGTGCACTGCTGGTGGGAATGTTTAGTAGTGCAGCCACTGTAGAAGACAGCACAGCATTTCCTCAAAAAATTAAAAATTGAATTACCATATGATCCAGCAGCTCTATTTTTGGGTATATACCCAAAAGAACTTAAAAGCAGGGACTCAAACAGATACTTGTATACCCACGTTAAGCACAGCATTATTTTCAATAGGCAAACAATGTGGAAACAACCAAGTGTTCATTGGTAGATGAATGGGTAAACAACATACATACACTGACTGTAGCATGAAAACATGCTACAACATGGATGAAAATTGAAAACATTATGGTAAGTGAAACAAGCCAGACACAAAAGGACAAATACTTTGTGATTCTTATATGAGGTCTCTAGAGTAATCAAACTCATAGAGACAGAAAGTAGAATGGTGGTTATTAGGGGCCAGTGAAAGGCAAGAATGGGTTAAATTGTTTAGTGGGTACAGAGTTTTTCAATTTGAGATGATGAAAAAGGTTTGGAAGTAGTGGTAATGGTTACAAAACAGTGTGAATGTACTTGATGCCACTGAACTATACACTTAAAAATGGTTAAAAGAAAAAGGTTAAAATGATCAATTTTATGTTATGTGTATTTTATCACAACAAAAAACAGTCCAAACATACAAATTAGATAAATGTGGAGCACCTCAAGTAGAAGCCAGTCATCTTCCTACTGCTTTGTGTGACAGATCCTGAAGTACAGATTGAGGATATCATTGCTCTTAATCACTCTCACACTTTTAATGTGGTCCACACACAAGGAAGGCACCATTAATATTCAATCATGGGGGACTTCCTGGTGGTCCAGTGAGTGGCTAAGACTCTGCACTCCCAATGCAGGGGGCCCGGGTTTGAGCCCTGGTCAGGGAACTAGATCCCGCATGCATGCCACAACTAAAAAATCTCCCAGGTCACAACTGAGACCCTGTGCAGCCAAATAAATAAATATTTTTAAAAAAACAGTCATGGAGCTCAAAATTTCTCAATGTAGTACTCAGGAGCCACTCCAGCCAAACGAACACATGATGAGACATTTGCTACCCTTAGCTTAATATGTGACCTTTGAAAACAAATCTGCCCTTCTCTTCCTATGTGGGAACCCTTTCTCCCTAGTTTTCTGTGGAGCTTCTCCTAAATGAAAGGGCCATTTTCGTCTGTGTGAGGTTCAAGTAAGCCAAAACTCTTATTCTCATTGTTAACGACATGTATATAAAAAACAACTCCAAATGGACCACCTAACAGACTTCTTAGGTTTGTGAGGGATATCAAATTCCACCAAGTTGCCAGTCATCATTTTTATGGAGTGGGAACTCAAAGCCTCGACTAGAAAAAGAATGGCTAGTCTGGTTCTCCCAGCTGAGAACCAGAACATGAAGATAAATTAGTCTTGATTTAAAAAAACAAAACACACACAGCTAGAAATACTTTTCACTAATTAATTATTTAAGTAAATGTACAAGCTGCAATTATTTTATGTTCTTCAAAATACTGACATACTGATTTTCTTTTTTTTTTGCAAAAGCACTTTAGTACCTTACGCATACCAGCTCTGATGGGCATAATAAACGTCAAGTGAATTCACAAATATTTTAGCTATCAAGAGACACAGTAAAGCTTAAGATTTTGGTCCAAATTCACTGCCTTGCACCCAGACTACTGGGGGGGGGGGGGGGGGTTAACGCTGCCTATAATCCATGTACTTCCATCCCTGGAGGGTGACCCAGAGCGGCGGGGGGGGGGGGGGGGGGAGGGAAATGGTGAAACAAAATAAAAGGATGCTGTTGTGCTTTGCTTCCATTTTCATTCCTCTACATCAGTTCCTCCCCTCCCCCCTAGAATCCATGAGACAATCCTGAAATCACTTATATATTTACTCAAACTTATAAAGGAAACCTAAGCACCTACATGGAAAATTGGAATTTAACTAAACTTTTTCAAAAAAAGAGTCTGAACAAAAAATTACATGACTGCCACTTGGTGAGTAACACATATGATTACAAAATACAGTAAAAAGGTTGAAAGAAAAAAATACACCAAAACCATAAGTAACTGCTTTCCGGTGACATGAGACTGAGATCTCTCTCTCTCTCTGTCTCTCTCTCTCTCTCCAATTAATCCACAGTTCATGAATAGGAATTTATTTCTATAGCTTAAAGACTTTAATACATTGAAAATTCAAGACATTTTTATAATAGTTAAGGATTTCAATAACCCCCAAAAATAGGGATCCCTTCAAAATAACATTGACCTGTCTTTTGCGGCCAATTCATAAACCAATCTTTCTCTTCCCAGTATAACTTTTACTATGAAGTCTGGTTCCTTGCCATTTAAGCTTTTTTAAAGGTATTTTTAAAAACATTTTTATAAAATGCTGCTACTTATAAGTAGCTTAAAATTTCAGTAAAGTTCTCTTAGTCTAAAATGAAGTTAATTTTTCCCCAAAAGTACTAAACTATCACCAGTAGAAATTCCTAATGGAATTATGCCAAATAGTAACAAATTCCCTGGTGACATTCCATGACTCATTAAAAGAAAGATTAAGTATCATGCCCTTTGGGTGGAAAGACTAGTTTAGCCAGATTACCCAAGCACAAAGTTACTAGTACTAATAACATCTCATATACCTTTAAAAAAAAAAAACAAAAACAAAAAACCTTGTACATTGTACTTTGATGGAAGTATTTAATAATTTAACACTCTAACACAAGGCAATTGATCATATTTAGAAGCTAAATCTAAATTAGCATGATAGATTTTTCTCAATACAAGCCAAAGGCCAAGGTAGTTTCTAAATCAACTGTTGTCAAAAGTTTCTCTCCCCCGCCACGCATTTCAAAGCTATCTTCAAATTTTCCACAGTCTTATCTGACCTTAGGAATAGGAAATATTCTGTTAAAGAAAACACAGCAGGGGCTTCATTGATGTCGCAGTGGTTAAGAATCTGCCTGCCAATGCAGGAGACACGGGTTCAAGCCCTGGTCCGGGAAGATCCCACATGCCATGGAGCAACTAAGCCTGTGTGCCACAGCTACTGAGCCTGTGCTCTAGAGCCTGCAAGCCACAACAACTGAGCCCACGCACCTAGAGCCCATGTTCCACAACAACAGAAGCCACCACAATGAGAAGCCCACACACTGCAATGAAGAGTAGTCCCCGCTCACCACAACTAGAGAAAGCCTGTGCACAGCAGCGAAGACCCAACACAGCAAAAACTAAATAAATAAATAAAATTTAAAAAAAAAGAAAGAAAACAGAGCAAAGCCTAAGTAATTGGATAACTGAAAAAAAATTTTCCATGTCAAAAATCACCATACAAAATTAAAAGGCATTGGGAATTCCCTGGTGGTCCAATGGTTAGGACTTGGTGCTTTCACTGCCCAGGCCCGGGTTCAATCCCTGGTCAGGGAATCCCACAGGCTGCTTGGTGTGGCCAAACAAAAATTAAAAGGCAAACAACTACTCCTACAAACCTTTAAAACAAGCCCCCCACCCCACAACCCACACAATTCAAAACTGTCAAGAAGTGTTCAATTTTATTGGGAACTTTAAAAATAAAATTATATCTGTCTTTTTCTTTTAATATTTATTTATTCATTTATTTGGCTGCGCCGGCACTTAGTTGTGGCATGCAGGATCTTCCTTGCGGCATATGGGATCTTTAGTTGTGGCGTGCAGGATCTAGTTCCTGACCAGGGATGGAACCAGGGCCCCCTGCACTGGGAGCGCGGAGTCTAACCACTGGACCACCAAGGAAGTCCCTAAAATCGTTTCTTTTTACCTTGCAGAATCAAACATTTTTAGAAGTCCCTGATAGTAAGCATGTAATAAAAAATGGAATTTTAATACAGTGATAGTGGGACTATAACCTTCCTAGCAGGTAACTGGTGATATTTGTTAGGAAGTTCAAAAGGGTACAAACTTCCAGTTATAAGATACATAAGTACTGGGGGGGTGTAATGTACAACGTGATGACTATAGCTAAGACTGCTGTATGGTATACTTGAAAGTTGCTGAGAGCAGATCCTAAAAGTTCTCATCACATGGAAAAAAAGTCTTTATTTTTCTTTTTTTGGAGTAACTATATAACACGATGACTGTTAACTATTTTTACTGTAGTAAGCATTTCACAATATATGTAAGTCATTATACTGTATACCTTAAACTTAGTCCTGTATATCAGTTACATCTCAATAAAACTGAAAGAAAAAAAAGAACCTCAAAAAATGTTTTATCTTCTTTGATTCAGCAATAACCACTCCTAGAGATTTATCCTAAGAGAAATAATAAAAGATTATGTGTAAATATTTTTCATAGGAAAATCCACAGAAGCATTAGCTATAATTTAAATAATTTGTAATATAAAAACAACCAGAAGTCAAAAATTGCGGGACTCCTATGGTATCAATATTTGCATATGAAAGAATGCTATGTATCAATGTAAAATACTTTGAGAGTATTTAATGACATGGAAAAATATTTACAATTTGTTTTTAAAAGATAAAATATTGTAAATATATCTAACTCTTAAAAACACATACACTACATGTGTTTTTAAAAAGTGAAACCACAAAATTTGTCCTAAACCTCTAATCTATCGTCCAGTTCAAGGTGCCAGCATGAGCACATGTGTTTATCTCTTCTCCTTCCTAATAACTTTATTAAATAAGCTTTTCTAAAGAAATTTTAAAATAACTTTTTAATTAAAAATATTTTTTAAAAAGCCTAGGTAGATTTGCCCATGGTTCTGAAAAGATGGAAAACGGATGGAGGAATGTGAATTGATTAGGCACAGTGGAGGGAGAAGAGCAGAATACTCACAGAGGGGGTGCAGCGGGCGAGGAAGGCTAATCTTCTGGGCAGAACCCCAGAGAGGCGCCAGTTCAGTGACCGTCGTAGTGAGAAGTGGGACTGAAAACATCTGTCATAGCAAGAAGTCAACAGAGAATGTCTAAAGTTGATAAACCAAAAAATAAACACTATAAGCATATTATTTAGAACATGGAGTTAAGCCCCAGGAAATCTGAACCAAAAAGGTTTTTTTCAAAGTAGTTGCCTGTGGAGAGTGGGGATCTTCATTATTAGGCCTTTTGTATCACTGATATTTGATTACTTGATTTTTTTTAAGCTAAGTGTGTGTATAATATTGATTTTAAGCTTTCATCCTTTTTTATTTTATACTTTGTTCATTTTCCTTTTAATACACAACATCCTACGTTCTACTTCCTTCCCACCAAGGCAGAGGCTGTATGCACCTCATTTAGCAGTGTTTTTCAACTGTAAGTTATGCAGTCATGAAACAGATCTAGTGGGATATAAACAACATTTCTTTTTCCTAATAAAAGGAAAAATAAAATAGAGATATTGTTGGTGAAGCTTTCATTTCAATTATAAATGTTTACTTAAATGTGTGTACTGGGGTACTATGAAACATCTCTTTCTCCTGTGTCTATTCTCAACCCAGCACCCAGAACAATCCTATCAAGCTGTGAATTCAGATCATGTTACTCCAATGGCTTTGAGTTCTGCCTCACAGTAATGAACAGCCTGCTTAATTGCCTAAAAGGTCCTTTAGAATCAACTAGTATCTTTTCAACCTTCTACTTGCTACCTTGTACACTTGGCTTCAGCTAACTGCTCTCCCTCGTCTTCCTCTGACATTCAAGACTATCTCCACTTCAGGGCCTTTGTGCTTGCTGTACCCTCTGCATGATTCCCTTCCTCAGCTAATTCAATTATTTAAATGTCATCCTATTTTAAATCATAACCCTCACAGTCTTACGCTCTACTCCCTATTTTATCCTTACTCCTTATTACTCTTCATAGTCCCTATTTTATTCCGTTTTATGGATACTTCCCCCACAGCATACAACTTTCTATTAATTTTGTTTATCTCCCCTACCCCCATTAGAATGCAAACTCTAAAAGAATATGGATTTCTGTTTGTCTGCTGATGTAGTCCAGCACCTGTTACAGTCCCTGGCATGTAGCAGGCCCTCTGTAAGTATCTGTTGAATTAACAGATTAGATAAAACATATATATCATCTTAGGAATTGCCAGATTATTGGCAATCAAGCACAACAGTTTGGAACCTTTAAGAAATTCTGGTAATTTCAATTTGAAGGATAAGCTATGACTCAGACTCTGGAGTGGTAAATTCAGGTTATTCACAGTACTGAGTATGTTGCTGGCATACTGGGCCATAATGAATGTGCAAGTCTGTTGAAATAATTAAAACAACCTTTCTTAACATCAAAAGTCAAATTTTAAATGCTGGTATTTCTGCCACCATTTAAAAAAATGGGAGAACCTATCCCCTAAAAGAGCTAAGATACTTTAAAGTACAGAAGTCTTATACCTTTTTAAATACGTCACAGTGAAAGTCTCATGCTCAGTAACCATAATTTGCACACATTCACAATTTTCACTATTTCCTTCAACCCCGAATGGAGATCAAGGGGCACGCTGTTGATCACCTTCATTTCTTCAGAATAAAACAAAGAGCAAGTTAGCATTCCTGTGAAATTCACATAGCAGGTCTTTTACTGTGGCACATACGGATGACAGAGCCTCTGTCAGTCATGATTTTCTTTTTCAATGAATTTTTCTCTAGTCTACATTACAGCTCACTGGATGAAAAAAAGAAATCTTCAACAGATTTTCAATGATTAATAAGAAAAATCCTTGAACACTTCTCCCTCATACACACAGAAGCACACATGGCAAAACAGATTTCTACTGAGTTAGAAAGAAGAAGCTTAGGGCTTCCCTGGTGGCGCAGTGGTTGAGAGTCCGCCTGCCGGTGCAGGGGACACGGGTTCGTACCCTGGTCCGGGAAGATCCCACGTGCCGCGGAGCGGCTGGGCCCGTGAGCCATGGCCGCTGAGTCTGCGCGTCCGGAGCCTGTGCTCCGCAACGGGAGAGGCCACAACAGTGAGAGCCCCGCGTACCGCAAAAAAAAAAAAAAAAAAAAAAAAAAGAAGAAGAAGCTTATCCAACTGCAAAAAGAAATGTCTTTAAGCCTGAAAGTGAATAACAGTTTCTCCATATTTCGTGCCATTAATAAAGCACACTTAACAGCATGACTTGACAAAAAAAAGTTTCACTAATCACTTGTTTTTTGTGTTCTTGGAGAATAAATTTTGATATTAGCTGCTTTGCAACTGGTTCTACCCATCCATCTTCTCAAAAAACAATGTGGTTTTACCTGTTTTTACCACAAGAAGTAAAGCCTTTTTTAAAGAGGGAAATAAACGAGACAAGCTGAAAGGGCAGCTCACAGACATAAATAAAGTTGAATGAAGTACTCAAGCCACTGGCACAATGAAAACTACACAGCATAAAGGAAGTAGCAGACCTGATGTTGATGAAAAAAAAAATCATGAAATGAAAGAGAACCTCAAGAAAATTACCTAGAACACAGCAGAAGAGAACGAAGGAAGCATTTAGAAAAATAAAATGAAGACAGGAAATGAAGATGAACAATCATAAAACTGATGTCTTTTGAGGAAAAATAAAAATGAAAGCATATTACAAGATGTATAAGAAAATATTCCTGAATCGCAGATTGAAACGGCTTACCATGTAACAGGAAAATGTAATAGAGAATCACACCAAGACCGAGATATATCCTGATGAAGTTACTGAACTTCAAGGATAAAGAAAAAATTCTACCAATACCCAGGCAGAAGTAGGTCACCTACAAAGGGGAAAAAAATGTCAGGCTGGCCCCAGACTTCTCTAGAGTAACCCTAGATGCCAAAAGATAATGGAGAAATGTCTACTGGGTATTAAGGGGAAGGCAACATAGCTCAAAAATTCTATAACCAGCCAAAATATAACTTCACTTGTGAAATCCTCCAACATTTTTAAACATACTAGACTCCTGAGAATAGAGCATTCAAACAACCACTCCTCAAATAGAAAAATCTATTTGATAAACATAATAGATTTAAGAATATTAAAGCTATACCTTTATAACAATAGCCACAGAACTATAAACTACCATATTTCATCATTCTCAGATGCACTTTTTTTCACATTTTAGTATATCTGAAATCAGCATGCATGTTACAATCAATGGCATGTCATAGTTTCTTTGACAGAACTTAAGCATGTTAGTGGTGGTTGTACAATCTTACAATCAATGGTACTTTAGACATAATGAAATACAGTATAAACTTCCAAAATGAGAGAAGGGAGAGAAAATAAAGGCAATAAACCATGTAGTTTAACACAGAAAAAAGAAAACCAAACAAAAAGGCAATGAAAAGAACAGTATTACAGAAGCAAAACCAAACATACAATATTAATGTAAATGATTAAAAGCATCTCAGATTGGGTCCAAAAAGACTAACCTTTCTTTATCCAACTACATGGGGTCTACATGAGACAAACCTAAAACAAAGACTTTGAGAGGTTAACAATGAAAGGTTAGACATAAGTATAAGCAAGCAAGTATAAACACTCTTATCAGTTGAATTCAAAGTAGAAGAACATTAAAGGTGGCAAAAAGGGTCACTTTTCAGAATGCTCAAGATTACAATCCATAAAGAAGATATAATGTATATAAAACTATGTACACCAAAACCTTCTCCCTCTCACCATTTATATATTTGGAGCCCAAACTTTAAAGAAATACAAGAAAACTGGGCAGAAATAAAAGTAGAAGGCAATCACCATTTCAGTCCTTAAAGACCAAACAGATAAAACGATAAAACAGCTGAACAACATATAATGGGATGAGGTAAAATCCCTACGGAACAGTTTATAAAAACTGATTGTCTATTTAGGCCATAACACCTAAAAATTTAAGAAAGCAGAAATAGTAGAGACCACCATCTGAAAATGAAACAATTAAACTACTCCCTTTAGTGGAAGAGACTTGACCATTTATGTACTATCTCTCCCTAAACTACTCCATTCAAAGATGGAAATCAAAATTAATACAGATTAATAAATAACAATTATAAAAACTACCTATATAAAAAAACCTTTGATACATACATAAAGCTATACTCAGAGGAAGATCCACAGCCTAAATAGTAGCAACTGATCAAGAATTAAAATTAAATATTAAGCATTCAACTCAAGGTTAGAAAATAAATAGAACTAAAAAAAAAGCAGAATGGGGGGGTATGGACTGGAAGTTTGGGGTTAGCAGATGCAACCAATAACATATAGAATGGATGGACAAGAAGGTCCTACTGTGTATAGCACAGGGAACTATATTCAATGGGTCCTGGGATAAACCATAATGGAAAAGAATATAAACAAAAATATGTGTGTGTGTGTGTGTGTGTGTGTGTGTGTGTGTAACTCAGTCACTGCTGTACAGCAGAAATTAACACTAAATCAACTATACTTCAATTTTAAAAAGCAGAATAAAGGAATTAAAGAAATTCATAAGTTACTCAATTAGAAATCAGAAGCTAGTAGATTTAATTCTAAAACCTAGGTGCTGCATTTTGAAGAGAAGGGGAAAAACTCTAACAGATAAACCATTAGCTAGACTAAAAAAACAATTATATAAAATTAGAACTGAAAAAGAAGCAGTAAGATGATACAGAGGAAACCAAAATAAGTTTCCAGTAAATTTTAAGTTACTAAATTTTTAAATGTAGATAAAATAAATGGTTTTCTAGGAAAATACAAATTGTCAAGTGGAATCAAGTAGAATTAGAAAGCAAACACCTCAATAACCTCCAAAGAACTAAGCTGCCAAAGAGTTATCTCTCCAGCCACTCCAAACACCAGTCCTGGACATGTTCATAGTAAATTCAAAAGGTAGTTCCTTTATTAAAGTATATCCAGAAACAAAAGTTTTCTACATTTCATGGAGCCAATCGTGCACAGACAGCACAGAGGATACTCTTTGACAAAAATTCTAAATAACAGCAAACACTATATATAGTATTTACTATATTCCAGACACTGGTCTAGATAGGCAATGTATGTATAACATCCAACTCATTTACTCTCAAAACAATCCAACAAGGTGAAGAACCAAAATATTTAACAGCAGGTACAGAACAGTCACCAACCCATCAGAAGCATGCCAGAACTAGGCTATGCTGGAACACCACCCCAGAGGCCCTCTTTTTTGCCACACAATACCCCTTTAGTGGCTAGATCACAAGGAGGAAGGGTAACAGCCAAGGAAGGGAGAAAGTAGTTTAACAACCTGTACATCACATTAGTGCTGGTGCCTACTGACTGACTGATTACCACTACCTGCTTATGAGCTGAGAACTATCTGTTATCTCCACTTTACAGCTGAGGAAACAGAAACAGAAAAGTCAGATAACAAAGAGGCTAGGGCACTTAACCTGTAAGCTATACTGCCTTTCTAAAATAAAAAATACTAGTAAATATAATCCAACAGTAAATTTAAAAGGTATCAATCTTCCACAAATTTAAGAGAGGCTCAATCTTTTGAGCTAACATCATATTAAGATCAAATGAGAAAAGGCATTTGTTTTTACTGCTGAAAACTTTTATAAAATGGCAATATAGGGACTTCCCTGGCTGTCTGGTGGTTAAGACTCCATGCTTCCACTGCAGGGGGTGTGGGTTCGATCCCTGGTCAGGGTACTAAAATCCCACATGCCGCACAGCGAGGCCAAAAAACTTTTAAAAATAAAAAGCTAAAAGAAATGCAGGTATTAAAAAAAACAGCAATATACATTCCCGATATTAAAAGGAAAGAGAATCCTAATAAAATAGAGGTGGATATAGCACCAATATTTTTAAGAAAGACATACCATATAATACACATGCAGCTGTATACTGTGTATATTCATTAAAGATTTTATGTACACAAATAATACATTAAGCCAGTAAGGCAAAAACTAGAAGTATTCCCATTGAAGTCAGGTAACAAAACAAAACAAGGATTCCCTCCATGACAACCATTATGAAAGAAAGGAAATGAAGATGAGCAATCATAAAACTAATGTTCTTTGAGGAAAGAAAAATGAAAGCATATAACACTAATAGTTTAAAAAAACTATTAATAATAATAAATAATAGTAAAACATTTAACAATGTTTTAGAAAAATTAAGCGATATACTCCGGTTTAAAAAAATATTTAAAGAGGAGATATGAATATGATTACTGCATAGCTATGAAAGCTAACAAAACCAAATGAAAAACTAAACAAAGCAGGCAATTACAAAATTAAACAAATTAACAGCTTTCATATACATAAACACCAGCTAATCAAAAAAAAAAAAAAGTGGAAAAATAATGCTGTACCCAGAAGCAATTCAAGTCTAACAGAAAAATGTAGAGCCTGTTTTAAACATAAATAATTAAAATGCCCACTGAAAGCTAGGAATTCATAGGAAGCCAGATTTCGTTCTTGGAAAAGACAACAACACTGTAAAGATGTCAAATCACCCTTAATCAATCTATAAATTCAATGCAATGCACATGATCAAAACTGCAAAGTATTGGGGGCCAGGGTGAGGGATAGCAGTGAGTAAAACTTGACAAAGTGATCCTAGTGCATGCAACTCTTTTCTGGAGCAAAAAGATGCCAGTATTATCAAAATAACAGCATTAATATTTGCATTTTAATTTAAGTGCTAAGAATTTTTAACAATTCATAGAATTTGTAAAAATCATTTCAATGCAAAAGTGTTAATTGTGAAATATCAAGAAAATGTAAACTTATTAAAATAAATGTTAAACATACAATCCAATATTAACTGATAAAACTAAGCTATTCAAAACATTACATTAAAAATTTACTTAAAATACAGAAAGAAAAATATTTCAAGATTGAGCTAAAAAAATACAGCTAAAATATCATTTGAATTGTAAATATTCAGGGACAAATTTTTATAGGTGCTACAACTATTCTATTCAGAAAGGCTGAGAGCTGCAGTTTTTGTCTCAAAGAGTGAGCCTACTAAAATAAGGGTCAGATCATCTCTCTCCTCTGCTGAAAACACGTGTCGGCTCTCCACCTCACTTAGAGTGAAAGCCCACGTCCTCGTAATGGCCCACGACGCCCAACAGGACCTGGCACATATCTTTCCCTTTAGCTGTCTGACCCCATCTCCTACTTCTCTTCCCACTGCTCACCTTAATCTTCCCACATCAACAAGTCTAGCATCCCACTAACAGAAGTTCCAAAAAGAGATAACAGAAAACAGAAAGAGGGATGGGTACATACATACATACACACAATTTCCCCAGAACTGCAAGACATAAAATTTATAATAGGGCCCTCAAAATTCACAAAACATTAACAGAGAGGCTCACACTAAGAGCAAAATAAAATTTCAGAACACCAAATCCTAACAGCTTCCAGACAGAAAAACAGTTGACTTTTTGTTTTTCTAATCAAAACTTCAACATTAGTCTTGAACTTTCCAAATGAGAAGAGACACAGGCAGCTGTTTGTTATAATCTCTTTACAACTGATTTTTAAAATTTTATTTGTTTATAACTGATAAAAATAAGACGATGTATAAATGAAAATCTTTCTAAAATTACAATAACTAACATAGTATAATCTGGACTAAGAACAGGCTTGGAGATCTAGAGAAGTGTCCAGAAATGAACCAAAATACACACGGAAATTTGGTATATGATAAATCTGACAGCAGTTCAAATCAGGAGAGAGGAAAATGAATAAGTCAAAAATGGTGTGTTAAGACAACTGATTCATTAAAGAAAAAAAAGTCAATCTCTACCAAATTCCTTACGACAACAAAAAAGTCAAGATGGATTAAAAAATTTAATGTAGAAAATAAAACTATTAAAGTACAAAAAGAAAATATGGGAGAATGAGCAACATTTTTTAAATCCTGGTTTAGAAAAAGTCTTAGGGGGACTTCCCTGGTGGCACGGTGGTTAAGAATCCACCTGCCAGTGCAGGGGACATGGGTTCAATCCCTGGTCCGGGAAGATCCCACATGCCATGGAGCAACTAAGCCTGTGCACCACAACTACTGAGCCTGTGTTCTAGAGCCTGCTCGCCACAACTACTGAGCCCACACTCCACAACTACTGAAGAGCAGCCCCCGCTCGCCACAACTAGAGAAAGCCCACAGGCAGCAACAAAGACACAACGCAGCCAAAAACCAATTAATTAATTAATTATTTTAAAACCCCCCAAAATTCTTAGGGACTTCCCTGGTGATCCAGTGGTTGGGACTTTGCCTTCCAACACAGGGGGTGCAGGTTCAATCCCTGGTTGGGGAGCTCGGATCCCACACACCACGTGGCCAAAACACCAAAACATAAAACAGAAGAAATATTGTAACAAATTCAATAAAGACTTTAAAAATGGTCCACATGAAAAAAATTTAAACAAAAAGAAAAAGAAAAAGTCTTAAATCAGATACAGAAGCCACAAATGAAAACTTTAAATACAATACAAAAACTTTAAACTTCTGAAAGTTTTAAGAGGGAGAAGAGGAGGAATCCGTTAAGACAAACTAAGAAGCAAACATTTGCACACATGACAGAGGTAATCCCTAAATAAGTACAGGGCACTGACAAAAAAATAAGATGAGATCCAACAAGTGCACAGTGGAGTAAATACAAATGTCCAATAAATACATGAACAACTGTTTAACCTATTTCAAAATTGTAAATATCACTTATATCTTAAGATTGGAAAGTGAGTCTCAGTTTTAACCAGAATTGGCCAAGATATGAGCCAATAAGCAGTAGGTAGAAATGTCACGATTTAATTTTTATAGAAAGCAATTTGGTATTGTTAAACTTTACTTTTCACCCTTTCATTTAAATTCCATTTTTAGGAATTTGTTCTACAGAAAAACTGGCACCATTGAGAAAATTATCACTTAATTTCTCCTAATTCATCATACTTTTAAAGTTTTAAAAAATTTCTTATTCAGTCATATTCACACACAGAATTCACAAATACTTTTACAGTATTAGCCTCTCAAAAATATTTGCTCCTCTTTTACAACTTCCTATTTGTTGTACTTTCTGGAAGGTTTCTTCAATTTTATCTTCTAAGAGCTCCTTTTCTTCTTTACAGAATTCTGCTCCTATTTACAAACTTAATCTTCGTTATTCACTTTTTTTCTTTTTTAAATGTTTCCTTCTCCATGTCTGAGGTATATTTCCTCCTAGTTGTTTTCTACCTCCACTGACTTCTTTCTTATGAGGAAACATTATTTTAGCTATCTGATAAAACTTGACTGTCCATATTTAAGACTAGACGACTAAAATGAACAGGGGGACTGGAAACTGAGCACATGGGTAGGAGGTAAGGATTGATAGCTTCGTGTACTGTAAGATACTCTTGGCTTGTGCCTGGGTGAAAAAGAGTATCTCAGTGTAGCTTTAATTTGTGCTTCTATGAAGTCTAGCACCTTCAATATTTTTCAAAGTCATCTCTGATTTTCCATAAATAGACTGTTCATGCCCTTGTCCTTTTTTCCTAGTGGGTGCTTGTGCTCATTTATTTTTAAGAAATTTATTTTAAGATTTTATTTCAAGATAATTTGACTTTACCTGTCTGGTAATTCTTAACAAAATTAATTTTAATTTTAAAAACTAAGAACAGGGCTTCCCTGGTGGCACAGTCGTTAAGAATCTGCCTGCCAAGGCAGGGGACACGGGTTAGAGCCCTGCTCCGGGAAGATCCCACATGCCGCGGAGCAACTAAGCCCACGTGGCACAACTACTGAGACTGTGCTCCAGAGCCCGCAAGCCACAACTACTGAGCCCAAGTGCTACACCTAGTGAAGCCTGTGCGCCTAGAGCCTGTGCTCTGCAACAAGAGAAGCCACCCAATGAGAAGCCCAGGCACCAAAACAAAGAGTAGCCCCCACTTGCCGCTTAGCCTGCACGCAGCAACAAAGACCCAACGCAGCCAAAAAATAAATAAATATTTTTAAATTTAAAAATAAATTAATTAAAACTAAGAACATAAATTGTTCACAGTATTTTTCTGCTTAACAGCTTTTTCTTCACTTCTATATTCCTATGCTTTTTAAGCATATTCTCTTTCATAATTAAAAAAAGTAATTTCTTTATATGGTTGGTTACCATAGCTTATCTGCTTCACCCTCTCACTCTTTTCCACTTCCTACCCACCTCACCCACAATCTTCCAAAGGATTCACTGGTGGACAAAAAGAAAGAAAAGGAAGGGGGGGGGGGGGGAAATCCCTGCTCTGAGACATTTATTTGGATTTAATTTTAACCTGAACTATTTATAGCACTACTCTTTCCTCCCTAACACACTACCTACTCTTTCCTACCTTGTAATGCGTGCTGTTATCTAAAATATCCTCACAAACATTTCTATCTTCCATTTTCAAGGGCCATCCCACAATGTTGCTTCCTCCATGAACCCTTTTTAACCGAAGGTAGTCTCCACCTCTTATAAAAACCTACAGCATCATAACTTTTATCTTTCTTATGTTATATTACTTCCCTTAGTTTGATATGGTTTCGTCGACTACAGGATCCATGTCTAAATATTTATTTTATATCTCAGAATATTGTCCAGTGTTGAACATTCAGTTAGCAAATGATGGGTGCTCGAAAACATAATTTTATAAACGTTTTTATGCTTTATAATTTTATAAATATAAAAATAATTTAGGTCCAAAGGTATTTCAAACAGTAAATTTTAAATTCTTTTCAATTACCGGCCCTTGATTGAAATCAACTCCTCTTTAACCTTCCTCTCTCTAGTTTCCAACTTCCCCAGATCATTTAAAAGCCTCCTAAAGGTTTTTACATCCTAGGTCTTGTCTTACCACATCTATATACCTTAGTCCTATTACTTTTTACACAACAACCCAGTCAGAACCTGGGATTCTGTATGCCGAGATCTGATTCTCCATCAGAGAAACCCTGCCTCTAACAGAAGCTCTGGGTTCTCTGATCTGACTTCTCCACATTTCTCTCTTTCAGCTTTCACCCCCCCCCCATATCACCCTAAAGTGACACTGATGTACTTAACAATTTTAAATATTCTCCACCTCGTTTTCAAAATATGAATATACCTAAAGCCAGGTGAGAGTCTGAGCAGATTTCCCAAGCATCTCCAGGTTCCAACTCTCCCTCTAATACTCCTGTATTAACTGCCCCAGCTTTAAAACTGGTCCTAAAATTGCAATTACACTTTATATAAATATATATTATTTCTCTGCTACTTCTATCCTAAGCAAAGTATAAAAAGAATTCTATTTTCCATTAGGCAATGCTACAATTTGGTAAAGAGACTTTTACCCACATATTAAAGAAAACGGACCACCTTCAAAGCCATAACATAAAATTACAATGTTTCTGATTAGATCTATGAATATCTTGTCTTTCTGTGATATGCTTTAAGTTAATATTCTGTGTGAGTAGCACCTCTAGTGGCCACCAGCATCTTTGCAAAGAAACGATAGCATGACCAGAAATTACTGAATTTGAGCCAGGTGGATCAATTCAGTAAAGTGAAAACCCAGAATTTCCAGAGAATTACACACGCAAAAGATTTATCTGGTCATGTAAATAACATTGTGAGTTTATAAACAAATATTACCACCTTAACAATTTCATACACCAAATTGTTTATAGTTACCTCTAAAGGTGATGATAACAGTCAATACTTACTGAGTGCTTTGCTATGTTCTATAATCATCCCTTTACAAGTATTAATCTATTTAATACTCACAAAAATCCTATGAGGTAAGTACTAAAATTTTCCACACTGTATACAAACCCAATGTCTTCCCTGAATCTCTGCCCATAGACTCATTACTCCACCTTCTCACGTGTTACTCTAGATGAGCTAGCTGCCCATGCTCCTAGCTAAGGCTTCCAAACTGGGAAGTAATTAGATCCCACCTAATTTCCTTCACTCAGACATTGCTCCAGAAATTCCTACCCTCTCCTGTGTCATCAATTCTTCCCTCTCTACTGAATTCAATCCCATCAACATACATGCTATCATTTTCCAACCTTTACAAACACAAAAATGAAGCCCCCACTTGCTCCAGTTACTGAGCCATTTCTCTGCTGCCCTACTTTAAGAGCACAACTTCTAGGAGTCACCTGCATTCCCCGTCTCCACTTCCTCTCCTTCTATTCACTTAAGCTCACACCAACCTGGCTCTTGCCCCCACCAGTGGCACTTAAACTGTCCTTTTCAAAGTCTCTACTCACCTCAAGTAATCATTTATCTGTCCTTGTCTTACCTGACCTCTTATTTGACACAGCTGATCTCCCTCCCTCCCTGAAATTTCTTCACTTGGCTTACAGGCCACCCACCATATTTCGGTTTTCCACTTACCTCCCTGACCATGCCCCCTCACACTCCTTCCGTAGTTTCTGATAATTTCTCTGACTTCTTAATGCTGGTGTGCCCCAAGATTTGGTCCTTAATCCTCTTCTCTTACTGACCCCAACCAGTCTCATGGTTTATTTACAATCTATACACTAACAATTCCCCAGTTTATGTCTCTAAGCCATACCTTTTCACTGATTTCCTGATCATATATGATAAACTGACTATAAGGCTTTTCTACTTCAATGTCTAATAAGCTGTTCAAAATCAGTGTATTCAGGGCTTCCCTGGTGGCGCAGTGGTTGAGAGTCCGCCTGCCGATGCAGGGGACACGGGTTCGTGCCCCGGTCCGGGAAGATCCCACATGCCGCGGAGTGGCTGGGCCCGTGAGCCATGGCCGCTGAGCGTGCGCGTCCGGAGCCTGTGCTCTGCAACGGGAGAGGCCACCATCGCAGTTAATGCCAACTCCCTCCTTTCAGTTGCTCAGGCCAAAAATCTTGAAGGCATCCTGGACACACACACACACACACACACACACACACACACACACACCACACACACACACACACACACACACACACACACACACACACACACACACACACACACACACACCCCAGTAAATCCTGACCACTCGATTTAGCAAATATAACCAAAAATTCAACCATTTATCATCTCCACTGCCACCATTCTGGTCCAGGCCAATGTCATATCTCTTCTGGCTTACTGCTAAAGTTTCAAAGCCTATTTGTTTCTGCCCTTCTCTCCCTGCAGTCTATATACTCAGCATCACAAGTCAAGCGTGATCCTGTTAAAATGTAAATCAAATCATGTCAACTCCTATGCTGAAAACCTTCTAATGGTTTGCCTCAGTATAAAAGCCAAAGTTCTTCGCTATAAAGATCACACTATCAACCCTCACCTTGCTGTCTGCTGACAACCAGGCCCCTCCTCCCACCTCAGAGCCTCACTGCCTGGGAAGCTTGGCCCCCAGACACCAATGCTCCACCCTCAACTTTCCATCCTCTTTCCCCACTTTATTTTCCCTTCAGGGAACTTATCACTAACACATCACATTTTAACTTAATTATCTAGTTTATTATCTGTCTTCCCACACTAAATGTAAATTCTGGGCCAGCAAGACTTTTATATTCTGTTCTTCAAAGTACTACGATGCTTATAAAAGTAGGCACTCAATATTTGCTAAATGACTGTAGAATTAAATTTAGAAATTAAATTTGATATGTCAGCACTTTGAGTTGAAAGTGCTATGTGCGATAGTTTTTACATGATCCAATCAGTTAAAAGCTATAAAGCTTTAAAACAAGGTCAAGTCCTCTTCCCCTATATAAGAGGGTGAGAGATTTCACTATACTCTTCTTCAAACCTTTTTTCGAGAAGGTGAAAAATACATATTATTGGTAAATTTCTCTTTGGTTGCAACAGATGTAAACTCTGGAGACTAAAGCTCCAGGGATGTCTCTGAAAAAAAACAGCAATGACTATTAGCCAAAAGAAAAAATTGAGGCAAACAAATACACTGGTGCTCCAGCAGGTTTCTAAAACAGCGCTATGTCCTTCATTTATTGAAGGCAGAGCCAAAGTTATCCTCAACAGTAAATCAAGTTAATGAGGAATAAATAGCATAACAAGAAAACAAGCAACCAAAGAATAGCTAATTATTGCTATTAAGACTAGAGCACACAACATACTTCATGCACTTCAAAGGATCTCCAAATAAGAAGCCCAATCAATAATATGAGAAAAGGTTCTCTATACAGCTTGCCCTAGTACTGAAGCAAATGTCAAAAGGAATGGGTCTCAGAAGTTATTTTAATCTTACTTCTTTAAAAAAAAAAAAAAAAAAAATCTTAGCCCAACCATGAAACACACAAAACATGAGGCATGAATTTAAGTCTCACAGATAACTCAAATGATAAATACTATCCCCCAAAAGTTCTACTGGTCTTAGTCTGAGAAGCCAACTCAAGAAAAAAATTTAACAATTGAGAAAACTCATTTACCTCATATATAGAAACTGGATTTCATGCAATTCAGATAAGACCAAAGCATAAGCATATATGTTCCTTTTCAAACTTACCAAATTATCAGCAGAGTAGAATAGTAAAATGGTTTACCATGTACCCATGATCCAGGTTCAATTATCAATACATGGCCCATCTTGTTTATCTATTTTCCTACCCATACCCCCTCAAGCTGGATTTTAAATTCCAGCTGTCATACTAAAATTAAAAGTTCTAAAACATAACCACAATATTATTATCACAGCCTAAAAAAAATGAACAGTTTGTCAGCATCAGATACCCAGTGCTCAAATTTTCACTCTTTCACCATAAAGACTATTTTTACAGTTAGTTGGTTAGAATCAGGGTCCATCCAAACAAGATCCCTACACTGTATTTAGTTAATAATTTATAGGTTTCCTGAGCCTTTTTCTTTTCCTGTCACTTATCTGTTGAAAAAAAAAAAAAACAAGACACTTGTTCTATAGAATTTCCTTCTAGATTTTACTGATTGTATTCTCCTGTGGTGTCTTTCAACATGTTTTCTGTACCCTGTGTTTCCTATAAATTGGTAGATCCAGAGGCTTGATCAGATTCAGACGTGAATTTTTTCAAGAAAATTTCACAGCTAGGGGCTTCCCTGGTGGTGCAGTGGTTAAAAATCCACCTGCCAATGCAGGGGACACAGGTTCAAGCCCTGGTCCAGGAAGATCCCACATGCTGCAGACGAACTAAGTCTGTGCACCACAACTACTGAGCCTGCACTCTAGAGTCCGCGAGCCACAACTACTGAGCCCGTGTGCTACAACTACTGAAGCCTGCACACCTAGAACCCGTGCTCCACAACAAGAGAAGCCACCACAATGAGAAGCCTGCACACTGCAACAAAAGAGTAGCCACCGCTCGCCGCAACTAGAGAAAGCCTGCGTGCAGCAACAGACCCAATGCAGCCACATAAATAAATAGATAAATAAATAAATAAATAAAATTCTTTTTTTACAAAAAGTATGCCCAACTGCCTATTTAACTAATAGACAAGTTCCATATGGCTATCTGCCCCTAGGTGTACCATGCCACAGATTAAGGGGAAATAAAAGACGGGTGAGGAGCAGGCAAAATTCGGGGGGCGAGGTGGGGAGGGCGAAGGATGCCATAACCTTAAAAAAAAAAAAAAACTTTAGGGGGCTTCCCTGGTGGCGCAGTGGTTGGGAATCTGCCTGCCAATGCAGGGGACACGGGTTCGAGCCCTGGTCTGGGAATGATCCCACATGCCGCGGAGCGGCTGGGCCCGTG
>NW_006778324.1:1363330-1435791 GCF_000442215.2 Lipotes vexillifer | reverse complement strand
AAAAAAAAAAAAACTTTAGGTAAAAATAAAGAATGGAACACACCAATTTCAAAGAACAAACCATGAATATACAGACAACACCAGAATTAAAAGTGATGAGAGTTAAGGGTGGGAAAAAACTACATATTTCCCCTGTCTTTAGAAATTTCCTACAATTCAAAATTCAAACAAGTTTTGCTTATTATATGTATTCATGTGCCAAAGAAATAAAAGATCAAACTTCAACTTGAAAACATAATTATCTGAAAACTTTAAAATCAGCTTTGCAAAATAAATTGATGCATAATTAAAGTCTGATATGATGCCATGTTAGTCTAGAGATCCAGAAAGAACAAGCAGAACGATAGCACCAAATGGGCAGCTAGAAACACAGGCCCCAGCCTCATAACAACAACCTAATGTTTATTACTTTTTGCGGGAAGGGAGGGCTGTCATTAGGTCTTCTCTGCAGTGTTTAGCAAAGGTAATCTTCTAAGAATCAAAAATCTTTTCAGGGAATTCCCTGACAGTCCAGTGGTTAGGACTCAACGCTGTCACTGCCAGGGCCAGGGCTCAGTCCCTGGTAGGGGAACTAAGATCCTGCAAGCCGCACAGCACAGCCCCCTCCCCCAAAATCTTTTCAAACCAAGCCCTAAGCAGATTCTAATGCCTTGAAAAGTATAATGTTGCTCAATTTGAATTTTAAACAGTACTGCTTCACTTTCAGTTTATAATAAAAATGAAGATTAAATTTGATTTGCCAGACTTTTTTCAAATTCAATAATCCTGGCTAATTTACAACAATTTGTAAATATTTCATATGTATTACTTTCACTGATCACTTAAAAAGCGTTTAAAAATTAAGCACAAAGAAAATAAAGCTTCAACAATACTACAAAAAAATTACTTCTAGCAATTATTTATCAGGCATAAAGCCAGCCACTGAATTATTGAATTATCTTTAGTCATAGTACCAAGAGACATTTGGTACAGCATTGCTTTTACTGAAAAAAAACCCTCAATAAATGTTTACTGACTTACTAAGACTTGTTTACTCTTCTAATAGTCACCTATTATACAACTCTCATCTTACAAGAGAAGATCTCTTGTTGATCTTCAGAGCATGAAATCAGAGACAGCTTCAGTATGTAGATCCACAAGTAAAAATAGAACAGATTCCAGAGACTCAAACTGAGAAGGGAGAGGAAGAACACAGCCATCCTTTTTTAAGTAAACAACCTATGGTTCTATTCAAAATCATAAAATAGGTATTTCCCATTATATGAAATAGAAGTGTTGAATAATTCACGACTGCACTTTTCAAACTATTTTCACATTAAGATTACTAACAGGATGCTCATATCTGCTATTGATGTTTCAACAATACAGTATTCAGAACTGCTACACAACTTACAACTTCTCTTTATAAAAATGACTATCCTTAAAATACAAATAACATTTACTGCCATTAATATGAAGACAAATTTTAATTCTCATCTTAGGTATATTTTCTACCTACTGAAAGAAGTCTTTACATGTAGATCATTCTTTATACTAATCCAATAAATATCGAATATCAATGCAAGTCAACAGTAAGTATAGGGACTTCCCCAGTGGTCCAGTGGGTAAGAGTCCATGCTCCCAATGCAGGGGGCACGGGGTTCGATCCCTGTTTGGGGAACTAGATCCCGCATGCGTGCTGCAACTAAGAGTTCACATGCCACAACTAAGAAGTCCATATGCAGCAACTAAGAAATCCGCATGCTGCAACAAAGATCCCACTAGCCACAGCTAAGACCTGGTGAATAAATAATTTTTTGAAAGTAAGTATGAACATTGTATCCAGACCTCAACTGAAATAATCCTAAATATACAGATTACATAGCCAATGAACTCAGTTTTTATGGTCCTTCGAAGTAGGTAAGATACTGCAGTCTCATCTATGTAACCTATACTTTCCACAGGAGTCTAGAAAGGAGGAACAGAGAAAAGAAGAAATATGCTTCAGAAAAAGATACTAAAGAGGAAGTAATACAACTGTCGAAATCCAAGAAAAAGACTGCTTAGTTCTTCTATAATCTTCCAGCAATTTCTTTTCTAACATCCCTTCCAGAGATTTAAACTTAGTAGCTACTTGAACAATGCCATCCATTCAACATATATTTACTGAATGCCTACTACATGTCAAGCAAAGTACTGTTTTATGTGCTACTAATATAATGTAGTAGTCATTAAGGCTACTGTCTCTTTTTCATGAATGACTAGTTCAATTAACTCAAGATTTCTAGCAGCTGATATGAAAAAAGAACTATGATCAGAAAGCCACACAACTAAGTACCACTAAAGTTGAAAAAATTATTTTTCTGATTAAAAAGAATTATTTGCATTGCTAACAAAAAGAATGAACTTACTCCTTGAAGGTCCCCTTAAAAAGGACACTGTTACATAGTATCTTCACAACACCCACAATGAATTTCACAAGGCTGCTGCTGACAGCATTATCTCCACAGGTGGAGACAGCAGTGATTTCACCCAAAGCCCAATTCAGTAAAGACACCTCTGCGGAGGGTGGTGTGAGGCAGGGTAGGTAGGTGCACAGCGCTCTGCAGAGTCTGAGGAAGCATTTAAGGGTATCCATAACAAAGATATTTAATTCGTTGAGGGGGAGAGGGAATAAAGGGAGATCAGCAGGCAGGTGGTTTCAAAGCTCAGAATATAAATTGAGACAGATCTTCCTCTCCCTCCACTAAATGCACAGACAATTTTGAATAGAAAAGTTCAGAGGATTCCAGACTACTATATCCATTTAAGAACCTGAGAGGAAGGGACTGACCCCAGAATCTTTAGTCAATTCTCAAAAAATATAATTTAATCTTGGTAATCTTAACTGAATATGGTAGCAGCAAATATCAGACTATACCCACTGACCAGTTACCTATAGTGCAGATACATATAATCTATGTGGCCAACAGAGAATAAACACCTAGTGCAGAGCACACATCTTCCAGAAAGCCTTACTGAGGTCTTACTACTGAAGAGTGGACTATTCCAATGGATACTTAAAATGGCTTAATACTCTTCACTGACTCATGCAACCACCACCCCTAGCCCTTCTGGATCTCTGAGTTTCCCCAAATGTCCTGGCCTTTTCAAACATCTGGCTAGTTCCTATAATTATCCTTTAGTCTTAGCTTAGATATCACTTCCTAAATGATGCTCTCACCAACTCTTCCTACTATATGAACCTCATATCTTATGGCAATTACAAATTTAACTGACTGTCTTCCCTGCTAAACAAATGTACTGGGCTTCCCTGGTGGCGCAGTAGTTAAGAATCCGCCTGCCAATGCAGGGGACACGAGTTCGAGCCCTGGTCCAGGAAGATCCTACATGCCATGGAGCAACTAAGCCCGTGCGCCGCAACTACTGAGCCTGCGCTCTAGAGCCCGTGTGCCACAACTACTGAGCCTGCCCTCTAGAGCCTATGAGCCACAACTACTGAAGCCCGCGTGCCTAGAGCCCGTGATCTGCAACAAGAGGAGCCACCACAATGATAAGCCCGTGCACTGCAACAAAGAGTAGCCCTGCTCACCACAACTAGAGAAAGCCCGTGCACAGCAACAAAGACCCAACGCAGCCAAAAATTAAAAAAATAAAAAATGTACTTCCTTTCAGAAGTAATTTCTCCAGTGTCTCCAAACCCAGTAATATTTAAAGTCAGCATTTAAATGTTTACCTGAAGGACAAGACTACCTCTGATGAAAAGCAAATTAGCCTTAGAAGTTTTTCGATCTCCTTTCTTATACACAAATGAGCAAATTTCTATCCCATATAGTATGGCTCAGCTAATTAGCTAAGCACACTCTCAAGGCACCACCTTGAACACTTCAAAATGAATAACAAAGCATTTACAGAATGTCTGTTTTTGAGCAGTACTTCCGGTTGTACTCCCCAAATTAAACTATTTGTAAAAATGTGCACCCAGGGACTGAAAGAATCAACTTATATAATTAAATGGCAGGGCCACTGTTATTTTTAAACCACTCTTAGATAATATAACCATATCATCTTCAAGATAATACTGCCTTACCAATCTCTATAAAGAAAAGGTTTCTATGTAGCTCACTGAGAAGTGGAATCAGATCATGAAGGAACCATTAAAAAGGAGACTGGCCAGACATTAATTTTTTTACTCCAATGTTAATTATTACCTGACCCATAAAGAAACAGTCTCCAAGGACCCTAAGAACGAGCCATATGGTAAATGGAAGTGTTATCAGTCAAGGTTCAGGGTGCAGAAAACAGAAAATACATTCAGTATTTTAATGAGAAGGAATTTAATGAGAAATTAGGTGCTTACAAAGTTATTCAAATGGCTAAAAGAATGAGTTAGGGAAGAAACTTCCAGTATGACAACCAGAGAGATACAGAACTGATCTACCAGCAACCTTGGAGCCAAAAGTTCAAGAAGAGTATGGCAACAGTGATCCAGATTCAGAACATGAAATCAAGGAGAAATCACTACATCACTTCTATGCAACACTGTACGGCAAATCATGGCAAGCGTAGTAAGAACATTCATTTAAAAGCATATAGATTAAAGAAATAAAACTGTGTTTATTTGCAGACTATAGCTGTGTATGTAAAAAATACTAAGGAAAATATTAAAAGGCTACTAGATCTAGTAATTCAGCAAGGCTGCACAGTACAAGGTCAAAATACCAAAAACATCAATTGTTAAATGTCCATCAACAGAGGAATGGATAAAGAAGATGTGGTACATATATACAGTGAAATATTACTCAGCCATAAAAAAGAACAAAATAATGCCATTTGCAGCAACATGGATGGACCTAGAGATTGTCATACTAAATGAAGTAAGTCAGAGAGAGAAAGACAAATATATGGTATCGCTTATAAGTGGAATCTAAAAAGAAAAAATGAACTTACTTACAAACGAGAAATAGAGTCACACATGTAGAAAACAAACTTTTGGTTGCCAGGGGAAGGGGGTGGTTGGGAATTGGGAGACTGGGATTGACTATATATATATACACACTACTATATATAAAATAGATAACTAATAATGACCTACTGTATAGCACAGGCTACTCTACTCACTACTCTGTAATGATCTATATGGGAAAAGAATCTAAAAAGGAGTAGATATATGTATATGTATAACTGATTCACTTTACTGTACACCTGAAACACAACATTGTAAATCAACTACATTCCAATAAAAATTTAAAAGAAAGAAAAGAAAAAAAAAAATCAATTGTATTTCTACATGAAATACTTCGGGATACACTTAACAAAGCAGATACAAAATGTATACAGCAAAAACTACAAACTTGCTAAAATTTTAAAAGACCTAAATAGGGACTTCCCTGGTGGTCCAGTGGCTAAGACTCCATGCTCCCAATGCAGGGGGCCATGTTCGATCCCCGGTCAGGGAACTAGATCCCACATGTCACAACTAAGAGCTCACATGCCACAACTAAAAGATCCCGCATGTCACAAGTAAAGATCCTGCATTCTGCAACTAAGACCCAGCGCAGCCAAATAAATAAATATGTAAATATTTTAAATAAATAAATAAAATTAAAAGACTTAAATAAATTGAGAAATATACCATATTAATGGAAGACTCAGTATTGTTAAGATGTCATTTCTCCTCAAATTAATCTATATATTCACTGTAATTCCACTCAAAATCACAGGAGGCTTTTTTGTAGAAACTGTGTCAAACTGACTTGAAAAGACCTCAAAAAGCCTACACAATTTTTAAAAGAAAAACAAAGTTAGAAGACTTACACTGCATGATTTTAGGACTTACTATACAGCAATAATCAAACTGTGATATCAGCATAAGGTAGACATATAGATCAATGTAACAATACAGAGTCCCCAAAGACACCTACAATAGGTTGGTCAACAGATTTTCAACAGAAGTTCCAAGGTAATTCAGTAGAAAAAGTTTAGTGTCTTCAACAAATGATGCTGGAACAATATGCTACAACCCAGATCAACCTTTTTTTAAATTTATTTTTGGCTGTGTTGGGTCTTCATTGCTGCACACAGGCTTTCTCTAGTTGCGGCGAGTGGGGGCTACTCTGTTGCGGTGTGAGGGCTTCTCATTGCGGTGGCTTCTCTTGTGAAGCATGGGCTCTAGGCACTCGGGCTTCAGTAGTTGTGGCTCATGGGCTTAGTTGCTCCACGGCATATGGGATCTTCCCGGACCAGAGCTCGAACCCATGTCCCCTGCGTTGGCAGGCGGATTCTTAACCACTGCACCACCAAGGAAGCCCAACCCAGATCACTCTTAAAAACATTATGTCAAGTGAAAAAAGCCATAACAAAAGAATACATATTGTATTATCTCACCTTCATGAAAGGTCCAGAAAAGGCAAGTTCATAGGGACAGAAAGTAGATTAGTAGTTGCCTGGGTGTGGGGCTGGGAAAGGGGAGTGTCTCCTAATGGGCACAACATTTCTTGCTGAGGTGATGGAAATGTTCTAAAATTACACTATGGGGGACTTCCCTGGTGGCACAGTGGATAAGACTCCACACTCCCAATGCAGGGGTACGGGATTTGATCCCTGGTCAGGGATCTAGATCCCACATGCATGAGCAATTAAGAGTTCACATGCCACAACTAAGGAGCCAGCAAGCTGCAACTAAAAAGCCCACCTGCTGCCACTAAGACCCAGCACAACCAAATAAACAAATTTTTAAAATTATTAATAAAAGAAAATTACACTATGATGATGGCTGCACAACTCTAAACATACTGACTGTACACCTAAAATGAGTAGGTTTTATGATATGCAAATTAAGCCTCAATAAATCTGCCTTAAAAAATATACTTTCATATGTTGGGGGGAGGAAAAGCAGAGACTAAGTCCTTGGAAATTAGAAATAAAATTGCTGGGACTTCCCTGGTAGCGCAGTGGTTAAGAATCCCCCTGCCAATGCAGGGGACACGGGCTCGAGCCCTGGTCTGGGAAGATCCCACATGCCACGGAGCAACTAAGCCCGTGAGCCACAACTACTGAGCCCACGTGCCACAACTACTGAAGCCCGAATGCCTAGGGCCTATGCTCCGCAACAAGAGAAGCCACCGCAATGAGAAGCCCGTGCACCACAACAAAGAGTAGCCGCCACTCGCCCCAACTAGAGAAAGCCTGTGCACAGCAACGAAGACCCAACGCAGCCAAAAATAAATAATTAATTAATTAATTTAAAAATCATCATAGCGTTTCTTTAAAAAAAATAAAGAAAATTGCCAAAATGAAAACTAAAATGGCCAGTCTAAACAAACAAACAAAAAGAAAACAGGCATGGCTGAAGACCAAGTCACTAATATGGAAAAAAAAGTGTACGGAATCTCTGCAATATAGTAACAAAAGACAGAAAATGGACAACGGAAATAAGGAGAGAAAGAAAAGTGATCAAATACATGACTAGTAGACGTTCCAAACACAATGTAGGAGAATGAAGATGACGACAAAATAATAAAAGAAGGAAATTTCTGAGCCAAAGACAGACCTAAGCCTTCAGCCTAAAAGAGCCCACTGAGAGTCTAAAACAACAAATAAAAAAAGTTTACACTTAAGAGACACATATGAGTAAAATTTTATAACTCTGAATATGAAGAATATCCTTTAGAACTTCAAAAATGTATCTACACAGGAAGTAAAATTAGACTGACATGAGTAATTCTCCTTCACTGTCTTCTCATAAGGAATTCTGGACACTACAGACAATGAAACAATGACATCAAAGTTTCATGGGGAAAAGATTTTCAACCCAGAATTCAATTCTCAGAAAGCTAACAATCAAATGTGAGGACAAAATAAAGGCATTTTTCAATATGCAAGGACTCAAAATTTACCACCCACACACTCTTTATAAAATTTAAGAAATACTAGAAATAGGACAATATGGGTTATGAGAAAATAGTTGCATATGAGCCAGAATAACTAAGTGAAGGTGAAGGAAGTAAGACTTTGTTTGATACTTAAAGATTCTCCTTCAATAGACAGTTTCAATGATGAGAACTACAGGGCCTATTTAGGTACAAAATTGTTATTTGGTATTACAATGAATACATTAACATAATTATACAAATGCTGTTTTCTGGCTCTTTTTTGAGACAAGGCAAAACATTATTTCAGTTATAAAAAAGAATATAAATGTTATAAACACTGATAATATAAAAACAATTAACAAAAGCTGCGTGGTGGGGGGGGAAATCACTGAACAGTAAGTGATCTAATTTTTTTTACCTTTCATAGCAAAAACTCCTATGTAAGGTTGATAAATCATTTTAATAATTAAGCCAACCATCAGAAGAGCTACAAATATATAACAAAAATCAGGAAAGGGAATTAGTGTTATGAAAGTCTTCATCTTTCACAGTGAGAAGTTAAAGTCATGAATTAAGAGCTATCATATAAACTATAGTGGTAATCATAAGCATGAACTATAAATTCCCTCTGGAGATGGAAAAGGAGGGGGGCGAGTGGATGGTAGACTTTTCATTTTATTCTCTTTGGTAGAATTTATATATTTGCCATGAATATGCGATATTTGTATAATTTAAAGAAGTGTTTTAATAAAAATTGAATTTTGTTTTAGCCATACAATGGAATACTGTGTTTGAAAAGAACAAAACAAGTTTCTACATACCAATACATAAAGATGTCTACACTATATTAAGTGAAAAATCGAGATGCAGAACAATGCATTAGGATGGTACCATGTTTACAATAAAATGTGTGGTACAGCCACCATGGAAGACAATTTGGCAGTTTCTTACCAAGTTAAACACAGTCTTACCATACAATCAGCAATCACACTCCTAGGTATTTATTCAAGGTAACTGAAAACTTTACTTTCACACAAAAACCTGTATACAAATGTTTACAGCAGCTTTACTCATAATCACTAAAAATAGGAAACAACCAAGATATCCTTTAACATAGGAACAGATAAGTAAACTGTGGTACAATGGAATGTATACACTGGAAAGTATAGAGTGGAATACTGTTCAGTGATAAAAAGGAACAGGTTACTGATTCATGTAACAAATGTAGATGAATTTTAAATGCATATTTCCAAGTGAAAGAAGCCAGACCCTAAAAGCTACATATGACAAATTTAGGGAGAAGGCAAAACTGCAGAGACAGAAAATAGATCAGTGGTTGCAGGGACTGGTGGAGAAGGGAGTGGTCAACTGCAAGGGGGACACACGGGGGAATTAAAAATCGACAAGGATGGAATGAAGACTATGACAAATGAATCTAACTGTATTACAAATGTATGACATAACCTCACTGAAGGGGTTGGGGGGGGGTGGGACGCTGACTTAAGTAAGGTTGGAAATCAGTGTTTGTAAACTGAAAAGGACAAAGAACTGTATATAAACACTGTATTCTAGTTGTAAACTTGTTTCCCACAAGGGTATGAGTTAAAAATTCTAAAACTGCTTTTAAACAACTGGTAGGGGCCAGGTATCTCACTGTCAGAGAGGGAAGTTACAAGAAAACAAGAAGGGAAGACTAGAATGAACACTCTGCTACTTGATTAGAGTCAGAAACATCAGTATGAACCTAGGAGTAGCTTAATACATATACAGATGGATATACAGAAACATTACAGATATGTATATACCTAAGTTAAAATACACATATTGCCTACTGCTGTCCTATAAGGTAATGACACTCCAGTAGCAACGAGCACTTTCAATGCTCAGATCTTGGTTTCTAGATACTATTCTTGGAGAAACAGCTGACTCCAGGGCTGAGACAGAGAAAATACAAGATAGGTCTGACACATCCTGTAGTCATCAGAAAATAAGGAAGTGCTTAAAAACTAAAAGGTTGACTGCATGTCAAAGCAACATCAGAGCCAAGTTGAAAGAACTCTCAATGACCAAAGCTGGAACAATTTAGGGACAAAATGAATGACATAAGGAACAAAATAAATATATGATGATTAATTTATGTCAACTTTGCTGGGCCACAGTACCCAGATATGTCGTCAAACATTACTCCAGATGTTTCTGTGAAGGGATTTTTTTTTAAGTGAGATTACAATTTAAATCAGCAGACTTTTAGTAAAGCAGATCACCCTCCATAATGTGAGTGGGCCTCATTCAATCAGTTGAAGGCCTTAATTTTTAAAAAGACTGACCTCCCCCAAGAGGAAATTTTGCCAGCACACTGCCTTAGGAATTGTACTACAACACTGACTCGTCTCTAGGGTGCCAGGCTACCCTGCAGAACTTGGACTAGCCACCCCTACAATCACATGACATATAGATATATCTGTATATCCCTCCTATTGGTTCTGTTTCTCTGCAGAACCCTGCCCAATACAGATTTTAACCCCCAAAATATAAAATATATAAGCCCATACTGAGTAAATTATTGAATTAACAAATAAATGGGAGAAGTGACAAGTCTTCTTTACAGATGAATTCCAAATGATGTAGGTAGTGTCCCCTTCAGTAGGTGGGGCCTAGTCCCTCCTTCCCACATGAGTATGGGCTGGACTTCGTTAAGTGAGTAGCTTACAAAGATAAGGGTAGGAGAAGAGAAAAACAGTAACTTTACAGTGGAGAAACCTGATCACCACTGCCTTAATCAAGGGATCAAGGTTCACATCACCAGTGTTGTTGTGTGGTTATCAACTGGCATGTGATAAGAAGGGCACTTCACCTCTGTCGTATTCTTTCTGAAAACCCCAGTCTAATCAAGAGAAAAACATTAGACAACCCCAACTTGAGAGACATCCTACAAAATACCTGAGAGGTATTACCCAAAATTGTAAGACACAAAAAACAAGGAAACTCTTGAGAAATTCTCCAAGAACAGGCAAGACTTAGGACAACTAAATGCAATGTGATATCCCAGATGGGCACCTGGAACAGAAAAATGGACATTAGGTAAAAACTATGGAAACCTGGGACTTCCTTGGCGGTCCAGTGGTTAAGATTCCGAGCTTCCACTGCAAGGGGTGTGGGTTCGATCCCTGGTCAGGGAACTAAGATTCCACATGCCATGCGGCACAGCCAATAAATAAATAAATAAATAAATAAATAAATATGGAAATCTGAATAAAGTATGGACTTCTGTTGGGACTTCCCTGGTGGCACAGTGGTTAAGAATCCGCCTACCAATGCAGGGGACACGGGTTCAAGCCCTGGTCCAGGAAGATCCCATATGCCGCGAAGCAACTAAGCCTGTGTGCCACAACTACTGAGCCCGCGTGCTGCAACTACTGAAGCCTGTGTGCCTACAGCCTGTGCTCCACAACAAGAGAAGCCACCGCAATGAGAAGCCCACGCACTGCAACGAAGAGTAGCTCCCACTCGCCGCAACTAGAGAAAGCCCACGCACAACAACGAAGGCCCAATGCAGCCAAAAATAATAAGTTAAAAAACATATATACTGATTCATTAATTGTGACAAATGAGCCATACTAATGTAACATGTTAGTACAATAATGGGGAAAGTGGGTGCGGGGAATATAGGAATTCTACTATCTTCAGAATTTTTCTGTAAATCTAAAACTTTTCTAAAATTAAAAGTTTATTTAAAGAAAAAAAGGCCTATCACAGTGGCACTGCTTCCCCCAACAGCCATACCATATGCCTTAGACCCTGAAGAGGGCAGCAGGAAGCACAGCACCCTCACTGTGCCACTGCTGCACCTGCAAGAGTTAAATATAAACCAAACTGGTTAATGACAGTTTTGTTCTTTTTCCACCAGGCAAATGCTAAGGGCAGAAGTTGCAGCAAAGGTATAATCCTAAGGGAGAGATGTAAAAACAACCAGAAGAGACTTTGAAGATACAGTATTTCCCTGGGGAATTACCACACCACAGAGGTCCACAACAGTTTGAATAAAGCACAGCCCAAACTCCTACACTGCTAATGATGACAATATAAACCACCCTATGCACTACTAAATACAAAAAATAAATATTATCCTACGAGGTAAACGAGTATTAAAGGGAAGTCTCAGAGTAACACTCTTCTCTACATAAGCCTTGAAATAGACAGATATTTTAGTTTTAGAATCCTACAGCACAGAAGATGAGAAATAGACAAACTCAAAATATCAGGTGAGGCCACAAGCAATAGCAGTTACCCTTCCAAAAGTCACAAAGTTTTCAGAATTTAACAGTGTACTACTGTAAAAAAGCAGTAGTTTCGGGAATAAGATGACCTGAGTTTAAAATCAAGTTTAAGGGCTTCCCTGGTGGCACAGTGGTTAAGAACCCGCCTGCCAACGCAAGGGATACGGGTTCGAGCCTTGGTCCGGGAAGATTCCACATGCCGCGGAGCAACTAAGCCTGTGCGTCACAACTACTGAGCCTGTGTTCTAGAGCTCGCGAGCCACAATTACTGAGCCCACACGCCTACAGCCCGTGCTCCGCAACAAGAGAAGCCACCGCAGTGAGAAGCCCGCGCACCTTAACGAAGCATAGCCCCGGCTCGCCGCAACTAGAGAAAGCCTGCGCACAGCAACGAAGACCCAACGCAGCCAAAAAAATAATTTTTAAAAGCTTAAAAAAAATATATTGTAGTAAATTCAATAAAGACTTTAAAAGTGGTCCACATCAGAAAAAAGAAAGGGTTCTTCCTTTCAGAATTTCAATTTACAAAAAAGGCAAAATGCAATGAAAAAAATAATCAAATGTTAAGAAGCTACAAAGGGATGGCTGATGTTTTTAATCATGTTTTATCTTTCCCAAATCTACAATAAACATGTTCATTTGTAATTAGGAAAGTTGTATTTTAAAACATACATACACATTCCATTTTCCTTTAGAATACCTTGATTTAGGGTTACCTGACATCTGTTTTAAGAACATTTAACTCACCCGCAAAAAACATAAGAAAATCAAAAAAAAAAAAACAAACATAAGAAAATCAAAGAACATATGACCCCACAGACACCCCAGGACCCAAGTAGGAAAGGAATAATTGGATTAACACATTTTTTACAGTCTCTATAGAGACCTAATTTAAATACTGTTAAAGAACAGGCTCAGAGAGTAATGAAATCTGTCTTGGTTCTGCTATTGTGAATAAGCCAAACTGAGTTTCCTCCTCTGAAAAATGTGGTTAACCACCTTGGTAGGAAACCTAAGATAGCTAAGGTTGAGGACCGGAAAGAAACTTTGAAGACATTAAAAAAAAAAGAAAGAAAGAAAAAAAAGTAAAAAAAAAAAAGGGACTTCCCTGATGGCACAGTGGTTAAGAATCTGCCTGCCAATGCAGGGGACACGGGTTCGAGCCCTGGTCTGGAAAGATCCCACATGCCGTGGAGCAACTAAGCCCGTGCGCCACAACTACTGAGCCTGCACTCCAGAGCCCATGAGCCACAACTACTGAGCCCATGTGCCACAACTACTGAAGCCCACGCGCCTAGAGCCCATGCTCCGCAACAAGAAGCCGCCGCAATGAGAAGCCCGCGTACCACAACAAAGAGTAGCCCCCACTCACTACAACTAGAAAAAAGCCCACGTGCAGCAACGAAGACCCGATGTAGCCAAAAATAAATTTTATTTTATTTTTTAAAAAAGTAAAAAAAGGGCTTCCTGGTGGCGCTGTGGTCGAGAGTCCGCCTGCCGATGCAGGGGACACGGGTTCGTGCCCCGGTCCAGGAAGATCCCACATGCAGCGGAGCGGCTGGGCCCGTGAGCCATGGCCACTGAGCCTACGCGTCCAGAGCCTGTGCTCCGCAACGGGAGAGACCACAGCAGTGAGAGGCCCGTGTACCGCAAAAAAAAAAAAAAGGAAAAAAAGCTTTAAAAGGTGGGGGGAGAAAATGTTTAATTTTTGAGGTAAGTTATAAAGAGTTAGAAAAACTAGTCATAGTAAAGTTGTCCATTAGAGAAACTGCTTTGAGAGAAAAACAAGGACCTTGCTGAGACACTGAGGGTGCCCAACAAGTATCATTTGGTCAGCTATACTGTAAATAAGTGAAGGGGGGAGGGGGTGTGGTATAAGGGCAAGAATGTCTACACTACTGTGGTGAAGTATATATATTCTAATTATCAACCAATATTTATTTATAAAAGTCTACACTCCCCACTAGAAGGGGAAGCCAGGAATTGTATTATGAATCTTTGTATCCCCAGAGCCTGGCACATAGAAGGAATTAAATGTTTACTGAATGGAAGTATTCTAATTGTTTCACTTTCTACCTTAAAAGGTTCAGTTCACATGTGCTTAAATCCTGTGTGTGGGGGGGGAGATCTAGAATGGTAATTTTAATCCATTCAATAAGTATTTACTGGTTGCTTGCTGTTTCAGTCACCCTTCTAGGCATCTGTGATATGTCACTTAATAAACAAAACCAAAAATCTCTGTCCTTATGGAGAGACCGTAGTCTAATATCATTCTCCACTCTGCCCAAAGCAATGCTGAAGTGTGGTCCCTTAACTGGTGCCAATCCACCAAACTGTTTATGGTCCCTGACCACCAGCCAAAGGAAGCATTTTGAAACTCAGATAGCAATTTGATAGTCATTTTATATGATGAACCTAATATTATAAATATGGGCTAAAATCTGTCTTTATTTCATTTTTCTAATAATTCATTTTTTATTGCTTTTTAAAATATTATATAATGAATTGAACTTTTTCAGAAATATTTATTTATTTATTTGGCTGCGTCGGGTCTTCGTTGCCGCACGTGGGATCTTTTAGTTGCGGCATTCAAACTCTTAGTTATGTCATGTGGGATCCAGTTCCCTGACCAGGGAATCGAACCCGGGCCCCCTACATTGGGAGCATGGAGTCTTAGCCATTGGACCACCAGGGAAGTCCCTGGAAAATTTTTTTAAATTGGCCTTTCACCACAAATAATGAGAAGCACGGGTCCCACATACTTCGGATCACATCACTTCCCCCCTCCTCAGTGACTCTATTCTTCAGTATCTTTATGGTATTCCACAAATAAAACCAACCTTTCCAAATATTATTCTCCCACTAGTTCAGTTTACCATATACTCCAACCACATTGAATTGTTTTCAGAACAAGCTTTCTGTCTTGCTTGTTCTTTTCCCTCAGCCTTAAATATTTTCCTATTTTATGTGATCAAATTTTACATATCCTTTAAAAGTCAAGCACAAATGCCACCAACTCCTCAAAAGCCCTCCAGGTAGAAGCAAGCTTTCCCTGACCTTCTCTGATACAGTATTTTTTTTTTTTTTTTTTTTTTTTTTTCCCTTGCGTTATGCGGGCCTCTCACTGTTGTGGCCTCTCCCATTTGCGGAGCACAGGCTCCGGACGCGCAGGCTCAGCGGCCATGGCTCACGGGCCCAGCCGCTCCGCGGCATGTGGGATCTTCCCGAAACGGGGCACGACCCCGCGTCTCCTGCATCGGCAGGCGGACTCTCAAGCACTGCGCCACCAGGGAAGCCCTCTGATACAGTATTTTAAAGCAGCCCTCTGAGGATTTTCTACAGACTACGAGTTCCTAGAATACAAGAATAACTTATTCATCTGGCATCCCTATAGACTATACAAAACAGGCATCAAATTTGCTGAATGATGTAAGAGACAGTATTATATGTGCATAAATGAGCTTCACTCAAGAGATCAGAAAAACCTCCAAAATTATACCCAAAATTGTATGCATTTTTCTCAGAAGGTCTTTAATGCTTACTAAATTCTCAAAGGAGTCTAAGAAGCCCCCAAATGTTAAAGAAACTACTGATATGGAAAGGGCTTGGGTTCCATCGGCAGACAGATATATTTCTGCCAGCCAGCTCCATCAGGGTTATTAGCCTGGCAAAATACCAGATATAATATAAACCTTAATTTCCTTATCTCAAAAAGGTGATAATATTTACTCCAAACATTTGCTGTAAGAAGTGAATGTGACCACATATGGAAAGTCTAGGATCATGAAGAGTAACCTGTTTCCGTCCTGCCATCTTCCCTCTTTTATATGTTAGTGAAGTAAGCAGACTTAAGTTCTTTACAAAATTTTTTAAATTACAAATTACTGCCATCCCTTGAAAGTTGTGCCCAGACTACTTTCTTGGAAATCTTCAACAGGGTTATTTGTCTTTCATAAATACCTATTTGTTTTAAATCTGTCAACTTTAGACTTCTGTAATGCTAAGTAATTCTAATTAGTTTTTTCTACACTGCTAAATGCAAAGGGTTTTTTTTAATATATAAGTTAATGCTCTTAAAAGAACTGACATCTTGATTCTGCTGTATCTAAAATATAGTCCTTTTCCTACGAAGCCTTCCCTGACTTCACTGTACTCTCCCATAATTAATCACTCCTTCCTCAGTGCTACCTTCTGCTCCTTCCACATATATGTTTTATACTCATACTGCATTATACTTATACTGCAATATGTACTTATGTTGCATTATAACTTTGTTTACATGTCCATCAACGCCTACAAAATGTAGCACCTCAAGGCAGGAATACCATATCAATTATTTTTGCATTCCCCCAGCATTTCTCAATGCAACTGAAGAGCTCAATAAATGAGCTTTTTTTTTTTTTTTTTTGATACGCGGGCCTCGCGGGCCTCTCACTGTTGTGGCCTCTCCCGTTGAGGAGCACAGGATCCGGACGCGCAGGCTCAGCGGCGGTGGCTCACAGGCCAGCCGCTCCGCGGCATGTGGGATCTTCCCGGACCGGGCCACGAACCCGTGTCCCCTGCATCGGCAGGCGGACTCTCAACCACTGCGCCACCAGGGAAGCCCAATAAATGAGCTTTTATACCGATCCTCTCTTCCATTTTCCAAACGACAACAAGAAGTTTAAAGGAGGATTATTTAAAATTAAGATGGAATTTCTACCTCAAACTACAGATTTCTCAATTCCAACTTCCTATTCCTTGAAAGTGTTGTTATGGCAATTATGTTGCTATGTTTGTAACTATGAATAGTAAGTTTAAAAAGGAGTTCTCTACATGAAAAAAGACTGATAAAAATGCTCTGGTTACAAGTGACTTTTTAAAATTTTTTATTTTAATACACGGATTTATAGGGCAATGGAAAAAACAGATCAGAAAGATCTCCTATACCCTTTACCCAGTTTCCCTCAATGCTAACATCCTGCATCACTATCGTATAATAGCGAACCCAAGAAATTGACATTGGTACAATCCACACACTTTATTCTTATTGTCTCACTCTTGTGTGTGTGTATAGCTCTATGCAACTTTATCACATTTGCAGATTTGTGTAACCACTGTAAGACAGAAACAGTTCCATAACCACAAAGATCCTTTATGCAGCCGCCTTATAGCAACACACTATTACCATCCTTAATCCCTAAAAACCACTAATCTATTCTCCATCTCTACAATTTTGTCATTTCAAGAATTTTATAAGGGTGTTAAGACCATTCAATGGGGAAAGGGAAGTCACTTCAACAAATGGTGTTGGGAAAACTGGATATTCATACAGAAAAGAATGAAGCTGAACCCTTATCTTACACGACATACAAAAATTTACCCACGGGCTTCCCTGGTGGCGCAGTGGTTGAGAGTCCACCTGCCGATGCAAGGGACGCGGGTCCGTGCCCCGGTCCGGGAAGATCCCACATGTCGCGGAGTGGCTGGGCCCGTGAGCCATGGCTGCTGAACGTGTGCGTCCGGAGCCTGTGCTCCGCAACGGGAGAGGCCACAACAGTGAGAGGCCCACGTACCGCAAAAAAAAAAAAAAAAATTTACCCACAACAGATTAAAGACCTAACGTGAGACCTAAACTATAAAACTACTAGAGAAGGTTTGTGATATTGGACTTAGCACTGATTTCTTGGATGTGACACCAAAAGCACAGGCAACAAAAGCAAAAATAGACACCTGGAACTACATCAAACTTAAAAACTTTTATGCAAAGGACAGAATCAGAGTTAAAAGGCAACCTATGGAAAAGGAGAAAATATTTGCAAATCATGTATCAGATAAAAGGTTAATATCCATAGTAATAAACAATGTATACAACTTAACAACAAAAAATCAAATAACCTGATTTTAAAAACAGGTAAAGGACTTGAATCAACATTTTGCCAAAGGTGATCTACCAAGGCCAACGAAGATGGGAAAAGTTGCTTAATGTCAGTAATAATCAGAGAAATGCAAATCAAAACCATATCACCTCACATCAATCAGGATGGCTACAATTAAAAAAAACAAGTGTTGGGGCTTCCCCGGTGGCGCAGTGGTTGAGAGTCCGCCTGCCGATGCAGGGGACACGGGTTCGAGCCCTGGCATGGGAAGATCCCACATGCCGCGGAGCAACTAGGGCCCGTGAGCCACAGCTACTGAGCCTGCGTGTTTGGAGCCTGTGCTCCGGAACAAGAGAGGCCACGATAGAGAGAGGCCCGCGCACCGCGATGAAGAGTGGTCCCCGCTTGCCACAACTGGAGGAAGCCCTCGCACAGAAACAAAGACCCAACGCAGCCAAAAAAATAAATAAATAAATAAATTTTTAAAAAAAACAAGTGTTGGAGAACAACTGGAGAAATTGGAGCCCTGTACACGGTTGGTGGGATTGTAAAATGGTGCTACTGCTATGGAAAACAGTATGGAGGTTGCTCAAAAGCATTAAAAATAAAACTTCTCAATACAGATGCACTACTCTGGTGGAGGATGTTGATACTGGGGGAAGCTAAGTTTGTGTGGGGGCAGGGGGTACTATGGGAAACCTCTGTATCTTTCACTCAATTTTGCTGTGAATTTAAAACGGCTGTAAAGGGAATTCCCAGGTGGTCCAATGGTTAGGACTTGGCGCTTTCACTACTGGGGCCCAGGTTCAATCCCTGGTCAGGGAACTAAGATCCCACAAGCCATGCCGTGTGGCCAAAAAATAAAATAAAATAAAATAATAAAATAAAAAATAAAATGGCTCTAAAAATAAGGTTTATTTTTAAAAAACAGAACTACCATATGACCCAGCAATCCCACTTCTGGGTATATATTCAAAAGACTGAAAGCAGGATTTTGAAGAGATATCTGCACATCCATGTTCACAGCAGCAATAATCACAATAGCTAACAGGTGAAAGCAACCCAAATGCATCTACAGATGAATGGATTAACAAAATGTGGTATATACAGACAATGGAGTATTATTCAGCCTTTAAAGGAAGGAAATCCTGTCATATGCTACAACATACATTACACTAATGAGCCAGTCACAAAAAGACAAAATACTGTATGAATTTACTTATATGAATGAAATGCAGAGAAACAGTAAAACAGTTGTTAGCAGCAGCTAGGTCAAGGGGGAAAGGGAGAGTTGTTCAATGGGTATAGAGTTTCAGTTTTTCAAGATGAAAGAGTTGGAGATTTGTTTCACCACAATGTGAATATACTTAATGCTACTGAACCATACACTTAAAAATGGTTAAGATGGTCAATTTTATGTTTTTTACCGCACAGAAAAAAGAATTTTATACAAATGGAATCATAGAATATGCAACATTTTGAGATTAACTTTTCATTCAGCATAATTCCTTTGATATCATCTAAGTTGTTTTGTGTATCGATGGTATATTTCTTTTTATTGCTGAGTAGTATATTCCATGGTATGGATGTACCACAGTTTACTCACCCATTGAAGGACATCTGGGTTATTTGCAGTCATTACTAATAAAGCTACTATGAACGCCCGCATGTAAGTTTTTAGGATGTAAGTTTTCATTTCTCTAAAATAAATGCCCAAATGTGCCCTTGATGGGTTGTATGGTTAAGTGTACACTTAAACAAGAAAATGCAAACTGCTTCCACACTGGCTGTACCACTTTACATTCCTACCAGCAATGTATGAGAGATGAAGTTTTTCTGCCTCCCCTGGCCAGCATCTCGTGTTAATTTCTTTTAATTATTCTATATAGGTATGTGGTGATATCTTACTGTGGTTTCAACTTTCATTTCCCTGGTGTTTAATGGTGTTGAACAACTTTTTATTTGCTTATTTGCCGTCTGAAATGTCGTTCATGTCTTTTGCTCATTTTCTAAGCAGGCTGTTTTCTTTTACTGTTGAGTTTTGAAGAGTTCTTTATATTTGCTAGATCAGTCTTTTGTCAGGTAGTTTGCAATTTTGTTCTTACAGTTTGCAGCTTGTCTTTTCATTTGCCTTTCACAAACAAAAGTTTTTTTATTTTGATGATGTCCAGTTTACCAATATTTCCTTTTATAGATCATGCTTTTGGCGCCATGTCTACTTTGCCTAGAATTACTTTGTCTTGAAATAGAAACTCTAATTAAAATACACCTTATATAAGAAATTGATAATATAAAGTGTAAGTACATTCAAAAGCAAATCAAAACTGTCTTCTAATATAAAGGACATTTTTAGGTTTTGTAGTTTATACTTTTAACAGATCCCTAACCAATGGACGAGAAAGGCAAAGAAAAGCAGAGAAGGAAGAGTAGCAGTTTTTCTAAGTTATTAGACATTAATATAGAACATCAATAAAAGGTAAACATTTCCACTTACAAAAATTAACTTTTCAAAAATATTCTAGAACTTAACATCATAAAGAAAAGTACACATCTCTACAGCAACTGCAATAAACTACAGAATTTTTTCCTAGCTGTTTCTTTGAGGGCCAGAATCTATCAATGGAACAGCACTGATAAAAATTTCTGATTTAGGGAATTCCCTGGCTGTCCAGTGGTTAGCATCCACACTTTCACTGCGAGGGCGCAGGTTCAATCCCTGGTCAGGCAAGTAAGATCCCGCAAGCCGCGTAGCACAGCCAAAAAAAAAAATTCTGATTTACTTGAATTAGCCTAATACTATCTTGCACTAGATAAAAATATTTTTAATTCTCTATTTTAACAAGTATATATCTTATTTCCTAAAGACGCATTTTATTCTTATTCCCTCACTTATCCGTTCATACCAATAATTCATGTTCATTAACCAAAATCTGCAAAATACTTGTTTTTTTTATTTGTACTTTTCTGTGGCTGAAATGCCTTCAACCAAATGTAACTATACTATGTTTACTTGGCCAGACTGGTTCCATAAGCATATACTATGCTTTCCTCTCTGAAAAGTTATTTCCTATAAACCAGTCAAGGATGGCATTAAACAGACTTTTGCAGGTCATCTAGTGTTTTAAATTCTAACAAAAATATTTCTCAATAATTTAGAAATGCAAAAATCCTTCATCCTGGGCTTCCCTGGTGGCGCAATGGGTGAGAGTCCGCCAGCCGATGCAGGGGACACGGGTTCATGCCCTGGTCCGGGAGGATCCCACATGCCGCGGAGCGACTGGGCCCGTGAGCCATGGCCGCAGAGCCTGCTCGTCCGGAGCCTGTGCTCCGCAATGGGAGAGGCCACAACAGTGAAAGGCCCGCATACCGCCAAAAAAAAAAAAAAAATCCTTCATCCTAAATTGAAGTGAGTCCATTAAAATAAAAGAATGCTTAGCATTTTACTTGCTTGAAGCAAGAGCACATCCACACTACAATTTACAATAAATTAGCATGACCTCCTGAAAGAAACTTGCACTAAAGTAATCAAGATCAAATAACCCAAGGATTGAAAGTCTTCTTGATATACACAAACACTCTTCACCTGAAAAGTCAAAAAGCAACAATAATATAGTAGTAGTGAATGGATTTTCAGATTTTCCTCACTTGATATCACTCTATTAATAATGAAGGCATCTAATGTACATTTATATGCACACATATCACCAAGTATAATGTGTATTAACTCAAACTATATAATAAAACCATATACTTTGGCACTACTTTACAGTAAGTACAGATTATACTAATATACTAATATGTACAAATTACAGTTTACTTCAGTATTTTAATATATTAAGCAGTACTTGAGAAAGTGAGGTCTTCCATAACAAAAGACGAGTACATTTCATTCTGACTTTATACAAAAGTAAACTACCATTACTTATAAACAACTAAATTTCATTATATATCAAAAATATTCAGAGTAACACAAATTATAACTTAAAACATTTACTCCCTAATGTTAAGAAAATTCACTTACTCACTAAAAAATTAAAGACTTTTTTCCCAGCTTTACTGAGATGAAATTGAAATATAACACTGCGTGTGTTTAAGGTATACATGATTCAATATTATGTACATATTTTGAAATAAGATTCTATAACATAACATCAGATGCATAATTCCTTGATGCTCCCTCCACTACAGGGATTACAAATCATCCAACACCCCTCCCTCAACCACAATATCTGTTTCATTTATACTTTTTTTCTGACAGCATATAGTAGCTGCATTATTTCTATAACAGTGTAATGATTTCTGGATATAAAAATTCCCAAACTCTATTAAACAATTAGTAGTTTGATGAAATATAAACTTACTTTTAGACTTTTCTTCCATTTCTAAATATGTGGGTAAACAACTATTAGTATACAAATATTAATATTCTGCTCATCACCGAGAATCTTCTACCACTAGGGTATCCCTGTCAATAATCAATTACTCTTGTTTCTGCTACTTTAAGATTATTAATGAAATTTTATGTCAGAATGCCAATATATTCTAGAAAGGCCAATGAGAAATGTTAAAAATTGGGCTTTCTTTGGCCCCATCTGGACATGTAGACTAACACTCTGTGAAGGTGAGGCCAGGAATCTGTATTTTTAACATACTCCCAAGTGATTTTATTGCACATAAATCCGAGAAACACACATAACTAACTCATCACAACCTACTTACATGGGTAGACAAAGAGACAAAGATTTGGGAATGTTGCAGATTACTTTAAAATATGCAATCAAAATTTCTACAGTAAAAGGAGTTCAATTATTTTATTGTTACTGCTTAAGAGATTCTTCTTGCTAGTTCTGGGATGACAGGTACCTATGAGAAAGCAACTACGTGTTGTCAATGTTAAAAAAAACTCAAGTGATCTTAAAAAAAAAATCCTCTTATGCTTTATAAATGTTTATCATAAAGTAAAAGTATGGTTAGAGTAGGGAGTAAGTCCAATTAGTCCAATTTATTTTCTCAGAGTTAACTGCTAACACAAAAAAGCTTAGCGCTACTTTCAATCTATGACATTCTGCAGAATGTTGGTCGTAAAGTGACAATGGCTAAAACATCTTTTTATGATTACCTTAAGAATATCACTTAGATTTTAATGTGCATTATTTTGTACATAAAATTTTATTAAGATGAGAACACTTCCCCTATCATTTTGGTAGTTACTGGATAAATTAAGCTCGAATATTTAAATTTATAAAACCATATTTCACAATTGTGTTAAACTGTTGCTCCCTGGAAGACAATATAGCCAATTAAAAACAACGAAGTCTCTAATAAGAAGGTCCTGAATATGAATCTAGCAGCACCACTTACTACCTGTGTGACCTTGGGCAAGTTATTGATACTCTCTTAGCCTCAATTTCCTTATTAGGAGGATTAAATGAGATAATATATGTAAAGCTCTCAGCGAAATGCTTGGTAGATGCTATGCTAGTCCTCAGTAAACGTTAGCCCGTATAAACATATATATAAACATATATAGCTATATAAACATATACAGTATAAGAAGCCACACAAGAAATTATCAATGATGGCTGCTTCCAAGAAAAGCAGCCTGGGTCGGGATGGAAAGACTAAACCTTTTTTATACTCTTTGTATTTTTAACCACTGCTTACAATACCTTTTCAAAAAAAAAAAAAATTAAATTATCTCTTGTGCTGTGGGATTTCTTAGTGTTTAGCATTATGCACTGCAAAAACTGAACTGTGACTGCTGAATTCGCAAAGAAGTCAGTCATAGTCTAATAATACCCACAAAGAAATATACACAACCTATCCGATTTCATGAATCTGTTAGGTGTTCTTACTTGCTTCACAATGGCCATTATGGTCTTAACTAAAACACCTTAAACCAGAGTTTTCAACTTCAGATGACTATGTCCCTCAGGGGACATCTGGCAACAGAGACATTTTTGGTTGTCACAACTGAGGAGGTGTACTACTGGCATCTGGTGGGTAGGGGCCAAGAATGCTGCTAAACATTCTATTATGCATAGTACAGGCCTTTACAACAATAATGAGCCCAAAATATCAGTGGTGCTGAGGCTGAGAAACTCTGCAACCCAAGGAACCATTCTGCTTCACTCAGAAAGTCACCAGGTTCTTCATTACAGTTACCAACAAAACACAACACACACACAATAAATTCTCCCCTCAAATAATGAAGTAAAATCCTTCAGGACTGGCAGACTAGAGTCTCAATAAATGTAACTACTGTTAGCCACTGTTGTTGTTAAGTTTCTGAAATTCTAGCAGCTAGAATGGCTTAGGTTTGTGTGTCAATACATTTCAAGATTTTCAAAGCATTTATTATTAAGCCTTCCAAAAGTTCACTCTAAATTATTTCAAGAGACTACAGTTTACCATTCTTTCCTGTTTTCAAATGATATTTGAAAAACCAAAAAGCTCAAACAATGTACTACTAACGACTAAAATACAACAGGGCCTTTATTTCAGTATGTAGTTTTATCAAGTCTTCCCAATAAACTTGATATTTTCACATTTTCCTTAATATACTGGCCTTGGCCTGTTTTATACATTTTGAGCATGTTAATAACCTTCAAAAATTTAAGAAAATATTAACAACAGTCCATTGTGTCTGATCAAAAAGACAAGAAAATTAATCAGCAGCTAAGTAACTTTATAATGAGGTATGAAAAATTACAAACTAAATCATTCTGTCCTCCAAACTTAAAGCATATCTTGGTGTGCCTTATCAAAAAGTCAACCATTAAGAAAGAGCTTTGGGAAATGTCTTATCAATATTTGGGATTAATCTTGTAAAAGAGTGCAAAACTGAACCAAGTGGCTATCAAAATTTACAGCCTGTTCACAAATAGGTTGGAAAGAATTTTGAAATACTGCTACTGATAACACTGTTATTGGTCATACTTTACTATCTTAGTAACTGCTTAACTTCTTTTACACCTTTAAAATATGTATCTTTCCCATTATGAAAGAGTTGAGTACTGTTTTAATACTGATTTAGTATTTTAATACTGTTTAACAGTCCACCACATAATTAAAACTTATTCTGATTTAAAGTATTCTTAGGGAGAAAAAAGAACATCTTAATTCCTTCCTCCAAAACAAAACAAACTAGAAAAATACACAGAAAAGTAACGTGTGTTTGCAAATATAAGATGCAATAAAGTTATTCTTTCACTGCTTGCCCAATACATTTGCAATGGACACAGGTATCACTAGAAATTCTCCATTCACTCCGTCACTCCCCCTGAGCATTTAGAACTTTAGTACTTGTCCAAACCTGCTTGCTCATGCTCTAATAATAAACCTAATTATACAACCTGTAACAGCCCCTGACCACCTTTTCCTTAAGAAGCCATAAAGGTGATTTAACTAACACCTCAACCTAAGTCTTAGTAAACCTATTTCAAAAATAGATGTCATTTCAGCCTCTGGCTTCTGCCGAGGGCTCAAGGCCGCTGGCTGTGAAGCTGGGAAGTGAAGATCAGTCAGAACTGAGAAGGACACAGGCTGGGCGTTGGGCAGCAGTGGTTAACTGCTGGTTCATTTCTCTTTAAATCTGGCAGCACGTGGGGCGGCATTGTGAAGCCACTGACCCGCCTCCCCCCTTCCACTCCGCACACGTACGTCCCCGTCCCCACTGCGCATGCTCCACTCACACAGTCCTAGCAGAGTCGGAGCCAACCCCCTAAAAAGTCAACCTGGAAGCCGCAAACGGCCGGAGGCCGGGACAATGGGGGAGGGGGGACGCAGGCACCTCTGGGGAGGCAGACCGGCCACCGCCCCAAACCAGAGCCCGGGGGCCTCAGCCCCGGGGACCCGCAGGCCTGCACAGGAGCCGGAGTCGCTCGGAGCACAAAGCCCGGAGCCGGCCAGCGAGCGGCTCTCGGCTCGGCCCGCTCCTACCCTCCCCCAGCCGGGCGGCGCAGCCGGAGCCCGTGCCAGGCGGAGGCAGGCGAGGCGGCGCCCCGCGCCCCGCAGGGTTCTCAGACCCCGCGCGCCCGCGACGAGGCCGCGGAGGCCGGGGCTTTTGTTGTCCGCCACAACTCCGCGGAGCCGGCGCTGCCTGGGCAGAAGTTTGGCGCGCCTCACCTATCCGCCCGGGGGCCAGTTCCTCTCACCCACCCTGCCCCCGGCTGTCCGCCCGCGGCTTCGACAGCCGAGCTCTTCCTGCCTCGGGGGTCCGGCGGCCTCTGCCGCACCTGAGCCCGGACCCGCCCCTCCAGGGAGGGTCCGCCGGGGCTGGGGACCTACAGCCCCTCCCCCGCAACTTCCCACCGAACAGTGGGGGAGGGAGCAACCTCCCCTCCTTCCCCCAGGGCGGCAGGGCCGGTCCTGGGACCGAGGCTGGGGCGCGTCCCCGCCCCTAATGCCCTAAGAAAGCAGGGAAAGAAGTGATGGGCCCGGCTGGGACTGGCGCCCTGGCTCCCCAACCTCGCAGGCCCGTTCCCGGCTTCGCCGGGGGCTGCCGCTTCCCCTCGCCCGTCCGGCCGCCTGCCCGGGAGCGCCCAGGAGGAGGAGAGGAGGAGCAGGCAGCTGCTCGCCGCGATCGCGGCCCGGGCCGGCGCCCCTCCGCCCGCCCGCTTACCTGCCAGCTGTCTTCGCAGTAGCAGTGCCGACTGCAGCTCCGTCATCCTCCCCGCCAAGGGCCCGGGCTGGCGCCGGGGCTTCCGAAGGACTGGGGACAGGCTCTGAGGCTGCTCGAGCTGGGTGTGCTGAGGAACCCGGGCCCCCACGACGGGAGCGCCGAAGCCGACGGAGGCTGGGCTGGGGCGGCGGTAGCGGCGTCTCGCTGCCGGTGCGAGTCCGCTCGTTTCAGCTTTCCTCACAGCGCCTCACGCCCGGAAGGGGAGGGTACCCGTGCCGCCGCGGCGCGCACTGGGACTTCGCTCGCCCGCTTCCCTCCTTCAACCCACCAGTCGGCCCCACCGGTGCCTTCCCCCGCGACTGCCTCACTGCGCGCAGGGTCGCTCCACGCAGGCGCGCTGGGGCTGCCTACTTCGGAAGCTGCCCTCCCGCTAGGCCGACCCCTCTGGCTCCCTGCCCCGCCTCCGGAGGCGGAACCCCGCCCCCTCCGCGCAGTGGCCCCTGACGCCGCCATCTTGAGAAGGTCTCCGCCTGGCCGGGTGCCGGGGCCTCGGCGGGAGACGCCCCGCGGACGCCATGACAAAGAGGTCGCGGAGGGTCAAGACAGTACCTCCGGGTCGAAGCAGGAGGTCTGAGAGTGAAGGGGCCAAAAGAAGTGGTAGATGCCTAGTTGTTGGCGAGCGCCCAACAGCTATCTAACACTCATGGTGTGCGAATTAGTCATTGTTAAAGGCGAACTTAGTATACACGGTGTGCCCCATTTTAAGCACACCCCTAAAATAGACTTCAGATATGCTGGTAATTCACTTTACAGAAAGTTGCACAAAAAGATTCTTGAAATAAGTAAAATGTTCTGCATCTCATAGCACAGAATGTTTAAACATCGTTAATAATCTCTATGTGTAAAGTGAGTTGAGATTAGCAAAATCTGATGTGCACGGTACAAAATATCCAGAAAGGCATCTACCATGTAAAGTCTAAGTGCGGGATCTAGGGTTTGGAAAAAGCAACCTTACCCCGCTCTACCTCTTCTCATCCTCATTCCCACAGCTTTCTGCCTTGCATAACAGAGTCTTAATAAAGAGACGGAGCAGAAGGAAAAATGATACCTAATGGCACTCAAATGTATCTGTTCCTTCAAAAATATTTACTGAACCTGGGCTTCCCTGGAGGCGCAGCGGTTGAGAGTCCGCCTGCCGATGCAGCGGACACAGGTTCTTGCCCCGGTCCGGGAAGATGCCATATGCCGCGGAGCGGCTGGGCCCGTGAGCCATGGCTGCTGAGCCTGCGCGTCCGGAGCTGGGCCCGTGAGCCATGGCCGCTGAGCCTGCGCGTCCGGAGCCTGTGCTCCGCGACGGGAGCGGCCACAACAGTGAGAGGCCCGCGTACCGCAAAAATATATATACATATATATGTTTACTGAACCTGCATTGACTTTGTACCTGAACTGTAGAAGACACAGAGAACACAGCTCTGTTCCTATCCTCAAAGGTCTTACAGTCTCTGTGAGCTCCAGGTAGGGTAGCCAGAGGAGGACCAGGTTCTAACACGGTTTCTTGATTCCAAAAATTACTGAAAAAATTGTCCTCACTCTCCCCCTAAAACAAGACTTAAAAGGAACAAATAAACATTAAGAGTGAATCTGCAGGGCTTCCCTGGTAGCGCAGTGGTTAAGAACCCTCCTGCCAATGCAGGGGACACAGTTCGAGCCCTGGTCCAGGAAGATCCCACATGCTGCAGAGCAACTAAGCCCGTGCGACACAACGACTGAGCCTGTGCTCTAGAGCCCGGGAGCCACAGCTACTGAGCCCGCGTGCCACAACTACTGAAGCCTGTGCGCCTAGAGCTGGTGCTCTGCAACAAAAGAAACCCACGCACCACAACAGAGTAGCCCCCCTCGCCGCAACTAGAGAAAACCCACGTGCAGAAAAAAATAAAAAAGAGTGAATCTGCATAAAAACATAAATCTACCATTAAAAAAAAAAGGTGAATCTGGACTCCTTTGGGAAACAACTCCCTGGAGCGAACCCAGGTTTTGTGAAGCCTAAAATTTACTCCGTTTGAAGGACTCTCTTTAGGGAAAAATTTTTTTTAATTGCGTTTGAATATGATTGTCTATTTAGAATGAGAAAATAAACCACAAACAACTGTATGCTTGGAAAATTGTTCCCTTTCTCTGAGATCTCTTGAGGCAGGTTATCAGAAAATCTGCTTGATTGCGACATGGTTTCCTCTCTCACCTAAAACAAATTCCAGCCTTCAAGGGAGCTCTAAAGCTTCCTCAGCTTTACCAGAAAAAAATCCATTTCTGACACCATCCCTCCTTTCTGGACCAAAAACCTTTCTATTTAAGTAAGTTTTTAGTTTTATCAAAATAGTAAATACACATAGTTCATAACCAGTGTATTAAGGATTATAGTGAAAAACAAACGTATTTCTCACGTGTGCCCTTCACCATTCCTAAATCCTGGTTACCAAGGGCAATCCCGTTTAACTCTTTTAGCAGTTTCTTCTCGTAGTTACCTCCATTTATTTTAAATGATATAATGCTTTTTCTTGACATATCCATTTTAGACCTCATATATTTATTCTTATTGTAACTGATAAGGATTTAACTGTCATGCTACTTTCCATCTTTTATTCTCCTAAATTATTAAATTATCATATTTAGTTATAGCAATAAATGTTTTTTACACTATTGTGACTTTGTAAATGTTGAATAGGATAGTCAAATACTATAATGGATTATATTCATTCCTTACACAGATTATTTTTTTGGAGGCCTAGTGTTTCTAATTATACTTTTTTTTTCTTGCAGTATCTTTTTTTTGTTTTGCTTTTTGTTTTTTGTTTTTTGCGGTACGCGGGGCCTCTCACTGTTGTGGCCTCTCCCGTCGCGGAGCACGGGCTCCAGACGCGCAGGCTCAGCGGCCATGGCTCACGGGCCCAGCCGCTCCGCGGCATGTGTGATCTTCCCGGACAGGGGCACGAACCCGTGTCCCTTGCATCGGCAGGCGGACTCTCAACCACTGCGCCACCAGGGAAGCCCCACAAGCCCTTTTTCTTGAAACTCTCGCTTCTAGAAGTCTCTATGTTACCCTCTAACCTGGGCTGGTTGCTTTGGGCTATGCTTCCTACATAGAAGTCTTCTTAGGACTCCCTTTGGCTGCTCTCCTGGGCTGAGTCTACTGCATCCTAGATCAAGTTTAATTACTTTTTGTTACTCCCTTCTTTTGCTGGAGCATATTATCAGATAACTTCTGATGAGTATACATGAGGCAAATTTTCCAGGTCCTTATAATAACAGCTGAAAATGCCATTATTTTAAACATCTATAATTAAGTGCCAGTTTAGCTGGGTACAGAATTTTATGTTTAAGATCAAATATTTTTTCTTCAAAAATGTGAAAGCATTGATCCATTGTCTTTTAGCATCCAGTGTTGCTGTTGATTCTTATTCCATTGTCAGTGACCTCAGTGACCTACTTTTTTTTCTTCTCTGGATAGTCTTAGGATTTTTTTTTCTGGCTGTGTTGGGTCTTTGTTGCTGCATGCAGGCTTTGTCTAGTTGCAGCGAGCGGGGGCTACACTTCCTTGCGGTGTGTGAGCTTCTCATTGCAGTGGCTTTTCTTGTTGTGGAACACGGGCTTCAGTAGTTGTGGATCATGGGCTTAGTTGCTCCACTGCATGTGGGATCTTCCCGGACTAGGGCTTGAATCCGTGTGCCCTGCACTGGCAGGTGGATTCTTAACCACTGTGCTACAAGGAAAGTCCTTTTTTTGTATTTTAAAGTATCATGACAATATGCTTTGGTTGTCTATAGGATGTTTTCTTTTTTTTAATTCACTGGGTTCACAATGAGTTTTGTAGTGACAGAATGGTTGTTTTCATTTACATACAGAAATAAGCTTAGAATAATGAGATAGTCTGCATTTTTCTGGTATATAAAAAATTATTTTAAAAAGCAGTTGAGGGGCTTCCCTGGTGGCGCAGTGGTTGAGAGTCCACCTGTCGATGCAGGGGACACGGGTTTGTGCCCCGGTCTGGGAAGATCCCACATGCCGCGGAGTGGCTGTGCCCGTGAGCCATGGCTGCTGAGCCTGCGTGTCTGGAGCCTGTGCTCCGCAACGGGAGAGGCCGCAACAGTGAGAGGCCCGCGTACTGCAAAAAAAGTAATAATAAATAAACAATAATAATAATAATAATAAAGCAGTTGATTTTTGTATGTTGAGCCTGCAACCTCACTAAACTCTAAATTAACAATTTATAGATTATTTTTATTTTCTACGTAAATAATGTAAGTCCAAATAATGGAGTTTCTATTTCTTTGTTTTGATACATTGTTTCTCTTTTTGCCTCACTCTGCTGGCCAGGACCTCCAGCAGAGTTGCGTAGAAGGAGCAGTGGGCACCCTTATTTGTTTCCATTCTTAAAGGGTTATTTTGATGTTTCATTATTTTTTTCATGCTGTAGATTTTTTTGTAGATCACTTTAACAGGCTAATGAAGTTCCCTTCTATTCCTTGCTTATTAAGATATTTTAAATTTTATTTATTTATTTATTTTATTTAGTTTTGGCTGCGTTGGGTTTTCATTGCTGCATGCGGGCTTTCTCTGGTTGTGGCGAGCAGGGGCTACTCTTCGTTGCAGTGCACAGGCTTCTCATTGTGGTGGCTTCTCTTGTTGCGGAGCCCAGGCTCTAGGCATGCGGGCTTCAGTAGTTGTGGCTCGTGGGCTCTAGAGCACAGGCTCCGTAGTTGTGGCGCATGGCATGTGGGAACTTCTCAGACCAGGGTTCAAACCCGTGTCCCCTGCATTGGCAGGCAGATTCTTAACCACTGCGCCACCAGGGAAGCCCTAAGATTTATTTTTAAAATAATCCCCAAATCTTTATCTCCAGCCCAGATCTTTCACTAGTTCATGTCAGTGCATCTAACTGTCTAACTCTGTGTTCATTGACCTAACAAATGTTCATTGAACACCTACTGTGAGCTAGAGGTGATTCTAAGACCTAGGGTCTGGGAGTAAACTAGACAGACCAAGTTCCTGCCCACATGGCACAGACATCCAGTGAGAGAGGACAATCAGTTAAAAAGGTAAACAAATATTAAACAAGTCATCATTATAACAAGTGATATGATAGAAGTAAAAAAGGAAAAGAGTAAAGTTTAGATAAGGTAGTCAGGAAAGTCCTCTCTCAAGAGATTACATTTGAGCTGAGTTCTGAATTACAAGTAGGAGATGCCATTTGAGGATTCTGGGGAAGAGCATTCCAGACGAGGAAAAGCTACTTCTAAGACCCTGTGGTAAGAAAGACCTCGGCTTGGGACTTCTCTGGTGACACAGTGGTTAAGAATCTGCCTACCAATGCAGGGGACATGGGTTCGGGCCGTGGTCCGGGAAGATCCCACATGCCGCGGAGCAAGCAAGCCCGTGCGCCACAACTATTGAGCCTGAGCTCTAGAGCCTGCGAGCCACAACTACTGAGCCCGCAAGCCACAACTACCAAAGCCCGCACGCCTAGAGCCCACGTTCCACAAGAGAAGCCACCGCAATGAGAAGCCTGCACACCACAACGAAGAGTAGCCCCTGCTTGCTGCAACTAGAGAAAGCCCACGCACAGCAATGAAGACCCAACACAGACAAAAATAAATAAAATAAGATAAATTTAAAAATAGCTTGAAAAAAAAGAATGTAAACCCTGAAAAAAAGTAAACCCTGAATATCAATTTAGAAATGAATAAATAAATAAATAAGTTTATTTTTTTTTAAAAGGAGAAAGAGCTCGGCTTGTCCAAAGACTAGAAAGGGGGTCAGCATGGGTGTGGCGGCCCTACTGGAACCTGATGAAAAGCGTGCTAAGAGCAGGTTGGAGAGGCAGACAGGGGTCATCTTACAAAGGAGGCCTTGTTGACCACAGGAAAGAGTCTGGATTTTAGTTTAGTTACAGTGGAAGTCTTGAGACTGGTGATTTTTTACATTGTTTAAAACTCCCTTTGGCACTTATACAAAAGAGGAGACTTTACTGGAAGATCAGTAAGAAGGTTATTGCAGAAGATGAGGCAAAAGATGGTGGTAACTTGAACCAGAATGGGGGCAAGGATGGTAAAGTAGGTGTGGGGAGGGGAGATTGGGAATGGATTTGAGATAAATTTTGGAAGTAAAATAGGAAGGGCATGCTGATGGATTGAATGTGGGTGAAGGGGAAAGACGACTCCTAGGTTTATGACCCCTGGAAGAACTGGCTTTATTTCAAAAAGGAAGACGGGAACAACAGGTTCAAGTGGGTGATATAAAGAGATCTATTTTGGATGAGTTATATTTTAGCTCTCTATTAGACATCCAAGCAGAGATGTCAAATTAGCATACGCATACATAAGACGAGCTCAGAGGAGAGGCCAAGGCTATAGGTTATAGATCTATAGATACAAATTTGGAGAGATCAGGTTTCCTAGGGAGAGAGTGAACTGAAATTTTTTTATTTTTATTTTTTGGCTCTACCACGTGGCTTGCAGGATCTTAGTTCCCCAACCAGGGATGAACACAAAGGAGAAAAACCAGTGTGGGGTGTTACAAAAGCCAAGACAGGAGCAAATGTTCCCAGGAGGAAGGAATGGTCAACTGCAACAGGCTATTGAGAGGTAGAGAAAGATGAAGACTGAGAAGGATGCACTGAATTTTTTTTTAAATTAAGACAACTGGCATTTATTGGACATTCACTAGGTACAAAGTAACTGAATAACCACTCTGATGCATTACCTCACAGATTACATACATTAACCCTATTATTTCCATTCTACAGATGAGGAAACTGAGGCTTAGATTCAGTGGCCTTCTCAGATATCAAATCCCCTTAAAACATAGTAAATGGTGGAATTGGGATTGAAACCCCAACTGTCTGTTGCCAAAACCTGAGCTATTACCCACTGTACAGCCTCCTGTAACAGCAGGTATAAGGGGCTGCATTCTGTCTCCTTAATATATTAAGTTACTTAACAACTCACCCAGGCATGACCATACTACCTGTTTCACATTTCACTACCTGAAAGAATTTAGTAACATTTCACACCCGGATGTTTGTGCACTTTGTCTTCCAAATCTTTTAGGAAAATGTTCAATGAAGAAATTTCCAGCATTAACCTGCAGGTGGTCTCAGTATTAACACTATTCTATTCAGAGAAATCTTTATATAATGTATTCTGCATTTGGAATTTTTTTTCTTGAGGTATAATTGACATATTAGTTTCAGGTGTACAGCATAACGATTCCATGTTTGCATACACTGATATCACCACAATAAGTCTAGTTACCATCCATCACCATACATAATTAACAAAAATTTTTTTTCTTACAATGAGACTTTTAAGATGTACTCTCTTAGCAACTTTCAACTATTCAATGCAGTATTATTAACTATAGTCGTCATGATACACATTACATCCCCGTGACTTGTTTAATAACTGGAAGTTTGTACATTTCGATTCCTTTCACACTCCCCCTCCCCCACCACGCACTGAATTTTGAAACTGAGAAGCTGTTTTTGACCTTGATAGAAGGATTTTGATGGAGCAATGTTGACAGCAGGCAGAGTAAAGTGGGTTGAAGGCTAAATACAAGATGGAAAAATAGACATCTCAGCATCGTGTGCGTATTTGAGGTCTGTGGTCATGAACTTCAAGCGGAACCAGTAGGTCCAGCCCGGTAATTTTTTTTTTCTGGCAATTTTCAGTTGCTCAGGTGTAGGCATGAAAAACTCTGATAGCTGGGGTACATTTAGGGTTGGGGGCTATAGCCAGTCAAGTAACTGGAGATTCAGATGGAGACAGACAGGCAAGTTTGTTGAAGCTGTATGAAGAGAGTGCCTGTAGTAATGGACTCTTTTCTAAGCTGAGTAGAGAAGGAAGTGAAAATGGGAGGGAGCTGATAGTGAAAAAGTGATACAAATAATGGGGTCTTGATGAGTTTGAAGAGTTGTGTGGTGTAGACACTAAAGCAAATTGGCCGGAAGGATAGGAAATGGTGGTCAGGGTGGGTGGTTTGAAATCCAGAATTCAGTTGAGGTATGGTGATGGGTGGTGAGTTGGTCTCCTGTGAACATAGGAGAGGCTGGCGGGTGGGGAGGGGAGGGGAGGAAGTCAAGGAGGTGACAGGCAGGAGTACTGGATAGGTCTTCCACGTGGGTAATTAAGTCCCCAAGGACAAGAGGTGGAGTAGAATGAAGGGAAAGGCTGTGAACCAGGAGGCAAAGTTATTGGTGAATGGGTCCACAGATAATAGCAATCAAGAGAGTAATAAGTGGGACTTCCCTGGCGGTCCAGTGGTTAAGACTCCGTGCTTCCACTGCAGGGGGCAAGGGTTTGATCACCGGTCAGGGAACTAAAATCCCATAGGCGGAGCGGCACGGCCCCAAAAAAAAAAGAGAGTAATAAGTGGTACAGCGGAGATGGCATTAACCTCAGAGAGCTCGGGTTTGGGAAAGTAAAGGAGAAGAAAGACTGGGAAGAAGCAGTGAGGAGCCAGGAGACTATGCTAAGCCTACTGGCCCTGAGATCCATGAAATGTGAGAGAAGACAGCCTTCCCTTGAGAGGGCTGAGGAACCTGAGTCCTTAGAAGAGAGCCGGGTTCAGATAAGGCCAGGAGGTGAAGGAGTGTCCCGTAAGCACCTCAAGCTACTGTGATCAGAACACACTGTCAGGGTGGGGGTGGGGAGATAAATCAGGAGTGTGGGATTAACATATATACACTACTACCTATAAAATAGAGAAACAACAAGGACCTACTGTATGGCATAGGGAACTATACTCAATACCTTATAATAACTTATAATGGAAAAGAATCTGAAAAAAAGGTATATTTTTATACATATAAATGAAGCACTTTGCTGTACACCCAAACCTAACACATTGTAAATAAACTAAACTTCAATTTTTTCTAATGGTTAAAATTAAAAAAAAAAAAAAAAAAAACAACCTTAAAAGTAAAAACAAAAACCTTACTGTCTTCCCCGCAACCTGCTGTCACATCTGACAGTACCTAAGTCACCCAGGTCAGAAACGAGAGAGTCAGCCTTGGTACCCCACCCCCTTTCTCACATCTGGTCAATCACCAAGACTTAAGTGTTCCCTCTTTTCCATTTCCTTGGACACTCCTTAATCGAGGACTTGATGACTGCTGCAACCTCTGGAAGGGTCTCCTGGCCACTGGTCTTGACCTTCTCTCTCTTCATCTATTTTCTGCAGCCACAGCAAAACTTTCAAAATGCAAATCTGCTATTGTCCCAATCCTACTTAAAACTCTTCAGTGGCCTCCTAACTATTACAGGATGAAGCCCAAGCTCCCCAATATGGTGGTTTATAATTTTTTTTTTTTTTTTTTTTTTTTTTGCGGTACGCGGGCCTCTCACTGTTGTGGCCTCTCCCGTTGCGAAGCACAGGCTCCAGACGCGCAGACTCAGTGGCCACGGCTCACGGGCCCAGCCACTCCGCGGCATGTGGGATCTTCCCGGACCGGGGCACGAACCCATGTCCCCTGCATCGGTAGGCGGACTCTCAACCACTGTGCCACGAGGGAAGCCCCACAACATGGTTTAATTGTCCTTTACAGTCTAGTCTCTGTAGACCTCTCCAGGTTTATCCGGTACCTCTCATCCTGTACCTTTCCCTGACACTATCTGCTCCTGGCACACTACACTTCCTTTCCTTCCTCTAAAAGGTCAAGGGTTTTTTTTATACCTCTGGATCTTTCCACTTGCTGCTCCAATGGCCCAGCACACTCTTTGCTGCTGTGTACTTGGCAAGCTCCTACCAATTCATCTTTCAGGTCCTTGAAGGAAGCAATTTCCTCCAGAAAACCTTTCACAATCTCAAAATTAATCTTACTCCTATGTTTCCTATTTCCAACGTGTATTACATAACTTATCCTAACATTTATCATGCAGTATTTCAGTTTTTTTTCCTTTCAATTGTCAGTAAGCTTTGGGATGGCAGGACTCTATTTTACTTCTCTGTTCGCAGAACTTAATATAATGATGCTATGCAGTAGGCACTCAACAAATATCTGTTGAATAAATGAGTCAATCCTATTAAGTTAATAATAAGATAGTCTTTCAAGACTAGTATAAGCCTACACTTATTAAATTTGGGTTTGTATACCTGGCAGAGGGTGGTACAGAGTGGTGTGCCAAGGTGTTCTTGAAGCCTCAGAATAAACCTCTTTAGGATTGTTAATTTTACTAATTTTTTAGAGATTAAAAAGTAAAAAAATAATTAAAGGAAAATGTGTAACTTTAAATGCTTATTTTAGAAGAGAAGAAAGACTGAGAACTTAATGAGCTAAATACTTATTGTAAAAAGTTAGAAACAGAGTAGCAAAATAAACCCAAAGAATGATACTGGGACAACTGGATATCCACATACAAGAGAATGATGTTGAATCCCTCCCTCACACCATATACAAAAATTAACTCAAAATGGATCAAATTCTAAGTATAAGAACTAAAACTAAAGTTTTTAGAAGAACACATAGGGACTTCCCTGGTGGCGCAGTGGTTAAGAATCCACCTGCTGGGCTTGCCCAGTGGTGCAGTGGTTGAGAATCTGCCTGCCAATGCAGGGGACACGGGTTTGAGCCCTGGTCTGGGAAGATCCCACATGCCACGGAGCAACTGGGCCCGTGAGCCACAGCTACTGAGCCTGCGTGTCTGGAGCTTGTGCTCCACAACAAGAGAGGCCATGACAGTGAGAGGCCCGCGCACCGCAGTGAAGAGTGGTCCCCGCTCTCCGCAACTAGAGAAAGCCCTCACACAGAAATGAAGACCCAACACAGCCTAAATAAATAAATAAATTTATAAAAAAAAAGAATCTGCCTGCTAATGCAAGGGACACAGGTTCGAGTCCTGCTCCAGGAAGATCCCACATGCCACAGAGCAACAAAACCCATGTGCCACAACTACTGAGCCTGCACTCTGGAGCCACGAGCCACAACCACTGAAGCACGTGCACCTAGAGCCCATGCTCCGCAACAAGAGAAGCCACCACAATGAGAAGCCCACACACCACAACGAAGAACAGCCCCCACTCGCTGCAACTAGAGAAAGCCCACACACAGCAATGATGACCCAAAGCAGCCAAAAATGAATAAATTAAATAAATAAATTTAAAAAAGAAGAACACATAAGCATAAATCTTTGTGACCTTGGATTAGGCAATGGTTTCTTAGATAAGACAACAAAAGCACATGCAACAAAAGAAAAAATAGATAAATTGGACATCATCAAAATTAAGAACTTTTGTGCTTTAAAGGACATTGTTGAGAAAATTAAAAGAAAACCAAAACAAAGGGAGAAAAGTTTTACAAATCATGTATCTGATAAAGGATATCCATTCATAATATATGAAGAACTCCTATAACTCAATAATAAAAAGACAACCCAATTTTAAAGTGAGCAAAGGATCTGAATGGACATTTCTCCAAAGAAGATATACTAATGGCCAATAAGCACATAGAAGGATATCAATATCATTAGGCATCACAAAAATGCAGTCAAAACCACAATGAGATATTACCTCACAACCACTAGAATGGATAGAATACAAAAGACAGATAATAAAAGTGTTGGGGAGGAAATAAAGAAATTGGAAACTTCATACATGTTTGGTGGAATTGTAAAATGGTGCAGCCACTGTGGAAAAGTCTGGTAGTTTCTCAAAAAAGTTAAATATAGAATACTAGGGACTTCCCTGGAGGCGCAGTGGATAGGACTCTGCACTCTCAATGCAGGGGGCCCGGGTTCGATCTCTAGTTGCAGAACTAGATTCCACATGCATGCCACAACTAAGGAGCCTGCCTGCTGCTACTAACACCCGGGGCAACCAAATAAAATAAATTTTAAAAAATAATAATAATAATAGTACTTACCTCTTAAGTTGTGGTGAGGACTGAGTTAATGTTTGTGGTGCAGTGGTTGAGAATCTGCCTGCCAATGCAGGGGACACGGGTTTGAGCCCTGGTCTGGGAAGATCCCACATGCCACGGAGCAACTGGGCCCGTGAGCCACAGCTACTGAGCCTGCGTGTCTGGAGCTTGTGCTCCACAACAAGAGAGGCCATGACAGTGAGAGGCCCGCGCACCGCAGTGAAGAGTGGTCCCCGCTCTCCGCAACTAGAGAAAGCCCTCACACAGAAATGAAGACCCAACACAGCCTAAATAAATAAATAAATTTATAAAAAAAAAGAATCTGCCTGCTAATGCAAGGGACACAGGTTCGAGTCCTGCTCCAGGAAGATCCCACATGCCACAGAGCAACAAAACCCATGTGCCACAACTACTGAGCCTGCACTCTGGAGCCACGAGCCACAACCACTGAAGCACGTGCACCTAGAGCCCATGCTCCGCAACAAGAGAAGCCACCACAATGAGAAGCCCACACACCACAACGAAGAACAGCCCCCACTCGCTGCAACTAGAGAAAGCCCACACACAGCAATGATGACCCAAAGCAGCCAAAAATGAATAAATTAAATAAATAAATTTAAAAAAGAAGAACACATAAGCATAAATCTTTGTGACCTTGGATTAGGCAATGGTTTCTTAGATAAGACAACAAAAGCACATGCAACAAAAGAAAAAATAGATAAATTGGACATCATCAAAATTAAGAACTTTTGTGCTTTAAAGGACATTGTTGAGAAAATTAAAAGAAAACCAAAACAAAGGGAGAAAAGTTTTACAAATCATGTATCTGATAAAGGATATCCATTCATAATATATGAAGAACTCCTATAACTCAATAATAAAAAGACAACCCAATTTTAAAGTGAGCAAAGGATCTGAATGGACATTTCTCCAAAGAAGATATACTAATGGCCAATAAGCACATAGAAGGATATCAATATCATTAGGCATCACAAAAATGCAGTCAAAACCACAATGAGATATTACCTCACAACCACTAGAATGGATAGAATACAAAAGACAGATAATAAAAGTGTTGGGGAGGAAATAAAGAAATTGGAAACTTCATACATGTTTGGTGGAATTGTAAAATGGTGCAGCCACTGTGGAAAAGTCTGGTAGTTTCTCAAAAAAGTTAAATATAGAATACTAGGGACTTCCCTGGAGGCGCAGTGGATAGGACTCTGCACTCTCAATGCAGGGGGCCCGGGTTCGATCTCTAGTTGCAGAACTAGATTCCACATGCATGCCACAACTAAGGAGCCTGCCTGCTGCTACTAACACCCGGGGCAACCAAATAAAATAAATTTTAAAAAATAATAATAATAATAGTACTTACCTCTTAAGTTGTGGTGAGGACTGAGTTAATGTTTTTTTTTTTTTTTTTTCTTTTGCGGTACGCGGGCCTCTCACTGCTGTGGCCTCTCCCGTTGCGGAGCACAGGCTCCGGACGCGCAGGCTCAGCGGCCATGGCTCACGGGCCCAGCCGCTCCGCGGCATGTGGGATCTTCCCGGACAGGGGCATGAACCTGTGTCCCCTGCATCGGCAGGCGGACTCTCAACCACTGCGCCACCAGGGAAGCCCTGAGTTAATGTATTTTAAAAAATATATAGAATACTACATGATTCAGCAATTCTACTCCTAGATATGTACTCAATAGAATTGGAAACATGTTCACACAAAAACTTGCACAGAAATGTTTGCAGCATCATTATTCATAAAGGCAAAAAAGTGGAAACAACACAAATGTCCATCAACTAATGAAGAGGTAACCAAATGTGGTATATCCATACAATGGAATATTATTCAACCATAAAAAGAAATGATGTACTGTTACATGCTACAACGTGGTTGAACGTTGAAAACATTATTCTAACGGAAAGAAGCCAGACACTAAACCCCATATATTATATGATTCTATTTATATGAAACACCCAGAATAGGCAAATCTGTAGAGACAGAAAGTAAATTAGTTGTTGTCTAGGGATGGGGTTGGAGGGAAGGAAATGGAGAGGAACATATAATGGATACAGAATTCTTTTTGGAGTGATGAAAACGTTGTGGTAATGGCTGTTCAACTCTGTGAATATACTAATAACCATTGAAATGTGTATACTCTATATGGGTGAATTTCATGGTATACAAATTATATCTTAGTAAACATGTTATAAAAAATAATAAATATACCTGAAGAAATAAGAAAATAATAAAAGTGAGAGTGCAAGATTGAGAATATAAACAACAAACAGGAAAACCAGTAAAGAGGAATAACAAGGCCAAAAACTGGTAATTTGAAAAGTCTAATAAAGTTGACAAACTCTGGCAAGCTAAAGAGAAAGCACAAATAAAATTAAGGGTGAAAAGAAGCAAAACCACATGGATTAAAAAGATAATAAGAGGATTATGAACAATTCTGCACCAAAATTTGAAAACTTAGATTAAATGGATAACTTCCTAGAAAAATATAATTTAGTGAAAGACTTAACAAGTAACAGAATGTAAATCAACTATACTTCAATAAAATAAATTTAAAAAAAGAAAAAACAAATGATACATTTAAAAAAAGAAGTAATGAAAAGCCTAAATAATTCCATTGCTATTAAATAAATGGAATTGGTAATTAAATGTCTTCCTACAAAGAAAACTACAGCTCAGATGTTTTTGGTTTTGTTTTTTACTTTCTTTCTTTCTTTCCTTCTTTCTTTCTTCCTTCCTTCCTTCCTTCCTTCCTTCCTTTCTTCCTTTCTTTCTTTCTTTCTTTCTTGGCTGCATCAGGTCTTAGTTGCAGCTGGTGGTCTCTTCGTTGAGGCGTTCTCTTAGTTGTGGCGTTCAGGTTTCCTCTCTCTAGTTGTGGCATGCAGGCTCCAGGGCACGTGAACTCTGTAGTTGTGGCAAACAGGCTCCAGAGCACGTGGGCTCTGTAATTTGCGGCACACAGGCTCTCCTGTTGAGGCGCACAAGCTTAGTAGTTGTGGCGCGAGGGCTTAGTTGCCCTCGGCATGTAAGATCTTAGTCCCTCAACCAGGGATTGAACCCACCTCCCTTGCATTAGAAGGCAGATTCTTTACCACTGGACCACCAGGGAAGACCCAGGACTAGCATAATCTTTTTTTTTTTTTAATAAATTTATTTATTTATTTTTGGCTGCATTGGATCATTGCTGTGTGCAGGCTTTCTCTAGTTGCAGCAAGCAGGGGCTGCTCTTCCTTGCGGTGTGCAGGCTTCTCATTGCAGTGGCTTCTCTTGTTGTGGAACACCGGCTCCAGGCACATGGACTTCAGTACAGTAGTCGTGGCACATGGGCTCAGTAGTTATGGCTCGTGGGCTCTAAGTGCAGGCTCAGTAGTTGTGGCACACGGGCTTAGTTGCTCCACGGCATGTGGGATCTTCCCCTACCAGGGCTCAAACCCATGTCCCCTGCATGGGCAGGCGGATTCTTAACCACTGCACCACTAGGGAAATCCCTCCTTTTTTTTTTTTTAACATTTTATTTATTTATTTGGCTGCGATGGATATTAGTGGTGGCTTGCAGGCTCTTAGTTGTGGCATGTGGGATCTAGTTCCCTGACCAGGGATTGAATCTGGGCCCCCTGCATTGGGAGCGCAGTCTTAACCACCAGGAAAGTCCTGATGCAAAATTCTTAAAGGAAAATGTTAGCGAATTGAATCCCACAATATGTAAAAAAATAGCACATCATGTCCAATTTGAGGCTGGTGTAAAAGCATAAGGAAGCCTTGTGGGGCTGGGGCGAAAGGTATGAGGGGAGAGGATGGCAGGCTGTGACGTCAGAGGTCCTAGGCTTCCCGGACCAGAGTGAGGAGTGGATTTTATTCTGTTTGCAGTGGGAAGTCATTGCAGTTTGAGGTAGTCTCTCCTCCTTCAAGACGTTTAACTGTGAAGGAGAAAAGAGTAGCTCAGGGGAGGGATATGTATGCACAGCCCAGAAGACAATGACTTAGTCTTTTTTATTGATGATCCCTCCTTATACCCTCTACCCTCCCAGCTGTTCTCACAGATTTGCACAGCAAACCTGTTCCTTTTTGGATCATGGTGAAGTAACAGTGCGTGCACAGGTGCCTGCAATTCCCCTTAAATGATAATTAGTTTCTTCATACTTCGGTGCTTCGGTTCTGCCATCTGAAAAATGGGATGGGTCTCCGGAATGTGTTGAGTGTAAGGCCTTTGGGTCCCTCAGAGGAAATGTTTGCTAGGACACCAAGCTTCCTGCAGGCTCCAGAGCAGCCCTCCCACCCTCAGTGCTTGCTGGGTGCCTCACAGCAACGCTGAGGGTCCCATCAGAGAGACTGAGGCCCAGAGAGGGGAATTGGACTGCCCAAGGTCCCAAGGGAGGCAGAGCTCAATCCAGAGACAGAACCCAGGCCTCAGTTCTCATTTCTTGTTGTTCTCACGAAGCACACTGTGGCCAGAAACAGTGAACTTGAGACTCAGAAAGTGCTAAGATCTAATTCCCCTGAAAACTTCACCTCTCCTCACCTGTCCTGGGTATTTAGGACTCCCGGAAGTCCTTATCTGCCCCATGGGCCACCCATCTCCGAGCCCACGTCCCCTCACCTGTCTGGGTGTTTGCCAGCCTTAGCAATAAGGAAGCTGCTGTTGATCTCAACAAGTACGTTGATAATGGAGTTACAGCAGGATGAGCCAGAGGAGAGTATGGAAGGACTGACCCTGGATGACTTTTCCAAGAAATACGCCTATCAAAGAAGGAGTCAAAAGATAGAAGGCAGTGGCTAAAAAGTGGGACCAGAAGAGAAGTTTTTGTCATTGGGTTTCGGTTGTGCTTACATTTTAGGATGAGGGAGTTGAGAATAAGCTGGAATGCTGACAATGAGTCAGTGAAAAGAAGGATGATAAAGGTTCAGAGGAGGCAATTCCCTTTCGGTCCAGTGGTTAGGACTCCGTGCTTTCAGGACTGAGGTCCTGGGTTCGATCCCTGGTCAGGGAACTAAAATTCCACAAGCTGCATGGCACGGCCGAAGGAAAAAAAAAAGATTCAGGAAAACAAGAGGGTAACAAATTGAGCAGGGTCCCCAAGAAAGGGAGGAGGTGTGCCCCACAGCACAGGTAGAGAAGTAAACTCCAAACAGGAAGGGGAATTCTCTCTTTGAAACTAGAGAGAAGGAGGAAGGAACTAACGTGGATGAAGGTGAGTTTGGGGGGGGTGGAGGGGGCAGGAGGCCATGGGGGAGGCAGGAGGAGCAAGGGAACAAGGGGGTGTGGAGGTTTAAGAAATAGCCACTGTGGCGTTTCCCTGGTGGCTCAGTGGTTGAGAGTCCGCCTGCCGATGCAGGGGACACGGGTTTGTGCCCCAGTCCGGGAAGATCCCACATGCCGCGGAGCGGCTGGGCCCGTGAGCCATGGCCGCTGAACCTGCGCGTCCGGAGCCTGTGCTCCGCAACCGGAGAGGCCACAACAGTGAGAGGCCCGCGTACCGCAAAAAAAATAGAGCCACTGTTGAGAACGGTAGAGAATTGACTAGGGAAACAGGAAAGAATGACCAGACAACCTTGAGAGCCCAGTTGCTGTTGGAATACATTTATAGCAGCACCAACCTGCCCAGATATGTGATTTTTTTTTTCCAGCTGTGTTCACTTGCCCAGATGTAGACACAGAGAAGATGGGGATTTGGAACGATTTAGGGCTGGTATGACACAAAAACAAGTGCGGAAGAGAGTTGAGGATATTGGTGAAAGGGTTGACATGATGGACCAGAGACTCCTGTTATTGAAAAAACAACTATCCTCAGAAGAATGTGTTTTATTGGCACCATTTTTCCAGGTTCATGGAAAAGCTCAGACAAAGTTCTTTTTTTTATTATTATTTTTAAAAATAAATTTATTTATTTTTGGCCGCCTTGGGTCTGGTAGTTGTGGCCCGCGGGCTCTCGCCCTCACACTGCAACCAAGAGCCTGCGTGCCACAATGAAAGATCCTGCATGCGGCAACTAAGACGTGATGCGGCCAAAAATAAATAAATATTTTTAAAAAGAAGAGTATAAAAAAAAAAAAGAGTGGCTCTGTGTACACATGCACACACACACGCACACACACATAAACAAAGGAAACACATAGTTTGATGACTAGGAAGAGGCTGTGAGCTGATTTCTTAGTGGTTCAAATACTTAGGGCTGTAACTGCTAAAGTTAACATTTCTAGACAACAGGGTTTATTTTTTAAAAAATGTTTACTTCAGGGGGATCAAAGGAGGCTGATAGATGATGACCCTGTTATACTCCTGACACAGTTTAAAATGCACTTACTCACTCCTTCCGACAGTCGCTTGTTTGCTGGTTTTTCACACATACATTCAGCAGGTGGGTGCACGTGAGAAAATTCTGGAGTTGAAAGGTGATCTTGCATCATTCAGGACTTAATTCCTACCCTCCACACAGACATAAATCTCACCCTTAAGAGCTTATCATTCCCAAAGAAAATCAAAGCATTTAAACCGATGCCTTAAAGATTCTGCTTCCATTCTGAGATGGAATTATACTTTGGTTCTTCACCAGGGCTGACCTTGAATGGTGATGTCCCCCAGGGCTCTGGACAGCACATGGTGATTTGCACAAGGGCAAGTTCACACCCATTTATCTTTGACAAAGTCCCATAAACAGTGTACTGAAACACCCGCCCATCCCCCCGCAAAAAAAAGCATAACTACACCTGGTCACCTTGTTTAGCTATACTTAGGCAATGTGTATGTTGATATAATTAGATGATCAAAACGCCAACAGTAATTCTTCCAAAGGAACTGCAGCTAATGATACAAGACCCTGCTGGGATTACCAAGGTGGGGAACCATGGATGCCACCATCTGCATCAATTTGTGGAAGGATCTCTTTCTCTGGCTGGAGTTGACTCTGCCAGCATGGCAGCCAAAAGTGTGGGAGAATTAACATGCCCTTCTCTCCCCCAGCTGTCCTCAATGGGCGACTGATCTGATGGGAGTTGGTATTTACTCCAGCTCATCACCCCTCAGGTGGGAAAATTCTGAGAGGCGTGTTCTGCGCTGATCCCCAGAGGTCCCCTGCAGAATCTGGCACTGTTGCCCACAGAGGTCACCTACCTGACAGTGCTTTTATTTATTTATTTTTTAAACATTTATTTATTTGGTTCTGCCAGGTCTTAGTTGCGGCATGTGGGATCTTTTAGTTGTGGCATGTGGGATCTAGTTCCCTGACTAGGGATCAAACCTGGGCTCCCTGCATTGGGAGTGCAGAGTCTTAACCACTGGACCACCAGGGACGTCCCGACAGTGCTTTTTTTTTTTTTTTTTGATTTATTTTTGGCTGCTTTGGGTCTTCCTTGCTGCACGCGGGCTTTCTCTAGTTGCAGAGAGCAGGGGTTGCTCTTCGTGGTGCACGGTTTTCTCATCGCGGTGGCTTACTCTTGTTGCTGAGCATGGCTCTAGGCATGCGGGCTTCAGTAGTTGTGGCTCACGGGCTCTAGAGCACAGGCTCAGTAGTTGTGGCGCACAGGCTTAGTTGCTCCGCAGCATGTGGGATCTTCCCGGACCAGGGATCGAACCTGTGTCCCCTGCATTGGCAGGCGGATTCTTAACCACTGCGCCGCCAGGGAAGCCCCTAACAGTGCTTTTTACTTGCTTCTTCCCCTTGCTTGCTTCACGTCCCCACTCCTCTACAGCTGTTCCTGGGATCACCTGCCAAAGAACCTCTTGCATTCAAATCTTTGTCTCAGGATCTGCTTCTGGGAGAATCCAAACTAAGACAGGGGAACGTTGCCAAGTATGAACAAAGGCCCTTGGAAACCCAACTGATACTCATTATCAGAGGCAGTCTCTCTCTTACCCCATAAAATAACTTAGCTTCGCAGCACTCTCAGAAGGGTTTTTGACTCACTCATCATGTATCTCGTGGGAGGAAAGGGGACTGCAGGGCAAACTTAGTGTACGTTTTATAACTTTTTTCACTTAGTTTTAGATCTTTTAGGCTGAGACAGAGGGTGACATCCAAGGAGGGGTTGGTGAGGAGTGGGTACAACCTGGCAGGGTAGTGGGACTATTCTTCACAGCATGAAGTTCATTGTTTGTTGGTTTATAGCTTCTTACTACAGAAAATCTCAAACATACACAAAAGTAGAGAGAATAGAATAATGAACCCCTGTGTATCTGTCATCAGATTGGACAACTACCAACTTATAGCCAATATCTCCCCACTCCACCCCCAATTATTATTATTTTTATCTTTTATTATTATTATTATTATTATTTTTGGCTGTGTTATGTCTTTGTTGCTGCCCGCGGGCTTTCTCTAGTCGCGGCGAGCAGGGGCTACTCTTCGTTGCGGTGTGTGGGCTTCTCATTGTGGTGGCTTCTCTTGTTGCGGAGCACAGGCTCTAGGCGCACGGGCTTCGGTAGTTGTGGCACGTGGGCTCAGTAGTTGTGGCTCACAGGTTCTAGAGCGCAGGCTCAGTAGTAGTGGTGCACGGGCTTAGTTGCTCCCCGGCATGTGGGATCTTCCCAGACCGGGGCTCGAATCCGTGACCCCTGCATTGGCAGGTGGATTCTTAACCACTGCGCCTCAGGGAAGCCCCACCCCCAATTATTTTAAAGTGAAGCCTGTAGGGAGGGAATTCCCTGGCGGTCCAGTGGTTAGGACTCAATGCTTCCACTACGGAGGGCCCAGGTTCAAACCCTGGCTGGGGAACTAAGAACCCCGCAAGCCCCGCGGCCAAAAAAAGAGTAAAACCCGTATATATTATTTCACCTGTAATATTCAGTATCTCTAAAACATCAAGACTCTTTTTTTTTTAACGTCTTTATTGGAGTATAATTGCTTTACAATGGTGTGTTAGTTTCTGCTGTATAACAAAGTGAATCAGCTATCCCTATCCCACCCCTCTAGGTGGTCACCAAGCACCGAGCTGATATCTCTGTGCTATGTGGCTGCTTCCCACTAACTATCCCTTCTACATTTGGTAGTGTGTATATGTCCATGCCACACTCTCACTTCGTCCCAGCTTAGGACTCTTTTTATAAGCATAAGCATCATTATCATATCTAAAAAATTAATAATTCCTTAATATTATCAAATATTCAGTGTTCAAATATCCCCAACTGCCTCATCATTATTGTTATTATTACTACTTAGTTTTTTATTATTATTACTATTTAAAACTGTAGACTACTTACTAGTTTACAGTTTGAATTATGATCTAAAAAAATGTCCATATTTTTTGATTGGTTATATGTCTCAAGTTTTTTGGTTTTGTTTTGTTTTTTTGCCGGGCTGAGTGGCTTGAGGGATCTCAGTTCCCTGGGAACCCAGGCCATAGCAGTGACAGCACTGAATCCTAACCACTAGGCCACAAGGAAACCCCCTTAAGTCTTTTCTTAATCTGTAGGTTCCCCCTCCCCATCTCTATTTGTCTTTCCTTGCTATTTATTTGTTGAAGAAATCTGGTCATTTATTCTTATATAATATCTTGAGATTTGAATTTTTACTGACCACATCAACATGGTCTATCATTTAACATGTTCTCCAGATTTCTCTATTTTCTGTAAAGTGGTAATCAGATCTACAGAGCTGATCAGATTTGGATTCCATTTTGTTCCAAGACACCTTTGTACGTGGTATTAGGGACTTCCATCAAGAGGTACATCTGTCTGGTTTTTCTTTGTTTTCTAGTTTCTATCTTGATTAAAAACAACAACAACCACAAAACTGTGATGTTTACACTGCCATGGGACAAACAGAATTGTGATTTACCTTTTGTAACTTATGTGGCTGATTCCCCAGTTTCTTCTGCAGTGTGAACTAACCTGTCCCCAATGGTTACAGTGTTTTCCTTCTGGGATTCTGAGACATGGCTAGGGGTCAAAGGGAGAGCAATGTCTTCATGTGAGAGGGCCAGTGAGGGTAGGGGACAAGATTTCATCATTCCTCCTACCTACCCTGACTCAAGCTACGGACGCAGGAAGACCTTGTTTGAATCCTCAGGCAAGGCTCAGCTGGGTAACCATGGATAAGCAGCTTAACTTCTTTTGACTCTCAGTTTCCTCAACCCTATACTGTGATAAATAATAATCTCTCCCAAATAGGGCTTACAGTGGACCTCTTATTATTATTATTATTGTAATTATTATTATTCTTTTCTCTTTTTGGCCACACCACACGGTATGCAGGATCTTAGTTCCCTGACCAGGGATTGAACCCGTGGCCCCTGCAGCGGAAGCGCAGAGTCCCAACCACTGGACTGCCAGGGAAGTCCCTGTAGTGGACCTTTTTTATCTTGTGGTCACCCAGCATCTTTTTGAAAACCCCTCCTACACAAGCCAAGACAATTTCTCATTATGAATATAGAAGGTACAATAAAAGATAGACTCTTCTATCCAGCCTCCTGTGTAGTTAGGGCATAGGTATGTGGTCCAGTCTTTTCCAATGAGATGCAGCTGACTTTGATTCAGAAGAGAGATATATGAGGAAGAGGATGCTGCAGGGAGTGGCAGGAACTCAGAGCTTTTGTGGGGCATTTGGAATACTCGGAGTGGAGATCCTTTCTCCCTTATGTCTCCCTTATGACAATGCTCAGTGGTGGCAAAAAACAGGTGCTTTGCTGATAACAGTCCTGGGGTAAAATTGGCATATTGTTCCTGGCTATGTAGCCTTCAAGCCCAATTCTCTATCCTGCTCAGAGACTGTGTGAGCTATTTATATCCTTAAATACATTCCTTTGCTGTTTAAACCAGTCAGAGTATATTCTTTTATTTGCAGCTAAGTTCCCTGACAATTATGGGGATTCCAAGATGTTGCTAAATATGGTGTCTAGTATGAGGAAGGGAGGAGTCAAACTCTACCTGAAGCCTCTGGCCTTCTAGGTAGATGACATAATGCATTTTATTATTGTTTACGCCAACTTAAGTTGGGTTTTCTGTTCTTTGTGCTTAAAAGCATCTGGATTGATTTCTGTGTGTAGCTTCAGTGCCTGTTTGTACCTAGATATGCTCAACACGTGTTCGTTCATAATCACCTTTTAAAAATTACAATATAGGTACTTCCCTGGTGACACAGTGGTTAAGAATCTGCCTACCAATGCAGGGGACACGGGTTCGATCCCTGGTCCAGGAAGATCCTACATGCCTCAGAGCAACTAAGCCCATGCGTCACAACTACTGAGCCTGCACTCTAGAGCCCGCGAGCCACAACTACTGAAACCCACGCGCCTAGAGCCCATGCTCCACATTAAGAGAAACCACCGCAATGAGAAGCCCGCGCACCGCAACGAAGACCCAACACAGCCAGTAAATAAATAATAAAATTAAAATTACAAGATAATGGACATACAATAAACTGTACATATTTGAAGTATATCATTTGAGTTTCAACACATGCAAACACCCATGAGTCCATCACCTTAATTAGGCAATGAACCTACCCATCATACCTAAAAGTTTCTTCGTGCCCTTTTGTAATCTCTCCCTCTTTCCTTCCACCCCAACCCGAGGCAATCACTGATTCCTTTTCTGTCACTTTCTAGAATTTTACATAAATGAAATCAAACAGAATATACTCTTTTTGGTCTTCTTTCACTCAGCATAATTATTTTGAGGTTCATCATGTTGTCTGAATCAATAGTTTGCTGTTTTTAACTGCTGAATAACATTCTATTGTATGGATATACCATAATTTGTTTATCCATTCTAATGGTGGTTATTTGGGTTGTTTCCAGTTTGGAGTTATTACCAGTAAAGCTTCTATGAACATTTGTGTAAAGTCTTTGTTGGGGAATTCTCTGGGTCCAGTGGTTAAGACTCCGCACTTCCATTGCAGGGGGCGCAGGTTCGATCCCTAGCCTGGCAACTAAGATCTCATATGGCCTGCGGCACAAAAAAGTCTTTGTGTGGACGTGTTTTCATTTTTCTTGGGTAAGTATCGAAGGACAGAATGGCTGGGTTGTACGGTAGGTATTTCATTGTTAAAGAAAATGCCAGACTGCTTTCCAAAGTGTTTGCTATTTTACATTCCCACCAGCAGCGTATGAAAGTTCTACTTGCTTTACATCCTTGCCAACGCGCAGTAAGGTCAGTTTTTTAAAAGTTTCTAGCTATTCCAGTAGTACATCATTGTGATTTTACTTTGCGTTTTCCTAATGACTAATGATGTTGAGTATCTTTTTCAAATATTTATTTGCTATCTATGCATCTCCTTTGATGAAATATCTGTTCAAATTTTTTGCCCATTTAAAAAAATTATGTTGTCTTCTTATTTAGCTGTGGAAGTTCTTCATGTATTCTAGTTACAAGTCCTTTTTCTTAGACATGTTTTGCAAACACTCTCTCCCAACCTGTGGCTCACCTTTTCATTTTTGTAAGTGTCTTTTGAAGAGCAAAAGTATTTATTTTAATGAAGTCCAATTGATCCATTTTTTTATAGTTTGTATTTTTTGTGTCATATATAAGAAATCTTTGCCAAACCCAAGGCCATTACTATTTTCCCATAAGATTTATATTAGCAATTTTGTAGTTGTAGCTCTTATATTTTTTAGGCCTGTGATCCATTCTGAGTTAGTTTGGTTATATGGTGTGAAGAAAAGGCCAAGGTTCATTTATCACAGCAATTATTCATTATGTACTCTTTTAAAACTTTTCCCCCAGTTTTACTGAGATATAATTGACATATAACATTGTATTTGTTTAAGGTATACAACATAATGCTTTTATATATGTATATACCGCAAAGTGATTACCAAAATAAGTTTAGTTAACATCCATAACCTCACAAGTTGTAAATTTTTTTCTTGTGATGAGAAATTTTAAGATTTACTACTCTCTTAGCCACTTTCAACTATACAATACAGTATTGTCACATGTACAGTCACATGCTATACATTAATCCCCAGAACTTACTCATCTAATAACTGGAAGTTTGTACATTTTGACCACCTTCATCCCCATCCCACTCCCACACACACAGTGTTTATTGTTTGGGTCATCTGATTTAGTCCTGACATTCTTTGAAGTAAGTATTATCATGCCCATTTTACTGATGAAGAAACAGAGTCTCAGAGAGGATAATTACTTTGTTGAAGGTCTCTTCTCTAAGTTGTTTTGATAGAAATTTACATGTAACTCTCCCTATTATATTTGAGGTTTTTTTTTTTTTGGCTGCCAGGGAATTCCCTCTCCCTACTATATTATTCGCCATTACCTTCCTATTAAAAATGTGAATAGAATTGGTGTGTCCATTAGGATTCTTTGATTGCAAACAACCAGAATCACCCAACACTTAACCCTAATGCCTAAGGATGTATTGGGTCCCCTGACTCGAAGAGTTGGGCTGGCTTCCCTGCTAAATCAGGGCTCCAGTGATGTCCCTAGTCCTTGGCAGATCTCTGTCTCTCTCTCTGCTTGGCTCTGCTCTCCTTTTTTCATTGGCTGCCTTCTCAGGCTTCAGGTAGAAGCCCAATGGTGGCAGCAGCTTTCAGGGTTGAGACCCACCAAGAGGATCATCTGCCTTGTTCCCAGAAGCCCCAGCCTCCTGCTTGCTAACTTCAGACCCTTGGCTTCTGTAGGTACACCCAGGAGGAAAGTAAGACAAAACCTTTCCGAAATGTACAAAAGGGCCGCTTCTTTAAGCCTGTCCACGCAGCACCTACATCAGAACCACTTGCGGGCATCTGGTAACAGGCAACTTTCTGGGCCCAAGACTCTCTTCCTGCAGGTTGACTATGAGGCCCCAAGAAGGAGAGTGACTTCATCAGGCAGCCAGGGCTGATCTACGAAGAAAACCCAGGGAGGAAGGGAGAGAGAATGAGGGGCAGGAAACATGTCCAGCCTCAGCTCCAAGGACTCCCATGTATTTTCCCTCTGGCTCCCATAGCAAGAGAAAAGGCCAGTGCTGAGCCCAGCAGGAGGCTTTGGAGGGAGGTGGCTTCCTGCTAACTAGGGCCTCTGAGTGTGCTCTGAAGGCTCAGATTGCCGCCTCTCACCTCCCAGGGAGGCTCAACATAGCAAGGCATCTCAGGTCTCCGAGCCTCAGGCACAGACATCTTCTGTTAAAGGAGGAGGCGTGGCTGGGGGAAGGAGCTGGGTGGGTCAAGCTCTAGCAAGTGTGAGAGCTGCCTCCTTGGAAAGGGCTCAGGAAGGTGGGGAGGAGTGCATAGGCAGGGTAAACTAGGTAGAGCCTGATCCACTAGGGAGGGAGGCAGAGGGAGGCCAGGACCTCAGTCATTGAGGAGGTAGGCACCTACCTTCCCTCTGCCCCACAGAACCTGTTCCACTGCTGTCTTTAGTTCCTCCCCTGAGCCAGCCAAGGGCCTCAGGGGTAGAGGTAGGTGGGCAGAGAGGTGATGGGAGGGAAGAAGCTGCCCAGCCCTGGGGAACAGATGTCTGCAGGAGAGACAGGTGCCCAGTGCAGGCAGATGCAGCTTTCCCATGATCACCTGCTCCGGAGACAGAGGAGTGACCCTGTCCATCAAAGGATGGGCACTGCCTCCTAGTTTAATTAATGCCATTTTATTATTTATTTTTCATTTTTTTGGCCATACCCTGCAGCATGTGGGATCTTAGCTCCCCGACCAGGGATCAAACCTGGGCCCCTTGCAGTGGAAGTGCAGAGTCTTAACCACTGGACCACCAGGGAAGTCCCTCATTAATGCCATTAAAAAAAAAAAATATATATATATATATATATATTTTAGCTGTTAGGTCTTCATTGCTGTGCAGGGGCTTTCTCTAGTTGCAGCGAGCGGGGGCTACTCTGTTGCAGTGCACGGGCTTCTCATTGCGGTGGCTTCTCTTATTGTGGAGCATGGGCTCTAGGCGCGCAGGCTCAGTAGTTGTGGCTCGTGGGCTCTAGAGCACAGGCTCCATAGTTGTGGCGCATGGGCTTAGTTGCTGTGCTGCATGTGGGATCTTCCTGGACCAGGGCTCAACCCCGTGTCCCCTGCATTGGCAGGTGGATTATTTTTTTAAATTTTTTTTTATTTTTAACATCTTTATTGGGGTATAATTGCTTTACAATGGTGTGTTACTTTCTGCTTTATAACAAAGTGAATCAGTTATACATATACATATGTTCCCATATCTCTTCCCTCTTGCGTCTCCCTCCCTCCCACCCTCCCTATCCCACCCCTCCAGGCGGTCACAAAGCACCGAGCTGATCTCCCTGTGCTATGCGGCTGCTTCCCACTAGCTATCTACCTTACGTTTGTTCTCCAGTAGGTCTGTGTCTTTATTCCTGTTTTACCCCTAGGTTCTTCATAACATTTTTTTTTTCTTAAATTCCATATATATGTGTTAGCATACGGTATTTGTCTTTCTCTTTCTGACTTACTTCACTCTGTATGACAGACTCTAGGTCTATCCACCTCATTACAAATAGCTCAATTTCGTTTCTTTTTATGGCTGAGTAATATTCCATTGTATATATGTGCCACATCTTCTTTATCCATTCATCCGACGATGGGCACTTAGGTTGTTTCCATCTCCGGGCTATTGTAAATAGAGCTGCAATGAACATTTTGGTACATGACTCTTTCTGAATTCTGGTTTCCTCAGGGTATATGCCTAGTAGTGGGATTGCTGGGTCATATGGTAGTTCTATTTGTAGTTTTTTAAGGAACCTCCATACTGTTCTCCATAGTGGCTGAACCAATTCACATTCCCACCAGCAGTGCAAGAGTGTTCCCTTTTCTCCACACCCTCTCCAGCACTTATTGTTCCTAGATTTTCTGATGATGGCCATTCTGACTGGTGTGAGATGATATCTCATTGTAGTTTTGATTTGCATTTCTCTAATGATTAATGATGTTGAGCATTCTTTCACGTGTTTGTTGGCAGTCTGTATATCTTCTTTGGAGAAATGTCTCTTTAGGTCTACTGGCAGGTGGATTCTTAACCACTGTGCCACCAGGGGAGCCCCATTAATGCCATTTTATACTTCCTCAGACCATAAAATGTCATCTTATGGCCACTACATCAGCACAGTACTTGTTTGGTTGGTTAGCTGTAAGATTTAGAAATAATGCAGGATGGGACTTCCCTGGTGGCACCGTGGTTAAGAATCCGCCTGCCAATGCAGGGGACACGGGTTTGATCCCTGGTCCAGGAGGATCCCACATGCCACAGAGCAACTAAGCCCGTGCACCACAACTACTGAGCCCACATGCCACAACTACTGAAGCCCATACGCCTAGAGCCTGTGCTCTGCAACAAGAGAAGCCACTGCAATGAGAAGCCCATGCACTGCAACGAAGAGTACCCTGCTCGCCACAATTAGAGAAAGCCTGCGGGCAGCAACAAAGATCTAACACAGCCAAAAATAAACAAATTTTAAAAATTATTTGAAAAAAGAGAAAGAAAGAATGCAAGAACAGTCTTCTTGTCCCAAACTCTCATTGTATAGATGGAAGACTGAGGTCTGGAAGGGGCAGGGCCATGAAGCTATTTAATATGCTTATCACCTTCTCTCATGGAGCACTGTGGTAGAAAAGTCCCCTACTTTAAAAATTATTTTATACACGCACACATACATAATATACATATGACATATATATTTCATAATATTTTGGTTAATTTGATATTTCAAAAATTCATAAGGCACCCCCAAAAAAGTCTTCTTCCCATTTCTATTCTTGGTCTCCCAGAATAACTAAGCCCATGCACCACAACTACTGAACCCGCATGCTGCAACTACTGAAGCCCGCGTGCCTAGAGCTCATGCTCCCAACAAGAGAAGCCACCACAATGAGAAGCCTGCGCACCATGACAAAGAGTAGCCCCCACTCGCCGCAACTAGAGAAAAGCCCGTGTGCAGCAACGAAGACCCAACACAGCCAAAAATTAAAAAATTAAATAAATTTTTTTTAAAAACCCACTTAATTTTAGTACCTAGCTGCCTCATTCTTTTTAACAGTACGTAATATTTAATTATATGGCTGAAGCATAATTTATTAACGACCCTCCTATTTAGGTTCCAAACATTAACTATGAAAGCTATGGTCCAGTGAATATCCTGGTGCATATTATGTACGTCTTTTGGCACCTGTATACCTGTAGGGTAAATTTCTGAAGTGGAATTGCTGGGACGAAGAGTTTTTGTTTTTGTTTTTGTTTTGAATTTTATTTATTTTTTTATAGAGCATGTTCTTATTAGTCATCCATTTTATACACATCAGTGTATACATGTCAATCCCAATCTCCCAATTCATCACACCACCACCACCACCCCCTGCCGCTTTCCCCCCTTGGTGTCCATACGTTTGTCTCTACATCTGTCTTTTTATATTTAATTTTTTGATAGATATTATGAGTCGGCCTTTTAAAGAGGTTGTGCCAGTTGACTTTCCCAGCAACGGTGTGTGGTGGGACCTGTTTTCAGACATTTGACCAGCATGAGTTCCCTTTTTTTTTTTTTTTTTTTTTTTTGCGGTACGGGGGCCTCTCAGCCTCTCACCGCTGCGGCCTCTCCCGCTGCGGAGCACAGGCTCCGGACGCGCAGGCTCAGCGGCCATGGCTCACGGGCCCAGCCGCTCCGCGGCATGTGGGATCTTCCCGGACCGGGGCACGAACCCGAGTCCCCTGCATCGGCAGGCGGACTCTCAACCACTGCGCCACCAGGGAAGCCCGTGAGTTCCCTTTTGTTGTTTTTTTTGTTTTGTCTTGCTCATCTGATAGGTGAACAATGGTATCCTGTAGTTTTAATCTACATTTCTTATGTTATGAATGAGGTTGAGCATCTAAGATAGAAACACAGACACAGTTTGTAACTGGAGTGGGGTCTGGCCCCTACCCCAGCCTGAGTCACCGTGCCTGTCTTCCTCACCTCAGCTGATGAGAGCTGGCAGGGCAGCCTGGGCCCCAGCCCTCCCAAGAACTGTCTTCCCCGCCCCCTCACCTGCGATGAGTAACAGTTTCTCCTGGGTGACTGGAAGAGGCATGTTTTATTCAGGCACCCTGGTTTGTCCGGCTTTTCTGACCCTGAGGGCTGGGTCTTGGCCTCTGATGCAAAACAGAGGAGTTGCAGCAGAGAAATGGCAAGATGAGACCTGCTTTTATTGGGAATGGAGCTGGGGTATATGGGTAGGTGGGGAGGAGGCTGCAGTAGTTCAAGGTGAGCACTGATGAGCCCGAGCTAAGCAGTGGGGCCCGGGGAGCGACCCAGACAGACTGACTAGGGGCCGAGGAAGAGGGAGAGGCAGAATGGTGATGGGGGTGGAGTCAGGATGGCAGAGGAGGAGTGAGTTGAAGCTTGCCTGTGGGATGGACAAAGGAGATGAAAAAATGTTTGTTGGATGAATGTCCTCCCAGTGGCCATAGGATTGGAGTGGCCACGTGTTCAACAGCAGGATGGTTAATTCAGCCAGTCTGGCCACAACAGGTTAAACCAACTCTGGGGCGTGTCCTGCTGCTGGCTTTCTGCAATGACACAGTCTGGTTTCCTGGAAGACAATTAACACACAGCTAGCTTTACTCGTGATTTACCACCTGGGTCTAGCTTCTTCTGTGATGCCTCCTGCTGTCCCTCTGGTGCAGGGAATGTGGGTTGGGGAGTGGGCTGGTGGCCAGACAAGCAAGAGCTGGAGGAGGAGCAGGTACACTGGAGGTGGGGGGAAGGGGGAAACAGGGGTCCACCGACCCCAGCCCCCATCCAGGCTGCTGGCCAGAGCAGAAGGTCAACCAGGCCTGGTGGCCACTGCCCTTTTCAGGCATGTGTTCTAGATCCTTCTCCTACTTCAGCCCATGTTTCTTCCACAGGCTCTCACCCCGTGTCTCCCAGAGTTCTCAGAGTCCCAAATGAAAACTCTCAGGTGGCAGCAAGAAACCCACTATCAGTACCTTAGTCTCTCTTTTAGGGTCTGCAGATAAATTTGAATTTCAGATAATAAATAAATTTTTTTAGTATAAGTATATCCCAAATATTGTATGGGACGGACATACTTATATCCTTCAAAAATAAAAAAACCACTCATTTGAAATTCTCCTTTAACTGGGCATCCTTTTTAAAAAATTTGCTAACTGGTGGTGCAGTGGTTAAGAATGTGCCTGCCAATGCAGAGAACACGGGTTCGAGTCTTGGTCGGGAAGATCCCACATGCGGCAGAGCAACTAAGCCTGTGCGACACAACTACTGAGCCCGCGCACCTAGGGCCCATGCTCCGCAGACAAAGACAAGACAAGCCATCGCAATGAGAAGCCTGTGCACTGCAATGAAGAGCAGCCCCTGCTCGTCTGCAACTAGAGAAAGCCTGAGTGCAGCAACGAAGACCCAATGCAGCCATAAATATTTATTTATTTATTTACATTTTTTAAAAAAACTTTCTTTAAAAAACTTTTTTTTGGGCTAAATCTGGCAACTCCGCCAGCCCTCCCCCAGCGGATGAAGACAGCCACTGCCACCTGACCTGTCACTGGCCCAGGTCCTTTACTGCGCGGGCACCAGGGGCTTTACTTCCATTCACCAGGCACATGGTCACACGACGACCCTCTGAGGAGGGCGTTCAGTCCCCTCTGGGTGAGAAAACTGAGGCTCGGAGACACGAAGTGACTTGCCTAAGGTCAGACAGTAACGCAGGCGCAGAGGCAGAATCCGAGCCCCGGCCCGGCCAATTCCACGTTCAAGCTATCTGCCCTCCCCACTCAGTTTGTTAAACCACCTCCTCTCCGAGCAGGAAGGGCTAAGGGTGGGTTTCCGCCCTGCAATTCACAGAGAGGAAAAAAGGCCAACGCGGTGGAAGGCCCCAGGCCCGGAACAGACAAGATTTGGTGCTAGAATATTCAAAGCGATTTTGAAACCAAGCGCCTCTTAGTAATAAGAATACCAACCGCGGTCATTTGCATATCTCTCGGCAGTTGACAGAGGGTGTCTCCAGCAGTCGATTAGAATAATAAAGAAAGCAGATGGGAGAGGGAACGCCTGCAGGACCACTCTGCAGGCCCGGGGACTTTTCCGGAACTCAGTCCGGGTGTGGCGTGGGGAAGAAGGGAGGGGGGAAGGGAAGAGAGAGGAGGTGGGGTGCATCCTCTCGGCCGACTTCCAGTAACTCCGGGGTTAGAGACCCGGAGCCCCAGGCTTGGGATGAGGACCTGGGCGGGACTCAGAGCCTGGCGATGCCCCAGTGGGCGTGAACGTGTGGGGGTGATCAGTTCCTGACACTTCCTGCTGGGCTGTGTCCCCGTGTGTGCGCTCAGCCAGAGGCTAAGGTGACCGGGTTGGATTTCGTTGGCAGGGGACTGGGAGCCCGGCCCGAGGGTGGGTCCGGGACGGTGGGTCAGGGACGGCTGGAGGGAAGGGGCTGGAAACCCCTACAGGGGGGGTGGGGTGGGGGAGTGGAGGTGGAGGTGGGTGGACAGAGGTTGGGGAAAGTCTGGTCAAAACGAGACTTATGTAAATTAAACCTTATTTTCCCCTTGACTCACAGGATCCTTTTGGATCGCACCTGAAGTTCTCACCTGCAGTTGCCAGAGGCTGCTAGATACTTGAGTTTTGAGTTTTTCTTCTTTTTATATGCCACGTGCTGCTGGTGGGGGGAGGGTCGCGGTTGGAGTGGGGTTAGAGGTGAGGGATGTGTTTTAGGCTACCTGGGGCTTAAGGAGTGCCAGGAACCTTAGGGAATCTTTCTGAAAAGCTAGAAAGGAGAAAAGCAGGGTAGAGAAGGGGAGGGGAGGGGAGGGGAGGGAAGAGAAGGGAAGGTGGTCCCTGAAAACTGGGTTCACCTCTTGGTGGGTATCACAACCAAGCCAAAGATCGGGAGAAGGAAAGATTTATTACTTGCAGCAAGTAAGGAAAACATGGGGGATCTCTCCTAAAGCAGTGTCTCCAGGAACAGCAAAATTGGGCAAGTTTTAAGCTAAGAGTACATGTGTATTTATGAGGGCGCTAGAGCACAGGAGAATTCAGCATAGAATTGGGGCAAAGGGCAGCAGAGTCCAGGCCTTAGTTGATTGAAGTCAGGAGCGTCAACATCATCATTCCGTCCTCCACCTGGGTGGGGCGTTAGCTCCTGCAGAACGTAAAGATGCGTTATTACCTATATCCCTTGAGGGACCAGGACCCTGCCCCGAGGCTGCACTACTGTTTCAGGGCAGCCTCCCTTGTTTCTGCAATTCCCTCCCTTAAGATCATTAATTACTGAGAACTGTTTGAGGGCAAGCATTGTGTCCAGGCTTAGATTACAAAATGGCTTTGGCCAAAATGGATTCTCTTATGTCAAGAAAGCCATTCCTGGTTCTCTTTCTCCAGGTACCACCCCCCCCGGCCCCGCCCAGAAACCTATCTGCTTACAAAGGGAGAAAGAAAGAAAAAAAGAAAGAGGGAGGGAGAGGAAGGAAGGAAGGAAGATATACGGGTATGGATAAGGATAATCTCCCCCTCAGTTTCTGGTTTGATGACGTTATTTTTTTTCTTAGTTTTCTCCTCTAAGCAGCTGTGTCCAAAGTGTAGTCGTGTTAAGCTGACGAGAGGGCAGAAGATACACTGATTGGACCCCCCCAAGTTAAAATTTTATTTCAAATCTTCTGCAAAGGGAGATACTTTGAAAAAATCTAGTGGAAAGATTCCCTCTGGGTAGAAACATTTGATATGAAAAAAATTGTTAGATAATTGTCATCAAGCTGGACTTAAAAAATCTGGGTAAGCAACATTAGCCTGTTTGCCAGATGGAAGATGGTTGTGTGAATAGATCTAACTTCCAGAGAAGTATTTTTATCAGGAATGCTAGGGACTTCCCTGGCGGTCCAGTGGTTAGGGCTCCATGCTTCCACTGTAGGGGGTTTGATCCCTGGTGGGGGAACTAAGATACTGCATGCCTCGCGGCTCGGCAAAAAAAAAAAACAAAAACGAAAAACAAAAACCAAAGGTTCCAGGAATTATATTGGGCAAAAAAGTTCTGCCCCAGATGGGTGTGGGACGATTGGCACAATGAGGTCGTCCCTGGGCAACTGGGCTCCCCAACACGTACCCAAGGGAATGGGGTACGTAGGTCCATCAAAAGACACGGGCAGCACACATCACCAGCCCTCTGGGGCACCCGCACCCCACCCCCGCCCTCACCGCCTCGTGCTATACAGCACACTAGCACAGCTGGGCCCCCCTCCCTCCCCGGGCCCGAGTGAGGAGCTGTTTTGCTTTAGTTTCGGTTCCCAGCAACCCCGCCTCCCCACCTACCACACTCGCCCACCTGGAGCAGCAGTAGACAGGATGGCAGGAGAGAAGGCAGCCCTTTCAGTATCTGTGGGCATCTGCTGCATCTCGAAGCCTCAGGCCCGAGAGCTGCCACCTGGCCGAGCTCAGAGCTCTACCTTGTTTTTACAGCTTTCCTGTTGGTCAGACGGGCTTCTCTTCTTCCGGAGTCTTCAGGAACCTCCCCTATCCAGCCCACCTGTTTGTGGCCTGGCCTCCTCAGAGCACTGTGAGGCCCAGGTGAGTGGGGTCAGCACTTGGGTGGCCCCTGAGCGGAGGAAGTGGGACTAGTGATGGGGCACCTTCTCTCAGGTAGCGCTGTCTGTGCATGCGATGAATGGCTTCAGGAGGTAGGCAGCTAGCAGTTCTTGGGATATTAAGCACGGGGGCCAGACACTTTCCAGAGATTCTGTGGAGAAAATCCAGCCACTGACAAAGCCTGTGGTGTCCTCACCTGGGTCTCTACTGTCCCACCTCCACGAGAGGCTGGAAACTTGTGAGGGCATTTCTGGAGCGCTGCTAGCGGTTTGTGCCTTCTAGGGTTTTGGGACCAGGAATACTAAACTCATGCAGTGGGTTGGGAGTTGGTCCCATCAAAGGAGAATTATCTCTATTGAAATACCAATAGTGGAAATTCCCTGGTGCTCCAGTGGTTAGATTCCAAGCTTTCACTGCTGAACGCCGGGGTTTGATCCCTGGTGGGGGAACTAAGATCCCACAAGCTGCGCAGTGCAACCAAAACCAAAACCCTCACAAATACCAATAGTGACTCTCTGAGAAACACTGGTAGGGTTGAACTGGGTGACTTCTGAGGGACTTTATTTATTTATTTGGTTGCACCAGGTCTTCGTTGCGGCAGGTGGGCTCCTTAGTTGCAGCACACAGGCTACTTAGTTGTGGCATGCGAACTCTTAGTTGTAGCACGCATGCGGGATCCAGTTCCCCGACCAGGGATTGAACCCAGGTCCCCTGCATTGGGTGCGTGGAGTCTTATCCACTGCGCCACCAGGGAAGTCCCCTGAGGGACTTTAGATGTGAGTGGCTGCCATTTTAACATCCATTGTAGGTGATATATGGAATACTGGCAAAATAACCCCCAAAGGATTCAAGGTCTAGGCACACATGGCGTGTATGTGTGTATGTCCAGGCATACATGGGGGTATTGTGCATGCACAGGCACACTTGAGTGTTCACAGTATGGACAAGCACACACGGGTTTATACAGGCACTGTAGGTCCACACGCACACTCACACATGCACACAGGTTACAAACAATCCTCTGGGAAAACTCTGCCCAGCCCAGTGATGGGTGTAGTGAGCTGGGCAGGGAGATGGGGGAAGAGAGAAGCAGGGAAGGGAGGAGAGAGGAGGGGAGTCCTGGGGGCAATGTGGGTGGAGAGGCTGCATTTTGGGACCTCAGGTGACACAGCAGCCCCAGTTCCCTTTCTGGGAACTCAGCCTCTCCCTGGCTAGAATCAAGCCTCTCCCTGGAGCTCTGCCCACCAGCAGATTTGGAGCCAAGAAGATGCCATTCAGTTTGAGCGATGGAGTCAGCTGGTAGTTGGCTGGCACGGGTCCCTTGGGTTGATTTAGACATGTGTCCATCCCCTGCCTCCCACAAGCCTCCGCAGTGGGACCAAGGGTGCCTGCAGGCAGATGACTGAAGGCTCTTCCACTGGTCTTGAGCATCCGTTTCCTGAATCTTTGGCTCTGCCACTTGCGCTCCACTCCCTCCTTGCCTGCCTCCTGCTGACAGCCTGTGCACGCCCCCAGCCCTTCCTCCAGCTTGCTGTCCTCCTTCACCATGATTCCCACTCACCTGAGGATTCAGCTGTGTCCCATGAACCTTCACCTGGCCCAACCCATCCCCCTGCGACAGGTTTCTAGGTTTGTCTTGGGCCATATGTGAGACCCAGGCTGAATGAAGTTGCTGTGCCCATGGGGAAGGAAGCAGGGAAGGGGTTCAGAACAGCTGAGGCAGAGAGAAGCCCCTTGTAGTTAATAGCTTAAGACACAGTTGTGGGCATAATTAACACATAGGTACTTTTTTTTTTTCTTTTTGGCTACATGGCATGCAGGATCTTAGTTCCCTGACCAGAGGTCGAACCCATGCCCCCTGCAGTGGAAGCCCAAAGTCTTAACTGCTGGACCACCTGGGAAGTCCCCCACAGGTACTCTTAAAACATCACATTTAAAAAACTCGTCGCTTACAGGTGCATGTTCCGGTTCAACTTCAAGAGCAGCCCCCAAACACGGGCACGCAAGGGTTGTGCGCGCACTAGGGGTGCCCCTGAGCACTCACAGTGCATCCGTTGTCTCCAGCAGCTCGCTGGGCCAGTGCTCTCTTTCAGCTGTGTCTCTCTACTGCTCCCTGAAGGGCAGAGACTGCCAAGCCCAGCTGGAGAAGGAGAAGAGGGGGTGGGGTGTGAAGCATCTACACCCCACTGGAAAGGCACAGCCTCCAGTAGCAGTTGGGCATACCTTTGGGCATAGTTTTCCAGGAGGGAGTAGGTAGGGTGGTGGGCTGGAGCTGGCTCTTCTGGGCTTGCAGGCGCTGTGTATTTAGTGATGTTGCAAGTCTGGTCACGATGGGAGTATTTATACCATGGCAATTGACAAATGCTACAAGTCCCCCTCCCCACTCAGTGGGTTAAACATTTCCCCAGAACACAACTGGGACAGGAACAGAATTGCCTTGTTTGCCAGATTCCTGTGAAAGCTCTCAGCCTGACCTATTGTGCCTGTCATGGGCCGGAGAAATACCAGGGGGTGGGAGTGAGTGTGGGGAACAGACATTTCTATACCTGTGGGTGGCCTGGGTTAAGTGGAGCAGGGGCCTCACCCTCTGACCATGATGCACCTCGGCACCCAACAGTTGTGACTGTTCCCTTTGCCTGGAAACCCTTTCTTTCTTTCTCTATCACAATCTGACCTTCAAGGCGCAGCTGGATCCTGCCCATTCTGGGAGGGTTCCTGGATGCCCTGCAGGTAGTGGGGATGGGGTCTGGAGCCCAGCCGGGGCCCTGACTCTGCCACTTACTAGCTGTGTGGCTTTGGGTGACTTAACTGTGCAGAACTTTGATCCCTTCCTCTATAAAATAGGAGTAATGGTGGGGGAGATAAATTAGGAGTTTGGGGTTAACATATATACACTACTACATATAAAATAGGTAAACAACAAGGACCTACTGTATAGCATATGGAACTATACTTGATATCTTGTAATAACTTATAATGGAAAAGAATCTGTGTATATATATATATATACACACACATATATATGTATAACTGAAAAAGTGTTGCTGTACACTTGATAAAAACACAACGTTGTAAATTAACTATATTTCAATTAAAAAAAAAAACTTTCAGGAATTTCCTGGCGGTCCAGTGGTTAGGACTCACACTTTCACCACAGAGGATGTGGGTTCAAACCCTGGTCAGGGAACTAAGATCCTGCAAGCTGCGCGGTGCTGAAAAAAAAAAAAAAAAGGAGTAATGATATTTATGCCAACACAGTGTGAACATTGACCAAGGCCACCTGTGGGACACACATGGCACAGGGCTGGCACAAAACTAACATTTGATAAATGGCAGTTCCTTTTCCCTCCTCCTGTCCAACCCATGGCAGATTGCAGACACCTCTGTTTAGCCTGAGTCACGATAATTGTAAATGCTCCAACTTGGCCAGATTGGCTGTCAGATTGGATTATAAAAAGAATCCAGATTCATGCTGTTTACAAGAGAAAACATCTAAAACAAGGATATGGAAGGTTGAAAATAAATAGAAAATACTAACCAAAAGAAAGCTGGTGTATATCTACAAATATCAAGCAAACTATTATTTAAGACAAAAAATATTTATGAGGAAAAACAAGAATATCTACATTGTGATTACAGGAAAAACCTGCTAAGATGAAAAATTCTCAAGTTGTATTACCTAATAATATATCCTTAAAACATATAAAGCAAATATCAAGAATGTGAAAAAAAAACCCATGGGAGAATGGGAAAATAGTTTTGCAAATCATGTAGTGATGAGGGATTTGTATCTAGAAAATATAAAGAACTCTTACAACTTAACAATAGAAAGACAGGGAATTCGCTGGCGGTGGTCCAGTGGTTAGGACTCCACGCTTTCACTGCCCTGGCCCGGGTTCCATCCCTGATCGGGGAACTAAGATCCCACAAGCCATGTGGCCAAAAACCAAACCAACAAACAAAACAAACAATAAAGAGAAAAATAACGCAATATAAAAATTGGCAAAGGATTTGGATAGACCTTTCTCCGAAGAAGATATGCAAATGACCAATAACTACATAAAGATGTTGAACATCATTAGTCATGAAGGAGGTGCCAATCAAAGGTTCAGTAAGTAAGATACTTACTTCACACACACTAGGATGGCTAGAATCAAAAAGGCAGACAACAAATGTTTGCAAGGATGTGGGGAAATTGGAACCCTCGCGTGTTGCTGGTGGGAATGTAGAATGGTGCAGCTGCTGTGGAAAACAGTCTGGCAGTTCCTCAAGCTGTTAAAAATGGAGCTGCCATTTGATTCCAGCAATTCCACTTCTAGGTATATACCCAATACATTGAAAACATAGGTTCACACAAAAACTTGTACATGAATTCTCATAGCAGCATTACTCATAATAGCCAAAAGGTGGAAACAACCCCGATGTCCATCAATGATGAATGCATAAACAAATCATAGTGGATCCCTACAATGGAATATTATTCAGCCATAAAAAGGAATGAAGTATTGATCCACGTGATGACATGGCTGAACCTTGAAAACACTATGCTCAGTGAACGAAGCCAGACACAAAAGGCCAATGTATGATTCCATTCATATGAAATGTCCAGAATAGGCAAATCCATAGAGACAGAAAGTAGACTGGCGGTTGCCAGGGCTGAGGTGGGGGGTAAAGGGGAGAAGTTGGGGAAAAATGGGGAGTGACTGTTCATGGGTACAGGGTTTCTTTTTGTGCTGATGAAGTGTTTTATTACTATAATTAATATTTTTATTTTTATGATTTGGCTGCGCTGCACAACTTGCAGGATCTCTGTTCCCCAACCAGGGATTGAACCTGGACCACAGCAGTGAAAGCCCAGAATCCTAACCACTAGGCCACTAGGGAACTCCCTGAGGAAATGTTTTAAAGTTGGTTGTGGTGATGGTGCATAACTCTGAAAAGACTAAAAACCGTTGAACTTTACAATTTTAATGGGTGAATGTGTGGTATGTGAATTATATAAATAAAGCTGATTAGATAGATAGATATGTAAATTCGCCTTTGCTTTATTCTGCCCCCCCTTACCACCCCACCCTTTGGTTGTGACTTTAGTTGAAGTGTGTGGGTTTCTTTTTTTTTTTAGATTTTATTGGAGTATAGTTGTATTCTGCCTTTTTTTTTTTAACATCTTTATTGGAGTACAATTGCTTTACAATAGTGTGTCAGTTTCTGCTTTATAACAAAGTGAATCAGCTGTACATATACATATATCCCCATATCTCCTCCCTCTTGCGTCTCCCTCCCACCCTCCCTATCCCACCCCTCTAGGTGGTCACAAAGCACCAAGCTCATCTCCCTGTGCTATGTGGCTGCTTCCCACCAGCTGTCTATTTTACATTTGGTAGTATATGTAAGTCCATGCCACTCTCTCACTTCGTCCCAGCTTATACTTCCCCCTCCCTGTGTCCTCAGGTCCATTCTCTATGTTGTCTGCGTCTTTATTCCTGTCCCGCCCCTAGGTTCTTTAGAACCTTTTTTTTTTTTTTTTTTTTGGATTCCATATATATATGTTAGCATACAGTATTTGTTTTTCTCTTTCTGACTTACTTCACTCTGTATGACAGTCTCTAGGTCCATCCACCTCACTACAAATAACTCAATTTCATTTCCTTTTATGGCTGAGTAATATTCCATTATATATATGTGCCACATTTTCTTTATCCATTCATCTGTTGATGGACACTTGGGTTGCTTCCATGTCCTGGCTATTGTAAATAGAGCTGCAATGAACATTGTGGTACATGACTCTTTTTGAATTATGGTTTTCTCAGGGTATATGCCCAGTAGTGGGATTGCTGGGTCGTATGGTAGTTCTATTTTTAGGTTTTTAAGGAACCTCCATACTGTTCTCCATAGTGGCTGTATCAGTTTACATTCCCACCAACAGTGCAAGAGGGTTCCCTTTTCTCAGCTCCTCCCCTCTTGCCCATGGGTGTTTGACAAGGAGCGGGAGGCTGTGTTCCCAAGTTTTTCATCGGTCCTGGGTCTCAATATACCCCTGAAAGTATGCCTCCCTTCTCTTTGGGGGCTGGATCGAATCAGGATGAGGATGAGCGTTCTGGCAAGAGGCATAACCCCTCTCACGTTAACCATTTTGACCACTTGGATGTGTGCAGAAAAATTCATTCTCACTGAAGATCTGGGGTCTTTTTTGGTGGGGGGGCCCACTCCACACGGCACTTGGGGATCCTAGTTCCCCAGCCAGGGACCGGACCCATACCCCCTGCAGTGGAAGCACAGAGTCCTAACCACTGGACCACAGAGAAGTCCCAAGACTTGGGGACTTGAAGAGTCACCCCGAAGCCCCAGGCATTTCCTCTTGTCTCTGGCTGCCTCTCTCCTTCCTCTCCCAGAACCCAAACCGATCTCTCCCTGGACTCAACACTCATAGCAGTGTGTTGAGCCTATCCTGTGTGTGTGTTTTATCGGAAGGAAGAAAGTGCAGACCTTGCACAGATCAGTGCCTCTCCCTGAGGCTCTTCTGTTTCATAGATGCCTGGGACCCCAAGCAGCTCCGTACAGGGTTTCCTCTAAACCAGGGGTCTGCAGACTCTGACCTGTTAGCAAAACTGGTTGGTGGCCTGTGTTTGTTGAACCCTGAGCTACTAATGGTCTTAACATTTGTTGGTTTAGAAAAATACATGTCCCCTCCTCCTCCAGGATCTCCCCAACTCACACAAGAGGAATTCTGTGGAACATGATTGTTTCTGCCTCATCGCAAGCATGGTGATAATGAAGTCACCCTGTCACAGGAGATTTCCTGTTGAATATGTGGGCACCCTCAGCACACCCTGAGAAAGACATGTCCCTGTCCCAAGAGAAGGGCCCCTGAGAGCAGAAGAGGGAGGAAAAGGGTACCCTCTTCCCCTTTTCCATCTTCCTTTCCTCCCACCCCAATTCTGCTACAGAGGAAGGATTTGAATTAGAACCTGGACAATGAGTCTACACCCAATGGACAGATGGGAAGACTGAGGCCCCAGCCCCGGGGCCCTTGCCTGGCTGGCTGAGTCACTGGAGACCCCTGCCTCTAGTAGGCATGTGCTGACTCCAGGTGTTCTTGGAGCCCCTCATAGTGGTGAGCTGACCGTTTAGCCCTCCTGTCCAGCCTTGGAACTACCCTGCCATGGATCTGACTCTTAGCAAATAAGTTATCTTTAGCAACACCTGGTGGTCACTGACCATCATAACTCTGATTTGCCTTAAAGGCTGATTGATCCTCAGAAGCAAAGAGCTTATCCAGTCACATAACTTTATTTCATGGAGAAAGTTCAGAGAATAGCACTGACCTACCAGAAGTGACACAGCAATTCACTCCTTTCTTTATTAAAATGTGAATGAGCCCAGCCTGAGTGCCAGGTACTAGTGACAGCAGCCGTGGGAAAGTGACCCACCGTGGGAAAGAAGGAAAACAAACAAGAAAACTATCAGGGACTTTCCTGGTGGTCCAATGGTTAATACTTTGCCTTCCAATGCAGTGGATGTGGGTTCAGTCCCAGGTCGAGGAGCTAAGATCTCACATGCCTCGAGGCCAAAAAACCAAAACATAAAACAGAAGCAATATTGTAACAAAATCAATAAAGACTTTAAAAAAATAGTCCACATCAAAAAAAAAAAAAATCTGGGGAAGCCGCGGCGAAGTGAGAGAGTGGCACTGACATATATACACTACCAAAGGTAAAATAGATGGCTGGGAAGCAGCTGCATAGCACAGGGAGATCAGCGCAATGCTTTGTGACCACCTAGAGGATGGGATACGGAGGGTGGGAGGGAGGCTCAAGAGGGAGGGTATATGGGGATTATATATATATACATATAGCTGATTCACTTTGTTGTACAGCAGAAACTAACACAACATTGTAAAGAAATTATACTCCAATAAAGGTATTTTTTAAAAATTAAAAAAAAAAAAACTAGCAGATAGTGATAGAAGCCATGCAGAGCATTAAACTATGAAGCTGGGACAGAGAGTGACTGGGTGACTTTTTTTAATTGAAATAGTTGATTTACAATGTTGTGTTAATTACTGCTATATAGGAAAGTGACTCAGTTATACATATATACATTCTTTTTAAAAAAATATTTTATTTATTTATTATTTAGGCTGCAATGGGTCTTCGTTGTGGCACGTGGGGTCTTTTAGTTGAGGCACGTGAACTCTTAGTTGTGGCATGCATGCGGGATCTAATTCCCGATCGAACCTGGGCCCCCTGCATTGGGAGCTGAGTCTTACCCCCTGGACAACCAGGGAAGTCTCTATACATTCTTTCTTCAATATTCTTTTCCGTTCTGGTTTATCATGGGATATTGAATACAGTTCTCTGTGCTATACAGTAGAACCTTGTTGTTGATCCATTCTATATATATAAGCTTCCATCTGCTAACCCCAACCTCGCAATCCATCCCTCTCCCAAACCCCCTCCCCCTTGGCAACCACCAGTCTGTTCTCTTTGTCCGTGATTCTGTTTCTGTTTCATAGATAGGTTCATTTGTGTCTTATTTTGTTTTATTTATTTATTTATTTATTTATTTATTTATTTATTTATTTAGCGGTACACAGGCCTCTCACTGTTGTGGCCTCTCCCGTTGCGGAGCACAGGCTCCGGATGTGCAGGCTCAGCGGCCATGGCTCACGGGCCCAGCCTCTCCGCGGCATGTGGGACCTTCCCGGACCGGGGCACGACCCGTGTCCCCTGCATCGGCAGGCGGACTCTCAACCACTGCGCCAGCAGGGAAGCCCTGTTTTATTTATTTTTTGAGGCTATTGTGAGCAGAATTGTTTTCTCAATTTCACTTGGTTATTCTTTTTTAAAATTCTTAAAAAGAAATTAAAAAAATGAGATATAGTTGATATATCATTTCATTTTGGATTGTTCATTGCAAGCGTATAGAAATACAATGTAAACTTGCTGAACTCATTTATTAGTTCTAAAGGTCCTTTAGTGGATTCCTTAGGGTTTTCCATATAAAAGATCATATCATCTGTGACTAGAGGTAGTTTTAATTCTTCCTTTCCAATCTGGGTACGTTTTATTTCTTTTTCTTGTCTAATTGCCCTGACTACAACCTCCACTAAACTGTTAAGTAGAAGTGGTGAGAGCAGGCATTCTGGTCTTATTCCTGATCTTAGGGGAAAAAAATCTAGTCTTTTACCATTAAGTGTGTTGGTTGTGGATTTTTCATAGATGTCCTTTTTCAGAATGAGGAAGTTCCATTCTATTCTTAGTTTGAGTGCTTTTAATCAGGCAAGGGTATCGGATTTGTTAAATGCCTTTTTTTTTTTTTTGCATCCATTGAGATCATATGATTTTTGTTTATTGATGTGATATATTACATTAATTGATTTTTCAGATATTAAACCAACCTTGCATCCCTACGATAAATCCTGCTTGGTCATGGTGTATAATTCTTTTTTTTTTTTAATTTTATTTATTTCTGGCTGTGTTGGGTCTTGGTTGCTGCGCACGGGCTTTCTCTAGTTGCGGCGAGTGGGGGCTACTCTTCATTGCAGTGCGCGGGCTTCTCATTGTGGTGGCTTCTCTTGTTCCGGAGCATGGGCTCTAGGCACACAGGCTTCAGTAGTTGTGGCATGTGGCCTCAGTAGTTGTGGCTCGCGGGCTTAGTTGCTCTGCGGCATGTGGGATCTTCCCAGAATAGGGATTGAACCTGTGTCCCCTGCATTGGCAGGCGGATTCTTAACCAATGCGCCACCGGGGAAGAATTATAATTCTTATAATTAAAAATATTATTATTGTTTTAAGCCATAAAATTTGGGCATAATTTTCTAAGCAGCAACAGATAATTAGTTCAAGCTGCTTGGTGTGGGGACCATGGGCTCCTTGCCCCCTTAGTTGCCAGGGGAATGTGGTCACAAGTGAGGCAGTTGCCTGCTGCAGTGTCTGTTCTCTTGGGCAGCTATGAAGGCCTCATCTCTCCAGTGGCTTGGAGGTGGGGTAGTCTCACGTGGAGCCAGGAACTCCTTCTTCTCTTTGGTGGTGTGAGTGTTACAGCTGCACACGGGACACCTAGAGGCAGAGCTGGAACTAGAACCTGAGCTTCAAGTCCCTGGGTCTCCAAATTCTTTCATTGGGAGTCATGACTCAGCTTGTCCTCCTGTCGCTTTCAGTTATGCTTGAATACATGGGGAAGAAAGGCATTGTCTTTTTGCATGAGGGTCTAGGTTGGCCCCTGGAAAATAAATTGCCCTAAATAACAAGAGAGTCAGGGCCTCCAGCTTAAATTTTTATTTTTATTTTTGGCTGCGCCATGTGGCAGGTGGGACCTTAGTCCTCTGACCAGGGATCAAACCCATGCCCCCTTTAGTGGAAGCGCAGAGTCCTAACCACTGGACCACCACGGAAGTCCCTGGTGCCGTATACAGCTCAGGCCACCACTTAGGCTGTTCTCCACTCCTCAGATCCTGGTCCACACCAAAAGGGAAGGGAGCTGTGAACACTAGTACAGGGATTGCTTCCCCAGGGCTGCCAGAAGCCCCACAGAGAGGTGTCCTTGTGTGCAGAGAGCTCCTAGGGGCTCTATACTTGAGAGAACATTCTGTGCACAAGCACGCCACCCTCTGCATGATCCCCAAAGAAGTGTGTTGGGTCATGTTTTCAAAAGGGGACAGAGTTCTAGCTATTTGCTAGTAAAGGCTGGAGCGACAGAAATACCTCTGCTGAGTGGCTTCCCTCGTGGCTCAGTGGTTAAGAATCCCCCTGCCAATGCAGGGGACATGGGTTCAAGCCCTGGTCTGCGAAGATCCCATGTGCTGCAGAGCAACTAAGCCCATGCACCACAACTACGGAGCCTGCGCTCTAGAGCCTGTGAGCCACAAGTATTGAGCCCATGTGCCACAACTATTGAAGGCCGCACGCCTAGAGCCCATGCTCTGCAACAAGAGAAACCACTGCAATGAGAAGCCCGTGCACCACAATGAAGAGTAGCCCCCGCTCGCCACAACTAGAGAAAGCCAGTGCGCAGCCAAAAATAAGAATAAATAAATAAATTAATTAATTAAAAAAAAAAAAAAAGAAATACCTCTGCTGAAAATAATTAGTCCCAGGCTGGTGCCGCTGGTCGCCTAAGAAGCATGTTTCAGTCACTCATTCAGAACATCCATTCTGTCTTGCTGCTCTGGTTAAGGGCTGGGCCAGACTATGGAGGAGGCAGAAAGAGTGCCTTTCCTTTGAGGGGCTTACTGACTCATGGGAAAGAGAGAAAATCCCAATAACGAGCAGTAAGTTTCAGGGTAAAGATAAGTACTCAGCCAAGCCTGCAGGCTTCCTGGAGGAGGTGACCTCTGAGTGGAGTTTGGAAACACCGGTAGGAGGTGGCATCATGAGCCCAATGGGTGGATATTGAAAGCTCAGGGAACACTGAGAGCCGGGGATGGGGGAAGTTTAGAAAACTCCCTTCCTTTTTTTCATCTGTCTCTGCCCACTTCCTCTT
>NW_006778324.1:1352476-1361878 GCF_000442215.2 Lipotes vexillifer | reverse complement strand
TTCCCTCTCCCTTTCTTCCTTTCCTTCTCTTTTCCCATCTTCCCTTTAGTTTGGCAGCCTCCCTCAGCCTCACCCTGCCCCCAGTTCAGGCCCGCCGCTCACCAGGGCTAGGTCCCAATTAACTGCTAGTCCTTGTATTCATAGCTTCCAAGGGAAAGGAAGAATTTTCAAAATTGCTACCGAATCAAGAGAGCCCAGGGAATTCCCTGGAGGTCTAGTGGTTAGGGCCCGGCTTTGATCCCTGATCGGGGATCTAAGATCCTGCAAGCCTCGTGGTATGGCCAAAAAAGAAAAAAAAACAAAACAGGAGAGCCCAGGTGAAGAGGGGAAGTGGGCTTCTGCAGGCATAAAATCCTGACCTTTCTGGTGCAGCTGCGCCCATGCGGCACCGGCAGCCCTGACCCTGCCTCAGCCACAGGTATAGCACGTGGTCGGTCATGTTTATCTTGTTTTGTTTCATAGCATTATTTTTTGGTGTGATCATAAAAACTATACAGGCCACTACTTTTTCTTTTTTAATATTATTATGTAAGTGAGATACTGCAGAAAAGTTAGTATATAAAAATGAGACAGTAAGGTAGTACAGGGAATTTCCTGGAGTTCCAGTGGTTAGGACTCGGTGCTTTCACTACTGGGGCCTGGGTTCAATCCCTTGTTGGGGAGCTTAGATCCTGTAAGCACGGCCAAAAAAAAAAAAAAAAAAGATAGTGTAGCAAAAAGGAGAGGAGCACAGAGTTCAGAACCAGGTGGGGCAGTTATTTAGCCTCTTTGGGGCTGTTTCTGATTCTAAAAAATAAGTATAATTATCATACCCAATTCACAGGTAGTTGGCAGGGTCCAGCACATGGTGAGTACTATTTAATATTTGCTATTATTCCTATTGGCAAGTAAAGAAAAAAGAAAAGAAAAGAAAGGAAAAAAAGTACCTATAATTCTAGGAGCCTGAGATAAATACTGTTAACTCTTTGGGATATATGCTTCTATACTTTTGCCCTGGGTATATGCTTTATAAAAATGGTCGGTTCCATAATGTGGGATACAATATGATCACAGCTCTTATTTTCCCAATTAATCACTCATGCTTTCATGTGTCTCCTTAGCAAGAAATCCAGGATCTTTAGACCACCCTGAATTATCCATGAACTTTGGGGGTTTATACTATGCCTGGAATAGTTCATGACTGCTGTTGCTTCTTATGGCCACATGGTGTCACTATTGGAGCCTGATCCCAACCAGTCCATAGGACTTGCTGGTGAAGGATGCTGTTGTGTCCTTTTGAAAACCGGCTAAACTCAGCTAGGGGCTCGCAGGCTTGAGATCCCAAGCCTGTGACTCTCAGTGTGTAGCAGCTCTCTTTCCTGTACACTTCCCCCTAGTTAGTGTGCCCGCTAGCTTCAGGAGCCCCAGGTTAGGACAGTATTTCCTTTTCTCCTTGGGAACCCACACCAGGGGCTTGTTTAAACCCTCCAAATGTAAAGGGTCACATGACACCCCCTTATCCTGGGAGTGTGGTCACTCCCTCTTGTAGGGCACCAAAGTGGTTAGCTTTCTGTGAAAGATGTTGTTTGCTCACCCAACAGCTACTTTCCTACCTCTTCTTTACTAACGGAGGCAGCCTCCCATGGGGCCCACCTTCCCAGCTTCTCTTGCAGCTGGGTCACGGACATTGGCTCAACCCTGGCTGGAGGGTCTTGAGGGGATGCTGGCCGGGGGATTTCTGGGGAAGATTTTCCTCTCTGATAAATACACATGAACATATTTCAGGAGAAATCTTCCTTATTGGGACTTCCCTGACAGTCCAGTGGTTAAGACTTCACCTTCCAATGAAGGAGGTGCGGGTTTGATCCCTGGTCAGGGAGCTAAGATCCCACATGCCTCTCAGCCAAAAAACCCAAAACATGAGCAGTATTGTAACAAATTCAAAAAAGCCTTCAGAAATGGTCTACATCGGGCTTCCCTGGTGGAGCAGTGGTTGAGAGTCCGCATGCCGATGCAGGGGACACGGGTTCGTGCCCCGGTCCGGGAAGATCCCACATGCCGCGGAGCGGCTGCGCCTGTGAGCCATGGCCGCTGAGCCTGCGCGTCCGGAGCCTGTGCTCCACAAAGGGAGAGGCCACGGCAGTGAGAGGCCCGCGTACCACAAAAAAAATAAATAAAAAAAAAAGAGTTACAAAAATGGTCCACATCAAAAAAATCTTAAAAAAAAGAAAAAAAAAGAAAAGAAATCTTCCTTCTTATATGTGAGAGGGCAAACCTGCAGATGAAGGCTGAGGTAGCCAGCCTTCAAGAAGATCTCCAGGTAGCTTTGCCTCTTGGTTTTCATGCCCTTGTGTAATCCTCTCGTGCAGTGAATCAGGGCTGGCCTATGTGACCGATTAGAATACAGCAGAATGCAGACTTAGAGGGCTAGATTGTGAAAGGTATTGAAGATTCTGCCCTGGTCCCTATTGGATTGCTCCCTCTGGAAGCAGCAAGCCACCACACTGTAAGGACACATACCCCACTGTGAGGACACTCAGGCAGATCTGCAGAGAGGAGTCAACAGCCAGTGCCGACTTGCCAGCCATGTGGGTGAACCATGGGGGTCCTTGGAAGTGGACCCTCCAGCTCCAGTCAAGCCTTCAGATGAGCACAGCCCCAGGTGACATCTCACTGCACCACATGAGAGACTGAGCCAGAACCCCCAGTAAGCTGCTCTGACCCACTGAAGCCATGAGGGATAATACATATTGTTGCTTAAAGCCATACATTTGGGGGGGGGGGTTGTTATACAGCAATAGATAAGTACTCAAAGGCCAAGACTATAAAGATTTCAGAGAGGAAAGATGGAAAACACTGGCATCTTCGATGACATCATGGTGCCACTGAGTTCTCCCATCCAAGTACTAACCAGGCTCGACCCTGCTTAGCTTCCGAGATCAGATGAGATCGGGCGTGTTCAGGGTGGTATGGCCGTAGACCATGGTGCCACTGAGTTAACCAACCCTGAAACCTCCTACTTCCTATCCCTTTGAGTGAGAGACATACACACAAACTGCAAAGCTGAGTGGACCTTCTAGGGCCATCCAATCCCTCCACCACCACGGCTACCAACATTCAGATAGGGTAGTTGAGGCGCAGAGAGGAAAAGCCTCTTGTTTGCCCCTCGTAGTGTTGGACCCCAGGCTTCCTACGTGGTCATCCATGACTCTGTGTTGCCCCCCGCCGGCCTCCTGCTCCTGGGACGTGATGTTCTTCTGCTTTACTCCTAAAATGCCTCTGGGGCAAAGCCTCTTCACACAGACCCCCTCTAGAGGTCAAATCCTGAATCCCTGGTAGGAACCCACCTTTGGAAGCTGAGGAGTCCACGGCAGTCGGTCGTATTCTGATGCTGTGCTCCTGGCCAACACCCAGTCTCCTGGATTTGACCAATCCCGGGGGTTCTGACTCCTTGAGCTGCTCCCTTGCTCTGAAAGCCAAAGCAGGGTGGCATTCTGGGCTGGCTTAGTGAGGACAGTGAGGGCTGGACCTGTAAAGGGGTGACCATGACCAGTGTATCTGGGGCAGCTGCCTCTGGATGGGGGGCAGCTCTGTCTCAGTGTTCACTAGCTGCAATGCTCTTGTGTAGTTTGCATGAGTGTGAGTGTGTGTGTGTGCTTGAGGGCTTGGCTTCTCACTCATGCACTCATACTTGAGGGTGTAGCTCTGCCTGTCACTCCTTGGCCCTGAGGGCAGGGCTGAGACCAAAGTCTCTTCTATGTGTGCCGGGGAAAACCCTATTTTATTTAACGCTGACATAGCATTTCCTCAACACCAGGCAAAGTACTAGGCACATTTCAAGCTCATTTAAGCCGCAACAACCCTATGAGGTATGTACTATCATTATCCCCATTTTATAAATTTATTTATTTATTTACTTTTGGCTGTGTTGGGTCTTCGTTGCTACGCTCGGGCTTTCTCTAATTGTGGCGAGCAGGGGCTACTCTTCGTTGTGGTGCGCAGGCTTCTCATTGCTGTGGCTTCTCTTGTTGCAGAGCACAGGTTCTAGGGCACACAGGCTCAGTAGTTGTGGCGCACAGGCTCAGTTGCTCCGCGGCATGTGGGATCTTCCCGGACCAGGGCTGAAACCCGTGTCCCCTGCGTTGGCAGGTGGATTCTTAACCACTGCGCCACCAGGGAAGTCCCATCCCCATTTTATAGATGGGATAATAGAGGCACAGAGAGGTTGATTGGCCTAAGATCAAAAGGTCAGTGAGTAGTGAGTCTGGCTCCGGGTTAGGATCTTAGCCATGATGCCAGCCTGCCTGCGTGTGCTCAGGCTGAAAGGCCTGATTTTGAACGTCCCTATGTTTCACAAAGACCATCCACATGGGGTTTGTGGTTGGACTGCATGGCAGGGGCCAAGGACAAATCACTACCATCATCATCATCACCATCATCATCATAACAATAATAATTGTCACCGAATGCTTCCTATGTGCCAGGCTCTATGCCGGGAATGTTACGCGTACTTATCTCAGTTCGTCCTCACAGATAACCCCTCCAGCACATATTATTCTCTCTGTAACACACATGAGATCATTTAGGCTCAGAGAGGCTGGGGACTTGCCCAAGGTACACAACTAGGAAGAAGCAAAATCAGAATTCGAATCCAGGCTCCGTCAGACGGCAAAGCTCCTTTCCTTGCCATGTCACCAGACTGGTTTTTGGTTTGTTTGCTTTAACTTAAAAAAAAAGTTTGAGGTGAAATTCACATAACATAAAATTTTAAACGTTTTAAAGCATGCAATTTGGTGGCATTTGTTACTGTGCAACCATCACCTCTATCAAGTCCCCAAAACATTTTCATCACCCCAAGCGAGAGAGACCCTGTGCCTATGAAGCATTCCCTCCTCTCAGTCCCTGGCAACCACTAATCTGCTTTCTATTTCTATAGACTTAACTATTTGGGGTATTTCATGTAAATGGAATCATATAATGTGTGACTTTTTGTGTCTGGCTTCTCTCACTTAGTGTGTTTTTGAAATTTAGCCACGTTGTACATGGGTCAGGACCTCATTCCTCTTTATGGCTGATTAATATTCCATTGCACATTTTGTTTACTGATTTATCAGTTGATGGACATTTGTTTCCACCTTTTGGCAAATGTGAATAGCACTGCTATGAACATTCATGTGAAAGTCTTTCTTTGAACCCCTATTTCCAATTCTTTTGGGCATACGTTTAGTAGAATTGCTGGGTCATGTGGCATTCCATGATTCAACTTTTTTTTTTTTAATTGGAGTATAGTTGCTTTACACTGCTGTGTAGGTTTCTGCTGTACAGCAAAGTGAATCAGCTATACGTATACATATAGCCCCTCTTTTTTGGATTTCCTTCCCATGTAGGTCACCACAGGGCACTGAGTAGAGTTCCCTGGGCTATACAGTGGGGTCTCATTAGTTGTCTATTTTATACAGAGTATCAATAGTGTATATATGTCAATCCCAATCTCCCAATTCATCCCACCCCCCCACCTTTCCCCTTTGGTGTCCATGTTTGTTCTCTATGTCTGTGTCTCTATTTCTGCTTTGCAAATAAGATCATCTATACCATTTTTCTAGATTCCACATATGTGTTAATATATGATACTGGTTTTTCTCTTTCTGACTTCACTCTGTATGACAGTCTCTAGATCCATCCATGTCTCTGCAAATGACACAGTTTCGTTCCTTTTTATGGCCGAGTAATATTCCATTGTATATATATACCACATCTTCTTTATCTGTTCCTCTGTTGATGGACATTTAGGTTGCTTCCATGTCCTGGATATTGTAAATAGTGCTGCAGTGAACATTCGGGTGCATACATCTTTTTGAATTATGGTTTTATTTGGGTTTATACCCAGGAGTGGGAGCTGGGTCATATATCATAGTTCTACTTTTATTTTTTTTTTTTTTTTTTTTTTTTTTTTTCTTTTTTTTTCTTTTTTTTTTTTTTTTACTTTTAGTTTTTTAAGGAACCTCTATACTGTTCTCCATAGTGGCTGTATTAGTTTACATTCCCACCAACAGTGTAAGAGGGTACCTTTTTCTCCACACCCTCTCTAGCATTTACTGTTTGTAGATTTTTAAAATTTTTTATTTATTTATTTTATTTTTGGCTGCATTGGGTCTTCCTTGCTGCACGCGGGTTTTCTCTAGTCGCAGCGAGCGGGGGCTACTCTTCGTTGTGGTGCACAGGCTTCTCATTGCAGTGGCTTCTCTTGTTGTGCAGCATGGGTTCTAGGCTCACGGGCTTCAGTAGTTGTGGCATACGGGCTCAGTAGTTGTGGCTCACAGGCTTAGTTGCTCTATTGCATGTGGGATCTTCCCAGACCAGGGCTCGAACCCTTGTCCCCCGAATTAGCGGGTGAATTCTTAACCACTGCGTCACCAGGGAAGCCCCATTGCCCATTTTTAATTGAGTTGTTTGTCATTTTGTGGTTTATTTTTTTATTTAGAAGTAACTTTCAACTTACAGAAAAATTACAATATAGTACAAAGAAACCCAAGCAATCTTTACCCAAATTCATCTATTATTAACATTTCGCCCCATGTGCTTTCTTGCTATATCTGTTTTTTTTTTTTCCTGAACCACTCGAATGTAAATTGCTTACAGGATGGCCCTTTACCCCTAAATGCTTCAGTGCAAGGATTTCACTTACATAACCGTAGTGCAGTCATCACCTTCAGTAAATTCAACACTGATCTGTTTCTTCCTAATCTATCATCTACATTCCAATGTTATCAATTGATCCAATAATATGCATTTCATCCTCCAGTTTAGGACCCAGTCCAGGATCCCATGTTGCATTTAATTATCATAACTCTTTCATCTCCTTTAATGTGAAACAATCCCTCAGTCTTTCTTAGTCTTTTGTGACCTTGACATTTTCAATAATACAGTTCCTTTAAAAAAAAATAGTCTTCTATACTCTTACCATCTGATCTAGCAATTGTGCTTCTTGATATTTACCCAAAGGAGTCAAAAACTTATGGCCACACAAAAACTTGCACATGGATGTTTTTTATCAGCTTTATTTATTATTGCCAAAACGTGCAAGCATCCAAGATGCCCTTCAGGAGGTGAATGGATAAACCACGGCCCATCCAGACAATGGAATATTATGCAGTACTAAGAAGAAATGAGAACCTGCCAAAGGGGCAGCTGGTGGCGCCCAGCTCGCCTGCGTCAGCGCGGGTTCTGGGGCTCCAAATCCCTGCCCTGGGCTGGTAGGACCTGCTCCCTTCCCTTGCCTCAAGGCGCTCTTCAGAATCTGAAAAGGAAGCGGTTGGGGGCATGGTGCCTGTGAGCTGGGGCGCACACCAAGGACATCTTTCGTCCCCAGGTCCCTCCCCGAGCTTGAGGTCAGAACAGAGATGAGAGTCTGGAGGAGAAAGGAAACTCACCCTTTGGGCTGATGCCCACGCCAGGAAAGCTCTGGCTGACTCTTCGTGGTGCAAGCATCTCGGTCTTCATTTTACAGATGAGCAGACTTGAAGCTTAGAGTAACCCATTCATTTCTTAATCCAACAGTTAATTAAAGCACCTACTTTGTGCCAGGCCCTGGGTTAGGCTCTGGAGAGACAACCACGAACAAGACACACGCTCACGAAGGAAGACACAAAACATAAGGGGAGGCCTTTCTCACCTTCTGAGATGGCCCACACTCCGTCTGTGGAGTGTGTTTCTAAATAAATCCACTTCTTACTTATCAAAAAAAAAAAAAAACATAAGGGAGTGGTGCCCAACTGAACTTGAGCCCGCAGAGGTCCGCACAGGGGTGCCCAGGAGCCCTGGGACCACTCCAGCTCTGCCACACATGTATCAATACAGAGTGGCGGGCTGCCTCCCTGCACCTGTGTTTCTCCATGAGGAGGTAGAGAACATCTGCTCCCTTCCCCTAACTTTCTGGAAGGAAGGCCAGGGAGGAAGAGCCCTCTCTCCCCCAAGGTCTTGGTTCTCTTGGACAGATCCACTTGCCAGAAGACCAAGGGGGCTTATTTCTGCCAAAGCTGCAGGGGTAGGCCTCAGGGCACGGAGCCCTAGTGACCTCACTGCCGGAGCAGGTGCAGGGGGATGGGATAGTTTCTAACTCAAGGGCACAACCTTTAGACACAGGGCCTCCTCCTCTCTCAAACACTGCGTGGCTGGAGAGCCAGGGGCTAGAGCTGTCTCCCTACATGGTCTCTATAAAGTAGTGCTGGAGAGCTGGGGCCGGACTAAGAGCTGCTGGCAGGTAGGTCTGGTTTCCCGTTCTGATTCCAGTGGGTACCAGCCATGGCTGTGGGCAGTTCACTTAAGCCCCTCTGAGTCTCAGTTTCATCCCAGAAATGGAGGAAATGACAGTATTTACTGTAGAGAGGTGTTGGGAGATCAAATGAGATAATGCATTTAAAATGCTGTACAGTGGTTAAGAATCCACCTGCCAATGCAGGGGACACGGTTCGAGCCCTGGTCCAGGAAGATCCCACATGCCGCGGAGCAACTAAGCCCGTGCGCCACAACTACTGAGCCTGCGCTCTAGAGCCTGTGAGCCACAACTACTGAGCCCACGCGCCACAACTACTGAAGCCCCTGCGCCTAGAGCCCGTGCTCCGCAACAAGAGAAGCCACTGCAATGAGAAGCCTGCGCACCACAACGAAGAGTAGCCCCCGCTCGTCGCAGCAAGAGAAAGCCGCGCGCAGCAATGAAGACCCAACGCAGCCAAAAATAAATAAATAAATATTTTAAAAAGGAAGAGGAAGAAGAAATGAGCCCTCAAGCCGTGAAACAACATGGAGGAAACTTCAATGCAAATGACTAAGAGAAAGAAGCCAATCTGAAAGGGCTACATAGTGTGAGATTTCAACTATATGACATTCTGGAAAAGGCAAAACTATGGAGACGGTAAAAATATCAGCAGTTGTCAGAGGAAGAGGGGAGGGAGGGATGAATAGGCAGAGCACAGAGGATTTTAGGGCAATCAAACTATTCTGTAAGACACTATAATGGTGAGTACATGCGGTACGTTTGTCCAAACCCATAGAAGGTACCATACCAGGAATGAACCCTAATGTAAACTATGGACTCTTGAGTGATAATGATGGGTCAAGTTCATCAACTGAAGCAAATGACCCACTCGGGAGGGTGGGGTGCTGATAATAGGGGAGGCTATGCGTGTGTGGGGCAAATGGCAGTAAAGAGTAAAGAGGAGTAAATGGGAAACCCTAACCTTTTGCTCAGTTTTGCTGTAAACCTAAAACTGCTCTAAAAAATACTGTCTATTGGGCTTCCCTGGTGGCGCAGTGGTTGAGAGTCCGCCTGCCGATGGAGGGGACGCGGGTTCGTGTCCCGACGCGGGAGGGTCCCACGTGCCGCGGAGCGGCTGGGCCCGTGAGCCATGGCCGCTGAGCCTGCGC
>NW_006778324.1:1348575-1352302 GCF_000442215.2 Lipotes vexillifer | reverse complement strand
TTTTTTTTTGCGGTACGCGGGCCTCTCACCGTCGTGGCCTCCTCCGCCGCGGAGCACAGGCTCCGGACGCGCAGGCTCAGCGGCCACGGCTCACGGGCCCAGCCGCTCCGCGGCACGTGGGATCCTCCCGGACCGGGGCACGAACCCGCGTCCTCTGCATCGGCAGGCGGACTCGCAACCACTGCGCCACCAGGGAAGCCCGGTGATGCTGTTTTAATCCTTTGGTCAAGGTGTTGCCTGATTCTCCTCCTGTATCCTCACCCTCCCCCCTATCTGCTACTAATAAACAATCTGTAGAGACACTTTAAGAGCATGCCAATATCTTTCCCCTCATCAAAAATCTCCCCCTAAACTTCACATCCAATGTTGAGTTTTGCCCACAGGCTGCCTTCCTGTTGGCCGCCCCTCACTGTCTTTGTTTCTCCGGTTAGGACATTACGCAGGAGCAGGTTAGCCTCCGCTTCCGGTCCAGTCCAGTGTCGCTGTCCTGGCCAACACCCAGCCTTCCTGATCTGACCCGGGTTTGAGTCCCTCATTCACAGCCCATCTCTTGTGTGGCAGCCAGACCTTCCCACAGCGAGTGGGACTCTGGGAGACTCGTCTCATTTCCTGTCCTGCAAAGCTTCTCTTTCTCACGGCTGCTACCATAGCCCCAGGCTAGGTCAAAAGGACCAGCCACCCTGGGTGGTGAGGCCAGGAGCTCTCTTCCTCCCAGCAGGCCTCAGGGGCTGGATGGTGAAATCTCACCTTCGAGGCTGCACTGGGCTCAGTAGAGACCTGCAGTAAGATACCGAGCGGTTAGGGCAGCTGCTTTGAGGTTGGGAGGCTGGGAGCCCACAGGAAGTGACTTGGTGCAGAGCTGATGCGTCTTTACCCCGGCACCCATCCCGGGGTGGGAGCTGCAGGCTGGCAAGGCTGGGGGCATGTCTGCGGAGTGCAGGGAACCTGGGCCCGAGGGGCTTCAGGGCTGGTCCCCGGGGCCAGGCGGGCACTCAGGGGCCACGGGCTCCGGTCCGTGCCCCTGTCCATCCACGCGCACCCCCTGGAGCCTGCCCCGCTGGAGAGCTTACGTGGCCGCGGCCGTGCTGTGCTACATTAACCTCCTGAACTACATGAACTGGTTCATCATTGCAGGTGAGGAAGGGGACGGGCATCCTGGGTGGCACTTGCCCATCTACCTGCTGGCTGCCCTGCCACCAGCCGGCGCTGTGTACCCACAGCGGCCTTCTGTCCAGCAGACTTTCTTCTTGTGCAGCACATCCCTGCTATTCTTACCGCCTGCCTGGTTTCAGCCCGGCCTGAAATGGGGGAGGGCCAAATGAGTTCCCAGTCCAGCCCCAAACTGTATATGCACCCAGGTGTGGGTGCACAGTGGTGGTGGGTGGGTGAGGACAGCAGGGAGGACTGAGCCTCGGGCAAATGCCTGGTGGTTCTGGGTGGAATGTCGGGGTGAGGTCGTGGAGGATAGGGTGGCCTGGCCCTGCTCCCAAGCAAGAACTAGCTGGCTGGTTGTTTCTGGGGCATCAGGCTGCGTGCAAATTTTGCACATTCTGTCTTCCTTCCTGTAGGCCCCAGGGATCAATCTGCTGTGTCATCATGTCACTCACACATGGACTTATTTATTTGTCCATTCATTCATTCAAGATTCAGTCTTTTCTCTCTTGATCGTGGATTCATTCAAGATTGACTGAGCACTATGGGCCTTGCGGACCCTCTGGTGGGCCTTGGGGACCCAGGGGAGGGGAAGTCAACCTTGTAGCTCCTGAACTCAGGAATGAGCCTCATGGGGCAGTGGGACAGAGGAGTCTGGGGAGCTCCGAGGAGGTGCTTGCAGCAGGTGGGGCCCTCCTCCGAGGCCAGGATATGGATTCATCAGTTACGCAGCTGTGGAATGAATGGGACTAGGGTTGCACACACCCAGTGGGTGTGTCTGTCCTCGAGGAGCTCAGAGGCATACAGGACACATGTGAAAGTGGCTCTAATCCAGGACAGACTCGGGAGAGCATCATTTGGGCAGCCCCAGGATGAAAAACTGAGGGTTCCGACAGAATTCACAGAGGAGGGGCATATGGTTTGGGTCTTGAAGGCTGAAAAAATCGGTAAAGCAGGGAATGGGGTCAGGCAAGGGCGTTCAGAGAGAGGGGTCAGCCTGAGCCAGAGCACATGGGGCCAAAGGGCATGCTCTGATCAGGAGAGGAGCTGGGGGAAGCGGCAATTTATTCTAAAAGGGTGTTTGGGGCTGGATCATAGGTTTCTTGGGGGCCAGGCTGGGAGCTTGCACTTTCTGCTGAGGCCGTGGGGAGCAAGTGGGGAGACTGTAATCAGAGTTGAGGCCCTGATGGGGGCAAGAGGAGGCGGGGAGGTCAGTCAGAGGCTACCACTAGGATTAGACTGGAGCTGGGGAGGCATGAGTTGGACTGGGGGTGGAGGGCATGAAGGGGAGAGGAGGGGGCAACCAGGCATGTGGAGCTCTTTCAGCCCCGCAGGCTGGGATCCCTGCTTTCCTGGGAGGCCGCTGGCTGGGCTGTCAGTCCCTGAGTCCTCCCAGACTAAGGCACTTTCCCTGATGGGAATTCCTCTGGCTGTGTGAGTAGCAAGGCTGTGGTTATTGGGCTGAGGGAGGCCAGGGGAAGTGAAACCCCACAGAGTGCCTGGGGACGGTTGGAGCAGGTGATTGTCAGCCACAAGAATTCTCTGGTGTGAAGCAGGTCTTTGGGAGGCCAGAGGGACAGAGGAAAGATAAAAACAAGGCTGGGACTTCCCTGGTGGCACAGTGGTCAAGAATCCACCTGCCAATGCAGGGGACACGGGTTTCAGCCCTGGTCCGGGAAGATCCCACATGCCGCGGAGCAACTAAGGCCGTGCACCACAACTACTGAGCCTGCGCTCTAGAGCCCAAGAGCCACAATTACTGAGCTCGAGTGCCAGAACTACTGAAACCCACGTGCCTAGAGCCCGTGCTCCACAACAAGAGAGGCCACCGCAATGAGAAGCCCACGCACCGCAACGAAGAGTAGCCCCAGCTCATCGCAACAAGAGAAAGCCGCGCACAGCAATGAAGACCCAACGCAACCAAGAAAAACAAAGAAAAGGCAAAAAACAAAAGACAAGGCTGGCCCCGCACTGGGGCCCCGCCTGCCTGCAGAGCAGCGCAGGACTGGGGGGAGCCCAGGAGCAGCAAAACAAGGGGCTGAGTCCCAGTCCCCCAAATGAGTGCGAATATAGAGAATTTTTCCTTAGCCATTTACTTTGTTTACCTGTGTTGTCTCTTGCCAATGAATATGTCTAATTCGTGTAAGTAAAAGTATTAAAAGGGAAGGAAAGACATACAAGTTGGTATCTGGACGTTGTGGCAATTGGGTACAAGGTGAATATCAGAACAAAACCCTCTCACTTTGCTTCTCTGTTTCTTCCATCTTTTTCACCCGCTGGCTGGTCTTACAGGTGTGGATGTGGGGATTTCTTCTCCATCGTGGGGGTGTTTCTGCAGGGCTCCATTTGTGACTCTGGGTGGGAGGGTAGACCCAGCTCCCCTAATTCCAGCTGTACAGCCATAGGTGGCTGGAGCCTCTGTTTCTCCATCTGTATAATGGGGACAGTGATACTGAGGGCACTCAGCCATCTCATAATTCAATCAAAGTGATGACAGGGGGCTTCCCTGGTGGCGCAGTGCTTGAGAGTCCGCCTGCCGATGCAGGAGACGCGGGGTCGGGCCCCGTTTCGGGGA
>NW_006778324.1:1337163-1348050 GCF_000442215.2 Lipotes vexillifer | reverse complement strand
AAAAAAAAAAAAAAAAAAAAAAAAAGTGATGACAGGGCCAGAGCCTCACAGCTCAGATGAGCAGGTGCCTGGGACCGTGACTAACTCTGAAGTACCCCCAAGGGGCTGAGGGGATTTCGGCCTAGCAATCTCTTGGAGGGGCTTCAGAGCAAGAGCCTGGCACCCTCAGGGACCGAGGTCGGACCTAAGTGGGACCTAAGTGGGACCCTCTGAAGCTCTCATGGGTATTCCATGTTTGTGTGTTCATGCCTCTGGAAGAACATGCTTGTGTGTGCATGTGTGCAGGCCAGGGCACATATGCCTTTGCATGTACATGCTCATGCAGGTATATGTATGTCTATGAATGTCTGGAGTTTGTATACAAGCAGGGCTGCACAATCCCAGGGACTTTCATTTACACTGTAGTCTAAGTGAATGGCTGCCGTCACTATGACTATGACGTGAATGGCAGCCCTGCACGTGTGCAAATGCATGTGTCTTTACGTGTACATCTCAGTGTACGTATGTCCGGGTGTACGAGACTGGGCTTACATGCCTGTGAATGCAGGCTCCTGTATGTGTATGTCTCGGTGCCTCTGGGAGTATATGTCTCTGGGTGTGCCTGTTTGTATGTAGCTGTGTGGATCTGCATGTCTGTGTGCCTGCATGACTAAGTGTCATGCTTGTGCATGAATGTGTGTGTATATCTGTGCCTTTGGGATGTGCTGGCTCCTGTATCTGTGTGTGTGTGTGTGTATGTGTTTGTGTGCATGTGTGGGAGAGAAGGGAAGAGAACAGTGGGCCCGGGTGCCACACCGGTGCTGTGCTGGTTGGCTGCAGGCCTGTCCCAAATGCAGGGGCAGCTGCCTTTAGAGGCCTGGCAGGCAACTTCCCATTTCCTGAGCACTGTCCGTCTGCCCACAGGAGTCCTCCTGGACGTACAGAAGTTTTTTCAGATCAGTGACAGCAATGCTGGTTTGCTTCAGACAGGTAAGGAGGGAATCCCCAGCCTGGGGCCCTGGGCTCATGCTAGGTGGGGGTCTTTCAGCAGGTCCTGTTCTGTGTCCATCTCCAGCTGCTGGGAAATGGGTACCAGGCTGAGCCTCACTGAGTCCCTTGGCACAGAGGATGGGTGGTATTTGGGTGGGAGGGACAGTCTGGGTCGGAGAAGGAGGCAGCACAGGCTGAGATCTGGTGCCTGAACAGCCTCGTAGGGTTTGAGGGTAGGAGCTGTGGGAGAAGCAGGGGGAGCCGGGGCTGGAAAGGGCTCCCGAGTGGAGTTGCTCACTCATCCTTCACATCTGTTAAGCTCAGCTTTGTAGCCGGGGTTGAGAATTTCTGACGTGTGCCCTCCTCTCACGGACCTGATCACTAGGACACAGACAGACAGACAGTGGACTTCCCTGGCAGTCCAGTGGTTAAGACTCTGGGCTTCCACTGCAGGGGGCATGGGTTCGATCCCTGGTTGGGGAACTAAGATCCCACATGCCTCGAGGTGCAGCCAAAAAAAATAGAAAAGGTAGACAGAGACACGTACCCCGCCCATGGGCTCAGGTGGGGTCTGGGCCCACTGGGGCCTACATTCCAGCAGTGGGGAGCAGCCACACCTCCCATTCCAAGGTTGGGGCGGTTGGGGTCACGAGGCATGAACTTTTCCCCAATGTCTGGATGGCGACACACACATGCACACACACATGTATGCACACACTGTCACAACACAGGATCATGTGTGTGTTCTTTAGAGTTTTGAGAGAATTCATGTACAGATCAAGCCTGTATATTTCTTTCCTAAAATAGATCTGCCTGAGAACAAGCATCTGGCTTTTTTCCCACCTCCCCTTTAATACTCACCTGTCCACCATTTAAAAAATATATTTATTTATTTATTTGGCTGTGCCAGGTCTTAGTTGTGGCATGTGGGATCTAGTTCCCTGACCAGGGATTGAACCCGGGCTCCCTGCATTGGGAGTGTGGAGTCTTAACTGCTGGACCACCAAGGAAGTTCCTGTCCACCATTTTTGGCAGGAAAATACACCTCTCCCCATTCTGAGTTTTACTAGGTATAAAAACCTCCAGGGTACTAGACAGAGGGACCCCTCATGGCTGTTTGGCTTCTGTTGATGAGGGCCTGGGAAGGGGGCAGAGAGAGCATCGGTAGAAACCAATTGGGGATGTTTCCTCCAGGCTACAAACCCAGGGATGGCAAGGCACCAAGACTTATCTAGCTGTCCCGCTCGTGTGTGACAGTCTACTATTTATCTACGATTGAGAATTCAGAAGTGAGATGGTTGTCTCAGGGATGGGTATCAACACATTTATTTCAACTAAAAAAAATGAAGCCAACATTTTAATATCTTTCTTTTTTCTTTTTTTTTTTTGCGGTATGCGGGCCTCTCACTATTGTGGCCGCTCCCGTTGCGGAGCAAAGGCTCCGGACGCGCAGGCTCAGCGGCCATGGCTCACGGGCCCAGCCGCTCCGCGGCATGTGGGACCTTCCCGGACCGGGGCACAAACCCGTGTCCCCTGCATCGGCAGGCGGACTCTCAACCACCGCGCCACCAGGGAAGCCCTTAATATCTTTCTTACAGACAACCAGTCTGATTTGTCCTACTGATTTGGCAAATGAGGACTGGCTTTGCCCATAAGCCTTTATGGTAGACATTTCCCGTAAACTGAATGAGCTTGATCTGCAGCCCTAAGGATTTGGATGAAAATATAGTTTAAAAAATACAATCATGCTGGAAATCACATCCTTCTCAACTATTTAAACTTATGATAAAAATGCCTCAGATGTCAGCTGAAAACATGCAAAAGGGTACACAGTTCTGTAAACCGAGGCACCGAGCAAAAGAGGTAGATCACTGGTTAGACCACCATATTTTCCAATTGCTCCTGTCTTGGGGCTGAGGCTGGCAGCTGGTGCTTATCTTCCAGTCATTGTAACCAAAGGGAGACTGTGTCTCGGTTCAATACCCACAACCTTCTAGATTAAACAGATAATAGAATCTGAGTCAATATTTCCCTTCCCTGGTTCTTACCATGGTGAACAGGATTATTACTACAAGGCCCCGATAAGTGAGCTGTGGGGAGGGACAAGTTTGTGTGTATGAGAGAGAGCGGGCGGAAGCCTGTGAACACGGGGACATGCTTGTGAGTGTGTAGTGGGGAATGTGCATGTGCGTGTGAGTGTGTGTGTTTGAGATTGGATGAAGGGAAGGGGGTTCTCTGCAGAAGCAGCCCAAAGAGGTGTGTGGAAAGGGCAGTGGGCTTGGAGGCCTGATGACCAGGCTTGTCCCCAGAGACCTCAGGTGAGTCTTTTCACCTTTCTGGGTCACCATGCAATGGCCCTAAGACCCACCCTGCTGTCTGTCTGCAGGGTGGTAGACTGGAGGAAACCGATGACTCAGAGGGCGCGGTGTAGTCTAAGAGGGGGGTGGAAGGTGGAGGGAAGCAGTAGTCAGACACCCCTCGCCCCACCACTATGGGACAGAGAAGCTGCTGGAGTTAGTTAACTGATTTACAATATTTAAAATGAACACTGATGTGGACCTTACCGTGTGCCAGGTGCTAGTCTAAGGGCTTAATAACATTAACTCATTTAATCTCACAACAGTCCCATGAGGCAGGGATTATTATTATGCCCATTTTATGGATGACGTACCTGAGGCACAGAGAGGCTATGGGGCTTGCTGAAGGTCACACAGCTGGTAAGTGACAGAGCTGGGATTCAAATCCAGGTAGCTGCTTATAGAGTCCTTCTCTGAACCCTGTGCTCCTTAATTACTCCCACGTTGTCACAGAAATGATTTTAATCTGGAGAGCGAAGGCGTGCCTGCCTTCCACTTAGGGGCGGGCGTCTCCATCCCAGGAGATCTGCAGGTTTAAGGTGTTTATATCCTGTAAAGGATCCCTACCCCAAATCTCATAAAAGTATGAGATTTGGGGAAATATTTTTTAAGCTTTAGGTAAAGAAGATGTGCATTAACAAGACACAAAATGACTCCCCCCAGAGGAAGACTGATAAATTTGACTACATCAAACCTAAATTCTTCTGTGTGATGGTGATTGAAACTGTAAGTGCAATTAGCAATAATAATAGATGACGTTTGTTGGGCATTTACATAAAGCCCGTCAATGCCTTTTATATGCTTTACTTTATTTAATCTTCCCCATAACCTTATGGGGAAAGTACTATCATACTCTGTAGTTGATAAAACGAAAACAGGAGAGTTAAGGATTTTGTCCAAAGTCACACAACTAGGAAGTGGTGGGGTCAGGATGTGAGCCCAGGTATTCAGTCGCAGAATTTGCATTTTAAATCCTTAAAACAAATAGAAAGGCCTGGGAGAAAATTATCAACAAAGATCCCGATAGAAAAATAGGCAGAGGATGTGAACACAGAGCCTGCTACTCAGCCTCCCTTGGAAAAAGAACAATGCAGATTAAAACGTCAGCGAGACGCCATTTGTGTTTCAACCATTAAATGAACAAAAATAAATCGATTGATCCTAGCAAGTGTCAGCAAGCAATATACATACTTCTATTCAAGTGTAAATTGATACAGCCTTTTTGGAGGCCTATTTTGGCAGTAGTTATCATATATTTAAATGCCGTTCACACCAAAGACCTTTCTCAGCGGAGGATTAAGTCAAACCATATTAAACTGCCGTTTTTGTAGGTCAAAACTGGCTTAATTTCCGCAATTGACTATGGCTCAACCCAGTAATAGAGCGGGTCAGGGCGAAGTGGGAGGGGCTGGAACCTGAGCTGGGACGAATCTGGACATTCATTGGGCTCAGGAAATGTCAATCATCTGTGCTCCTGAATGAAGACGCAGACGCTGGGCGGGGCCCCCCAAAGCCTAAGGCCCTTGGGTGGTGGCACCGGGTGGAGGAGGGTCAGACCTTACCCAGGCCACCTGGCGGCTCTCGGAGGCAGTGGAGGCGATTTTGAGGAACAGAAGCCGTGAAGGTAGTTATCCACGTGGTATAGTCAAGCAAAAACGTGGCAGTTTCTTTGTCTTCGCAGAATAGCAAACGCATTCACTAATCCAGTCACCAATTCATAAGCGTTTAGTACTTTAAAAAACTGTATAAATACAACTGCAGCGTCAGGGGTATGTTTTACCTACTTAGGAAGACCAAATCTTTTACAGCCTCCAGGGGCCGCTGGTTTATAATCACTGTGCTCATTCTAAACCGTGCTCGTCCGCTCGGAGCAGGCACCTGGCCCGCCCCCCGCCCCCTCTTGCCTTCCACGCCCTGCCTCCAGCAGGGCCTTGAGGGCAAGGTCCCTGTGAGTTCTCCGAGAGACAGGGCCCTGGCAGCTCCACGCCGGGCTCTGTGTTCACTTCTGTCTCACGTTTACACGGCCTGGGAGGGGGATGTTGACTTCTCCACTGCTGGGCTGGTGTTCAGAGAGGTGGAGTTAGTAACCCAAGGCTGCACAGTGAGCAAGCAGCAGAACTGAGATTTGAGTCGGGGCCCTGCCCCCACCCTTCCCTCCCAGTCCCCCTGACTCTGGGCAGTGGTGGGGATTGGGTTGGGGGATTCACCTTATCTTTTCCTCCTCCCAGCCTCCACCCACTGCCAAGCTTGTGGTGTCTGAGCCGGTTCCCTTTTCTGGGCCTGCTGGACCCATCTGCCTCCCCGCCCCCACCCCACCCCCTCCGCCTTTGTTGAGCCGGGGATGCATGCTGCCCCCTGCGTGTCTCCTTCAGTCTTCATCGGCTCCCTGCTGCTGTCTGCACCCGTGTTTGGCTACCTGGGCGACCGACACAGCCGCAAGGTGACGCTGAGCTTAGGTATCCTGCTGTGGTCCGGAGCAGGCCTCTCCAGCTCCTTCATCTCCCCGCGGGTAGGTATCCTCACCCCTTCCCAGGCCCCCGGGGGCCCCTCCCCCTCTTTTTCCTCCCTGATCCAGCCCCAGCAGAGCTGCTTCTGCTCCACTGCAGGCTCCAGGCTGGCTGGGGGATTGTCTTCTAAGGGCTGAGAGAGGGGCCTTCTGAACAGGCTGTTGGACTTTCTTAACAGGAGCCTTCCTCTCTGGCATCTCCCGCTGCTGCCCGTGGCTTCACTTCCACCCGACTGTGCTGGGGCTGGGGGTGCGGGTAACTGCTACTGTCTGTGGGAACTGGCCTGGTTAGCACAGATGATGCTCAGGAAGAGGGCTACTCAGGGCAGGGAGTTGGGGGTGGCTGTGGACACCAGCAGGGGGCACCCGTGTGGTTTGGGGAGCCTGGACTGGGAGGATAATGAGGTGTCTGGAGCCCTGATCTCCCCCTCCTCCCCTGGGGCACGTGTCACCAGATGCCCTCGGGTCCCTCTGACAAACCCTCAGGTCCCCTTGCCCCGAGGGTGATTTCTGGAACTCACTGCGGTCTTGTGCCTGTTTGCCCAGTACTCCTGGCTCTTTTTCCTGTCCCGGGGGGTGGTGGGCACTGGCACTGCCAGCTACTCCACCACTGCGCCCACCGTCCTGGGAGACCTCTTCGTGAGGGACCAGAGAACCCGAGTGCTGGCCGTCTTCTACATCTTTATCCCTGTTGGAAGGTTGGTATTACCCGGGATCCACTTCCCTGGGTGGTAAACTGAGGCCCAGAGGAGTCAGAAGAGGAGCCGGGCTGGGTGGAGGAGACATCAGAGCAGAAAGCCTTGGAATCCCAACTCTACCCCTTCCTCACTGTGTCACTTTACCTCTCTGAACCTCAGTTTCCTCATCTGTAAATGGGGCCAATAACACGAACTGACAGGCTATGGTGGGAGTTAGAGATACGTAATGAGGATGCTCCCTACATGCTAGTACACTCCAGGAAGGGGTGAGAAATAGCGGCGCAGCAGAGTGGGCTGCACAGGGAGGGGCCGGCTCTGGGAGGGGAGGCAGACAAATGTCTTAGGGTTGGGCCATGCACTCCATAGTGGGGTAGGACAGGGTGGGTTTTGCAGTCAGGCCCCTGAGCTCTGACTCAGCTTTCCTGAAATCTCCTGACTTGGGCAGGGCTGAGACTTGGGGAGGTGGGGTGGGTGGTCCCCAGATAGAGAGACAGTGGATGTTTGGGATGGGCCTGGAGCCAGAGGTCACCTGTGACTTGACCAAGGGCAGTGGACATCTGGGCCTCACGTGGCTCACTTTTCCCAGTGAAAAAGGCAATGAGCTGCAGAGAGCCGGCTCCCTGGGGTCGGGGCACCCCGGCTCAGGCTGGCCTTGGGGTCTCAGGGCTGCCTCCCTTCCCTCACTGCCCATTTCCCCTGCCCCCTGTCGCAGTGGTCTGGGCTACGTGCTGGGGTCGGCTGTGACGGAGCTGACCGGGAACTGGCGTTGGGCCCTCCGAGTGAGTCCAGCTTCCTTTTCTTCCCTCCGCTTTCCCCGTGGGCCGGCAGGGACTTTCCAGCCTCCAGTGGCCTTCGCCCCTTGGCACGGTATCTGGCGCCATGGGGGGTGTTCAGACATCAGCAGCTCAGACATTTGGGGTGTCCTATGGACCACGGCCTCTGGAAGTCGTGCCCCTGGTTCAAATCCCAGCTGCTCAGTTTGCTAGCTTGCTAGCTGTGTGATCTCAAGCAAGTCACCTCCCTCTTCGGGGCCTCACTTTGCCTATCTGCAGAGTGGGGGAGTGAAGTCTACCTTATGGAATCTTGAGGATTAATGAAACAAGGGATAGGAAGACACTAGGGCAGGGCTGGTGTGGCAGATGGAGGTGGAGGTCTGGGCCTGGAAAAGGGACAGTTATTGGGGGCAGCAAGTACTCAACAGTCAGGGTCAGTGTAGTCAAGCCTCCAGGTCTCAACCATGTCAGGCTCAGAGGTCCCAATAGAGTGGTGTCTGTATAGGACAGACAGGTGTTAAGTCAAACCCCAAGGGGACCCTGCTCCCCAGAGAGGCTGCCCTCTCAGGGGTGAGGGGGTGAGAAACAGTGGTTTGTCAAGCTCTGTGTATAACCAGCTCCCAGGAAGTGAGTCCCTCCCCAGCCTGGACCACAGAGTTCAGTCACTGCCAGGATCTCCTGGGTCGCAGGAGTGTGTGGCCCTGAGCTTCCTGGGCCCTCCTGTCCCCAGATCATGCCCTGCCTGGAAGCCGTGGCCTTGATCCTGCTTATCGTCCTGGTTCCAGACCCGCCCCGGGGAGCTGCTGAGAAGCAGGGGGTGGTGACCGTTGGGGGCCCAAGGAGGCCTCACACCTGGTGTGAAGACGTCAGATACCTGGGGAGAAAGTGAGTGTCCTTGCTCCTCCCTGCATGTCACTGAAAACCCCTCTGTCTGCCCCGGCATCACTGACTTCCTTCCCTCCACCTCCAGAGAACCCTCCCCGACTGCCCCAGTGTTCACAACCCTCTTCCTTCTCTGAGCTCCCACTCACCAACTGAGATGCCCCTCCCCCACTCAGAGGCCCCCTCCTCCTAGCCATGTGACGGAATACGGGCTGGGAGAGAGGGAGGAAGACACTGTGAGCTCCAGCCTTGGCTCTGCCCTGCCTTATCCCAGAGTGACTTGAGACTTGGAGCCTCACTTCCCTCATTTATTCAGTGGACATAGTTCTCCAGCTTTGCCGGCTTCTCAGGTTACTGGGAAGATGCCCGAGTGAATCACTCACCTCTCTGAGCCTCATGGGAGAGCATCCTTCCTCTGTTCCAGGCATGGTCGGGGAGGCAGACAGGAGTCACCGACATGGCCGGGTCTCATGATTTACCAAAATATGGGGCACGGGCAGGACCCCACTCTCTTTGTTACAGACCCACGAGCCGAGTGGAGGGCACTCAGAGGAGGGTGGGGCAGCACAGACAGCTTGCTGGAGAATGTGATGTTGGATTTGGGTCTGTCAACCTGGGGAGACTTGGTCAGGCAGAGAGGAGGGAGGAAGGGACAGCAGGAGGGAAGGTGTGGAGGTGGGAGGGGCAGGCTGCTTAGGGAGTGTCGGGAAGGATCTGGAGCCACCTGAGTGCCAGGGTGACCTGAGTGCCCAGGAGAGGGGGGAGTGGGGCGGATAGGAGCAGATAGGCCCCCGCAGCCCCAGCCCTCTCCTGAGTCGAGCCAGATCATGTTTTCTTACAGCTGGAGTTTTGTGTGGTCGACCCTTGGAGTGACAGCCATGGCCTTTGTGACTGGAGCTCTGGGCTTCTGGGCCCCCAAGTTTCTGTTCGAGGCCCATGTGGTGCATGGGCTGCAGCTTCCCTGCTTTCGGGAGCCGTGCAACAGCCAGGACAGGTGAGGAGGGGCGTCTGGGTGCCCGGGTCAGGGGGGCTCTTGATGGGGAAGTTCTCAGGAGGTTCTGAGCCCCCAGTTTCAGCCTCTGTGGGCTTATGGAGCTCTGGGCAGACACCGGGACTTGGGGGCCCGCTGGCAGGTGGCAGACCTGGTTTTAGCTTGGGCAGAGCCCCTGCTGCTTTGAGCGGCCACAGGCAGCTCCCTTGTCCTCTCTGGGCCCCAGTCCCTGTCTTCCTGCTCTTGGGCTGCTATGGGGGTCCAGAAAGCACTTGTGGGTGGGTGAGACTTCTCTGGGGCCTCTCCTTCGGAGGGACCCGTAGTGTGAGGTTGTCCCATTCTACAGATGGCAAACTGAGGCACTGGGGTGCTTCATTACTTCTCTGGCTTAGGGATTTCACACGTGCACTTGTATGTTCTCTGCCTCATTTGAGGCGCTGACAGTCCTGGGAAAGCTGCTCTTCTCACCCTGCTGTTCTCCTGTCCCCCCAGCTGACCCTGTTCTCCAGGGGCTCCGTGACCTCCTGATGGAGCGGGCATGTCTAATCCTCTCTTATTTGCTTCCTCCTTCTCCCTGTTGATGCTTTCCAGTCGCCTTGCGGATGCCTCCTCCTCCCTGATCCTGCCCCGATGGGTTTCTCAGAGTTCCTCAGGGCTCCGTGTTCTCCCCTGAGGCCTCAGTGACACTAGTTCTCTGCTGGCAGCATTGACATCTACCCCCTTCTCCCCAGCCTCCTCTCTTGCCTCTACCTCCCTCCCTGATGCCCAGAGAGAGCTTCGTGTCATTTCCAGAATGTCCCCTGCTCCGTCACTTGTCTGTGCCTTTGCCCAAGCTGTGCCCTTTGCCCATAGCTACCTTCCCTTTTCTCATCATTACTTCTTATAAGCTTTAACTTTAGTTCAGGCCCTATGCTAAGCCCTTTACGTGAAAAACCCTCTGAGGTTTTATAATAATAAACCCTAGTATTCGTGTATTACAAATGAGGAGGCGGAAGATCAGAGAGGTTAAACAAATTGTCCAAGGTCACACAACTCCAGTAGCAGAGCCAGGATTCAAACTCATCTGACTCCAAAGCTTCTGCTCTTAAGCTCCATGTACTGTTGCCTCTGGAGACTGCTTGGTACTGTTAATTGACTTGAACATCTCCCCACCAGCTGGCATACAGTGGGTGCTCAGGCAGCATCCAGTAAGTGAATGAATGAATGAATGCATCAAAAGATACCGTGATTTTTTTTTTTTTTTTTTGCCACACCAAGCAGCATGCAGGATCTTAGTTCCCTGACCAGGGATTGAACCCATGCCTCCTGCAGTGGAAGCATGAACTCCTAACCACTGGACTGCCAGGGAAGTCCCAGGATATTGTGATGTTTATCCTGGCTCTACAGCTAGATTCTTGGATCTCCCCAGAGGCAACGACTGAGTCCTAAAAGTCCCACTGCAGCTTGAAAAAGTGGGGAAAAACCAGGTCTCCATCCCACTTCAGGCATTAACTGGCTGTGTGTTCCTGGGCCAGTGATTTCCCCATTCTCTGCTTCAGCCTCTTCCTCTAACTCAGCTTATTCCCAGAACCTGGGTGAGAAACTGTGTTAGGGCCCTAGGGCTGATGGAGCGAATGACCACACACTCGGTAGCTTCAAACAACAGAAATTTTTCCCATAGTTCTGGAGGCCAGAAGTCCATAATGCTTTCACTGGGCCAAAACCAAGTTCA
>NW_006778324.1:1330161-1337075 GCF_000442215.2 Lipotes vexillifer | reverse complement strand
CGCAGGGCCACACTCTCGCTGGTGGCTCTCGGGGAGAATCCTTCCTTGCCTCTTCCAGCTTCTGGTGGCTGCTTGGTGCTGGTGGCTGCTTGGTTGTGGCCGCATCACTCCAAGCTCAGCATCCACGGTCACATTGCCTTGTCCTCTATGTCTCAAATTTCCCTATGCTTCCCTCTTATAAGGACATTTGTAATTGCATTTAGGGCCCACCAAAAAATTGGAGGATAATCTCCCTACCTCAAGAACATTAATGTAATCACATCTACAAAGTCTCCATATAAGGGAATATATTGTCACAGGTTCCAGAGATTAGGTCATAGATGTCTTGGGTTGCGGGGCATTATTCAACCTACCACAGGGTCCTGGTGTTTGGGTTCTGCACAGACCCTAGCTGTTAATACACTCTCCATAGTTAGGATAAGCCCGCAGGTGAGGGTGGGGCAGGAGCAGGAAGCTGCAAGACACAGGATTCTAGCTCAGCCAGAGGGAGAACTTCCAACATACAGAGCGGGGCCCAGATGGAAGGGGCAGCATTAGGGTAATGAGCTTCCCATCCCTGGGGGCATGTAAGTAGGAGTTGGATAGCTGCTTGCCAGGGCCATTGTACAGAGGATCAGCATAGAACTTGCAGGCTTTAAGGACCCTCTTGGCTCAGAGTCTGATTCTGGGAAGGCTTTGTGGGGGTGGGGACATTTCGTGGTAGGTGTGTCCTCTGGCCACACCTCTGCTTAGGGGCACTGGGGGTCCCCCATCTACACCGCCTGTTTGAATAATCAATCCTAAGTCTTAGGAAGGTCTCGAGACCCTGCCAAGGCTGGCTCAGACCGGGACTCAGAGGTAGATAGCATTCATCCGGGATTTGGGGTCACTTGACTGGGCTGAGCTGGAGCCTGGTACAGCTTGGAAGGCTAGGAAGGTTCGGTGAGCACCTTTAAGCTGCCTAAGGACACACATGCTTTGTTTGGAAGCAGAGGGCCAGGAGACCCTGACTCTGCCACTGTGGGGCTGTGTGGCCTCGGACAGGTCTCTGCCCTCTCTGGGCTTTACACAATCTCCTATAAACCAAGGGGATGGGACAGGGAAATAAACTCATTAGTCCTCAGCCTGTGGGATGGACATTTCACAGAAGTTGTTTAGAGGAGAGGTAGGTTTTTGTGATGCTCAATTTGTCAGTAACCATACTCTTGTGTCTGTCGTGTTCTTACCTCTTGGTGGGAGCCATGGAGGTAATATCAGGCACCTGGCACTTTTGGAAAGGTTTGGATCTGGGAGGGGATCCTGGCCAGGTGGAGAATGGGGGGTGGGGGCAGTGGTGCTCCAGGCCGAGGGAAAAGCGTGGGCCAAGGCAGGGAAGCCAGAAAGTGTAGGGTGAGTTTAGAGAATTCCCAGTCATTTGTGCAGAGTGAGGGAAGGAGAAAAGAGGGGAGGTTACACAGGTCAGCAGGGGTCAGTCCTGCAGTGCTGGCTGGGAGCCTGCCCTGAGGACAACAGAGAGCCACTTAGAGGCTGGAAAGGTCCTAGTTACCTTCGTTTTTTCAAGAGTTTACGCTAGTCAGTCTCAGCATCCCTTTGGGCTTCTTAAAAAGGAGGCTTGGGGGACTTCCCTGGTGGTCCAGTGGTTAAGAATCCGTCTTCCAATGCAGGGGACGCGGGTTCGATCCCTGGTTGGGGAACTAAGATCCCACATGCCGTGGGCAACTAAGCCCTCATGCCACAACTACTGAGCCACAACTAGAGAGCCCACATGATGCAACTAAGACCTGACGCAGCCAAAAATAAAATGAATAAATATTAAAAAAGGAGGCTTGGGCCCATCCTTTGGGCTAGACCAGGAGGATGAAGGTGTACATTCACATCCTGTTGCTTAGTAGCTGGGTAATCTTGGACTCAACTTTTCTTTCTTTCTTTTTTTTTTTTTTTTTAATATTTTGTTTATTTATTTATTTGGCTGCACTGGGTCTTTGTTGAGACACGCAGGATGTTCGTTGCAACGTGTGGGGTCTTTGTTGTGGTGTGCAGGATCTTTAGTTGCAGCATGTGAACTCTTAGTTGTGGCATATGGGATCTAGTTCCTTGACCAGGGATCGAACCTGGGACCCCTGCATTGGGAGCACGGAGTCTTAGCCACTGGACCACCAGGGAAGTCCTGGCCTCAACCCTTCTTAACCTCACCTGTTTCAGCTGTCCACCTGGGAATTCTGGGAGAGATCAGTGAGCTATTTGGTTAACATATATCTCTTGTTCCAGGCTCTATGCTCCCAGCCTAGAGCCAAGAAAGTAAACCGAACCTGGTTTCTGTTCTCCAGGAATTCACAGCCTAGTGAATAACCTTGATGATAGAGACATGGAAGATGCTATGGGAACTGAAGGGGGTGAACAAATCAGCAGAGGGACAAGGGAAAGCATCCTCAAAGGGGACATTTGTGATGGGTCTTGAAGGATGCATAGGAGTTCGGTATGTAGAGAAACCAGTGAAGGGTGTTCCAGATGGAGGAATAAAAATATGAAGTGGGGACAGCAACTATTCTGGGGACTGAGGAGGATGGAAATGGGGTTTGTGGCTGAGGTCACCCAGAGTCACATCTTGAAGGGTCATGTATACCACAATGAGCTGGAACCAAATCTGGTGGTTGTTTAAGAGCTGGTGGAGAATTTTAGGCAGGGGGTGGGCAGGGGCATAGTCAGATCTGTGTTCTAGAAAGCATCCTCTGGGGGACCTGTGTGGAGGTTGTCCTAGAAGGACAGGTTTCTACAGGAGGGAGGTGCAAGAGGGACCAAGTGGAGTTGAAATGGGTCTAGGAGTAGGTGGCAAAGGTAGTGAAGTTAAGAGGGGGCTACTTGAGAGGTGTTCAGAAACAGAGAGTGGAAGGATGGACTCAAGGAGGGAGGGTGTGTGGGACTTCACTGGCGGCCCAGTGGTTAAGACTCTGCGCTTCCACTGCAGGGGGCATGGGTTTGATCCCTGGTTGGGGAACCAAGATTGTGCCTGCTACACAGCCACAAAAGAGAAAGAGAGAGAGGGAGGGTGTGTACAATGCCGGTGTATCATAGAAGCTCGATAAATAAATGCTCACTTACCTGCATTCCATTAGTATTGGGGCCTGGAAGGTGAGAAGGTTGGGGCCAGAGTGGGACCGTAGAATTAAGATTTCTGAGTGGGGCAGTTTTGGGTGGTGGAACAGTGCAGGAGATGGCTGGCGATGAGGCAGGCTGGGAGCTGGGGTGCTGGGGTGCTAGGAAGATCACCCACATGACCAGTGGCATCCCCAGGATGAGGCAGGAAAGAGGATGGGAAGGGTAGGGGAGTACGTGGATCCCAGAGCAGGGTCCCAAGGACCCACGAGCATTGGTTAGGAGGGAGGGGAAGGGGCCCACAGCCACACTCTCTGTAGGTACCAGATCACGCACTGGGGGGTAGGTGGCTGGACCCCTATCCTGACGCCACCGGCTGACCAACCCCTCTCTGCTCTTCTCCATCAGCCTGATTTTTGGGGTACTGACTGTCGTGACTGGCCTTGTTGGGGTCATCCTGGGAGCAGAGGCTTCAAGGAGATACAAGAAAGTCAACCCGAGGGCTGAGCCCCTCATCTGTGCCGTCAGCTTGCTTGCTGCAGCCCCCTGCCTCTACCTGGCTCTCATCCTGGCCCCAGCCACCCTCCTGGCCTCCTATGTAAGTGAGGGCCCCTTTGGAGGTGGGAGTGGGGTGGGGTGGGTAGGGAACTCCTGTTTCACATAGGCTTACACTGTGCCAGGTCTTCACGTACATTACATTTATCCCTCCTTCCGGGTGGAGCTTTGTTATCCCCATTTAACAGATGAGTAAACCGAGGCTTACCAAGAGTAACACAGCTAGGGGCAGAACTGGGATTTGAGCCTAAGCCTTTCTAAAGTGTGTCCTCTGAGCTCCTGGTTAATGCTTTGATTGGAGATAATGAGACCCCTTTATTCCCAGGACATGTTTTGAGTCCAAGAAGAAATAGGGTAATTCTCCCCACGTTACAGATGAGGAAAGTGAGGTTCAGATTGGCCATAGCCAGTGCGGACACTGCTTTAAAGGTGACAGTATTAAGGATATCATATCTTCCAGATCCATATCCCATCACATCCCTTCATGTGCCTCACACTCCGGTTATACCAGTGACAGGTGCTCACATCTCCCAGCCTTTGCTTGTGTCCATTCCGTCCGCCAGGGGCACCATTTCCCTCTTCTGTGCATCCTAAAGTCGTTCTGCTGTAAGACCCAACTCAAAGGCCACCTCCTCCAAAGCCTTCCCAGACTACTCTATCCTCACATCAGAATTCACTGGGGCTCTGTGCATGTTTGGGTCTCATCAGGCGTCCCGGTGTATCCATATACATACATACACACTTATATGTGTGCTGCTGTATCCCTGACTCTCCAGAGCCCTGGCCCTGGTTGTCCCACCTGATGGGAAGGAGCCACTGATACTGGGAAGATGGCACCAGCCTAGCCCCAGCTAGACTGGTTCAAGCTTCCTACCCCTCCACTCCCACTCCCTGGTCCTAAGGCCATGGGGACCCACCACTGTGGACATGGAAGCCCCTGCATGTGTGGGTGAGGTTCACAGAGCAGGCTGGACTCAGAAAGCAAATCAATAACAGCTTTATTGTTCCCTGACCAGTTTGAGTGGGTCTCTCCCCCATAACCAGACCCCATAGCTTTTCTTTCTTTTTAAAATTTTTAAATTTAATTTTATTTATTTATCTTTGGCTGCATTGGGTCTTGGTTGCTGCGCGCGGGCTTTCTCTAGTTGCAGCGCACGGGCTTTCTCTAGTTGCAGAGAGCAGGGGCTACTCTTCGTTGCAGTGGGCGGGTTTCTCATTGCGGTGGCTTCTCTTGTTGCTGAGCTTCAGTAGTTGTGGCACGCGGGCTCAGCAGTTGTAGCTTGCGGGCCCTAGAGTGCAGGCTCAGTAGTTGTGGTGCACAGGCTTAGTTGCTCCGTGGCATGTGGGATCTTCCTGGAACAGGGATTGAACCCGTGTCCCCTGCATTGGAGGGCGGATTCTTAACCACTGCGCCACCAGGGAAGCCCCCACCATAGCTTTTCTAGTTACACTCATGAAGCCCAGTCCCATTTAAATCAAAACTTTTGTTCTACTTCCAAATAAAGCTTCTATCCAGGTCCAGAAAATTGCACTGGGAAGAGGGGGAGCTCTACTCGGTTGGATTCTCCTTGCTCCATCTCTGTCCTTTGTCCCCAAGACCAGCGCTCCCCCGGGATCCTGACTGCTCCAGGGTTGGGCAGGCCAGCAAAGATGACCGGAAATGGGCCAGGTGTTATCGGTGTCTGGCGTTGTTTTGCTGACTGTCAGTGCCCTCCTTGTGGTAGATGCCCAGATGTTGGCTGACTCCTCTCTTGGGGGCACTTTTGTGGGTTCTGGGGGCCTCGGGCCCCAGCATTTGCATTGTCTAATTCCCTGGTGCAGGAGACATCGTCACCTGTGTACTCTCGCAGCTTCCCTCCACTCCTTTCCAGGTTTGCCCTTCCAGCTCTTCCTCCTGGGCCCTGTCGCCCCAGCCAGGCACCCCGTGGGGCTCCCCTCTTGTGACCCTCAAGCCTGTCTCCTCTCCATGGTTTCCGTTTGACCCCTGGATGTGCTCAGGATGTAGCTGCCCCTACTGCTGCCCTTGTACATCCTCCTGTTCCCAGGTGACATGTGTTGGGGTGTCCTGAGGATGCTCTTTGTAAATGCACCCCAGGTGGCCCTAGTGTAGGAAAGTGCATTTTTTTGGCATCCAGCCAGGGAGAAAGCCCAGTGTCCTTCCTGACAGGCACTGCCCTCTCTGTGGGTGGGCCACCCGAAGCCCCTCACTCAGCTTTCTCACTCTTCAAATAAATCCTCCCCAGCCTGGGTCTCCAGCCTTCTTCTGTATAAGCTGGGGGACCACATGGGACGGTTCCCTTTCTCTCTCTGAGTCCTGAGGTGTGTCTTGTGCCTCTTTTAAGGTGTGGGTGCTTCTCACCAGTGTCGTCAGCCTTGGTTGGGTTTCTGCTGAAGTTCCTGGGGAATAGACAAGTCCTGTTAACATTCCCTTCGGCACGTGCTCTTATTTAGTCCTCACAGTGCCCTCCTCGGAAAGGGTTTTTCTCATCCCCACTTGACAGATGGGAAGACTGAGGCCCAGAGACAGCAACACAAAGAGTAGGACAGATAAACCTCTAACGCAGCTCCACAGACTCCAAAGTCTCTGTCCTTCGTGCCGCACTGACCCTTGTCACCCCCATGGGAAAGAAACAGAGGCTGGCGTACACCAGGCACTAATAAATACCTTAATGCTTATTGTCTGAGGGAGTGACTGGGACCGTCATCTCCAGCTGGTGGGGACTGAATGGGCCTGACCTTGCAGGGAGGCTGAGGCCTGGGCAGATGGAGGCCCCATTTAAGGCCTGTCACTGCATTGGCTGGGCCCGCGGACCACCTGCCAGTTCCGCTTCTGCCACTGTCTTGCTTGGCTCTGAGAAGCAGCTCCTTGGCTGTGTTTTGGGGACACAGCTGTCCCCCGCCCCATAGCCTGGCGCATCTCCAGAGCTGGATGGCTCATCTAGAAATGACATTGCATCTTGGCTGACAAAGCCAGCTGGAGAATCTCTTCTCTAGGCCGGCCCTGGGACGCGAGGGACTGCAGGGCAGGAAGGCTGGCAGGGCTGGGATGGGTCCATCGTCCAGTGCTGGGAAGCTGCTCCTCCCTGTGGCTCGTGTTTGGGCCTGGCAGGATCCCCAGCGACCAGAACTCCAGCCTTCCAGAAGTGGTGCGGTTCCTTCTGGATCCCCTGACCAGACCCCCCTCCTCCATGGCTCTGTCTGTGCTTCTGAGGTTCTGAGATTCAGGCTCTAGCTCCCCCCATCCCCGCACCCCTGCCCACTAACCCCAGTCATAAATCTTTTTTTTT
>NW_006778324.1:1321419-1329620 GCF_000442215.2 Lipotes vexillifer | reverse complement strand
TTCCCTAGGACTGTCCCAAGAGCCCCCGTCCTGGTCTCCATGTCTTCCTGCTCCCCCACCACAATCTGTTCTCCCCACACTGCCAGAGGGACACCACAGAAACTTCCCTACTCGAAAGCCTTGCATGGCTCCTTGGTACCTCTGGAACTAAGTCTAACTCCTCATCCTGGCATTCAAGGCCCTTCATGAATGGCCCTGACATCCTTAGTAGCCTTATTCGATGTGGTTCTGCCATGCAGGTCCCCTCCTGATTCCCAGGATATGCCCTGTGCTCTCCACATCCGGGCTCCCCCTCTGTTCCCTCTAGTCCCTTCCCTTCTCCATACACCCGAATCATTCTGGGCCTTCAAGGGAGGCTAGAGCACCATCTCTCCATGGAGCCTTCCCTGATTGCTAGAGCCAACACTCTCTCCCCATACTCGCCGCTCCTCAGCACTGTCTTCCTTGGGTCCTGGTTACTTATGCTCTGACCACCCCCTCCCAGCTGGGCCCAGGTTGGTTCCTATCTTTCTCAGCACTCCAGCCCGAAGCACAGTGTCAGGCACTTGGAGTGGGGTGGGGGTGATCAACCTGTTTGCTGTGTGAATGGTTGAGTGACCAGCTATTTTCATTCATTCATTTATTCAAGAGGTATTTATTGAGTACCTATAAAGGTGGCATGCTAGTTTAAATGCCACAGATATAGCAGTAGATAAAACAGACTAAATTATCTCTGTTTTTAGGGAGCTCCCATTCTAGTTGGGGGAGATAGACAACAGGCAAGATATATAAGTAAAGTTCACAATATTGTGAGTTATGGGATATTTAGGGGAACACAGTGTTCCAAGCAGAGGCAACAGCAACTGTAAATGCCCTGAGGCAGGAGCGTATCTGCTGGGTTTAGGGAACAGCAAGAAGGGCACTGTGGTTAGTGTGGAATGAAAGGAGAAAGGGAAATGAGGACAGAGAGGTGGTGGGACAAGATGATGTAAGGCCATGTGGGCATTGGGCGGAGCTGGCTGAGAGCTGAGTTGAGGTTGTGTGCTGAGGCGTGGGTGGTCTAGTGTATGTTTTTTGCATCTATTGAGATGGTCATGTAGTTTGTCCTTTATTTTATTAGTATGGTATATTACATTGATTGATATTTGTATGTTTAACCAACCTTGCATTCCTGGGATAAACCCTCCCTTGGTCATGGTGTAAAATTATATTTATATGTTGCTGAATTTGGCTTTTTAGTATTTTGTTGAGGATCTTTGCATCTATATTCATAAGAAATATTGGGCTATAGTTTTCTTGTGACGTCTTTGTTTGGTCTCATAGAATGACTTGACGAGTGTTTCTTCCCCTTGTATTTTTTGGAAGAGTTTGTGAAGGATTTGTGTTAATTCATCTTTAGCCATTTGCTAGAATTCCCCATTGAAGCCATCTGGTTCTGAGCTTTTGTTTGTGAGACGTTTTCTGATTACTGACTCAGTATTTACTTATTATTGGTCAATTAAGGCTTTTTATTTCTTTTTAAGCCAGTCTTGGTGGTTTGCGTCTTTCTAGGAATTTTATTCACAGTATTCCCTTATAGTCTTTTTAATTTCTGTAAGGTCGGTAATAATGTTCATTCTTGATTTTAGTAATTTGAGTCTTCTTTCTTTTTTTTTTTCTTGGTCAGTGTAACTAAAAGTTGGTCAGTTCTGCAGCCAACTTTGGTTGTATTGATTTTCTCTATTGTTTTTCTATTACTGACTTATGTTTAATGGAATCACTCTGACTTCTCTGTTGAAAATAGACTTCCCATGAGGGTATGGGGTACAGGAGCAGAAGCAGCAGAAGTGGTAAGAAATGGTTGGATTATAGATATATTTTGAAGGTAGATCTATCAGAGGTTCCTGATGGATTCAACGTGGGGTGTGAGAGAGAGAAGAATCAAAGGTGAGTTCTAGGATATTAGCCTCTGTAGCTGGAAGGAGGGAGAGGCCATTAACTGAGATAGGAAAGTAGGCAGGAGCAGTGGCATTTGGGGGAAGATGAGCAGCTTGGTTTTGTACATTCTGAGTTTGTGGTGGGAGGTTGACGTCCAAGTACAGGTGTTAGTAGAGTTGGATGCAGGAGTCTGGAGTCCATGGGACATGACATCATCCCTAAAACTTCAGTGGGTGGGAACTGGCTGCAGTCTACCATGAAGGATTGTCATTAGGTGTGGGAGACCTATGGGGGTCAGTATCAGAAAGGGTGTCCAAAGGGGGCTGAGGAATTCGCTTCTGTTCATATTAGCTTCAAAATAGGAAGAATCACTTGAGTCTCTTCCATCCACCCATCCATCCATCCATCCATCCCTCCTTCCATCCATCCATCCCTCCCTCCCTCCCTCCCTCCTTCCATCCCTCCTTCCATCCATCCATCCATCCCTCCCTCCCTCCTTTCATCCCTCCTTCTATCCACCCACCCATCCATCCATCCATCCATCCATCCCTCCCTCCTTCCATCCCTCCTTCCATCCATCCATCCCTCCTTCCATCCGTCCATCCATCCATCCATCCATCCACCCATCCATCCATCCCTCCTTCCATCCCTCCTTCCATCCATCCATCCATCCCTCCTTCCATCCGTCCATCCATCCATCCATCCCTCCTTCCATCCGTCCATCCATCTGTTCACCTTCTCAGATTGTAGGAACCAAAGTTCTTCCTGTACTTTCTCTGCCAGTTCAGGGGAGATTGATAGGCTCCAGGGGAAATTGATAGGGCTTCCCGGGAAGGCCCCCAGGAATGTGGGTATGTGTACTGCTGGTGTGTGCATGCATCTAAGTGTGAATATATGCAGGTCTGTGAATATGAGTGCAGATATGTGTGCTTTTGTGTGAATACACCTCTGTGTCTGTACAGCCATGCTCTATGTATGTTGCATATACATGTCATTCATTCTATATATGCGTAGTATGTATGAGTGTGTCCATGTGTGCTGTTTTGCATACATGTCTGTGCATGAGTGTGCACATGCACATGTATCAGGGCAAGCAGATAATTGTGTGGGATGTGTGTGTACATGTGTGTCCGCAGCTGCCTATAGCTTTCATCCAACTGCTTCTGGGCTCTAGCTGCGTTGTGTGGGAAGGAAGGGTTTTTGGAGGCATTGTGGGCATGCCTGTCCTCAAATTTCCTGAAGTAGGGCCAAGTCGTGCTGTCTGTTTCATGGCGATAAGGTTTCCTGAGCATATAAAATCTGGTCTGGGGCCTTCCGTGGGGGAGCCCGTTCCCTGGGGCCCATCTGCAGGAGCAGAGGGTTCCATCTCTTCCCTCCTTCCAGTCCCCTTGGCAGGGGAACTTGACTTCTTGGCTGTTAATTGGGATCCAGACACACACAGCAGGTCTTGGCTCACACCGTCTTCCTTGGCCTTCTTTCCAGAGCCGCTGCCCTTCAGAGGAGAAAAGGGTTTGTACTCAGATGAGGGACTGAACCCAAAGTAGGAGCTCCATCATCACTTGTCTGATAGCTGGAGGATGTGGCTGAGCATTGGCAATCCCGCCTTGGGTGGGCTTTGTGGTCCAGAGGAAATAGCAGGAGTTGGGGGATGACAATGAGCATGCATTGAGGCATCTGAAAGACCTGGACATCGTTCCTGCTTCTTCACTTACTAGCTGTGTGAGCTAGGGCAAGATCTTGAGTCAGTTTTCTCAGCTGTAAAATGGGAGTGTTCGTACTTTCCCCTTGGTTTCATTGAGGAGCTAAATGAGCTTTTGGACCTGTTCTAGTTAGTATAGATACATAATGAAACTTAGTGGTTTAAAATAAGAAAAACACTTATTTTGCTCACGAATTTGCAGTTTGGGCAAGGTGGGGTGTGGGGCTTACATATCTCTTTTCCACTTGGGGTTAACTACGCAGAATGGGGGTGGGGGAACTGGATCGTCAAAGGCTGAGGGCCGCCTGATGGTTGATGCTGGCTGTTGGCTGAGACCTTAGCTGGAGCTACTGGCTAGAGCAGCTGCCTGTGACCTCCCCGTGTGGCCTGAGCTTCCTTACAACATGGTGGCCGGCTTCCAAGGACTGGAGTCTTGAGAGAGCCAGGTGAAGCTGTGTTGCCTTTGAGGGCCGCCCTTGAGAGTTACACAGCATCACTTTCACTGCATTCTGTTCTTCACTTGAGCCACAACTTCTTGCTCAGATTCGAGGGGAGAGAGAACGGATTCACTCTTTTTAGTGGAGACTAGCAGTGATCTGAAAGAGCATGTGGAAATATTACAGTGACCGTTTTGGGAAAATACAGTCTGCTACATGCCCCCAGGGTTCCTCCTTCACTGAGCCCTGGGTCAGTGACATCTGACGTTACGGGGAGGAATGTCTGGGCATGTGGCCATGAAACCCCACAGGTGTAACCCTACCCCCGCCCAGGGTGTCTCTGGTTCTGTGCTGCTTTCTTTTCTTTTTGTTTTTCCTTTTTTTTTGCTGTACGCGGGCCTCTCACCGTTGTGGCCTCTCCCGTTGTGGAGCACAGGCTCCGGACGCGCAGGCTCAGCGGCCATGGCTCACGGGCCCAGCCGCTCCACGGCACGTGGGATCCTCCCGGATCGGGGCACAGAACCCGTGTCCCCTGCATCGGCAGGCGGACTCCCAACCACTGCGCCACCAGGGAAGCCCCTGTGCTGCTTTTCCTGTTTCACAGGTGAGAAACCTGGGAGTGGGGGTCTTCACCCTTAAACCCTGCCGGGCTTCATGGGCCGAGGGAGCAGAGGTCTCAAGGAGCAGAGCCGAGGCCACGGTGAGGTGGCTGCGAGGCAGGTCCCAGCCAGGATGAGCAGAAATGTTCACTCACTCGTCAGATATTTCCCGAGCACCTCCTGTGTGCCAGGCACTGTTCTAGGCTTTGAGGATGATGCAGCATTGAACAAAACAGGCGAGAATATGTATGCAGTAAAATAAATGGTATATTAGATGGGAATGAGCTCTGTGGAAAAGAACAGAGCATGGAAAGTGGACAAGAAGAGCGACTGGGCTGTGCAAGATGGTCAGGGAGGCCTCACGGAGATGGTGATGCTTCAGCAGCAACCTGAAGCAAGTGAGAGAAGGAGCCACGTGGATACGGGTGTGGATTTTTATTTTTTTTTTTTTTTTTTTTTTTTTTTTTTTTGCGGTATGCGGTCCTCTCACTGCCGTGGCCTCTCCCCTTGCAGAGCACAGCCCCGGGACGCGCAGGCTCAGCGGCCATGGCTCATGGGCCCAGCCGCTCCGCGGCATGTGGGATCCTCCCGGATCGGGGCACAGAACCCGTGTCCCCTGCATCGGCAGGCGGACTCCCAACCACTGCGCCACCAGGGAAGCCCCTGTGCTGCTTTTCCTGTTTCACAGGTGAGAAACCTGGGAGTGGGGGTCTTCACCCTTAAACCCTGCCGGGCTTCATGGGCCGAGGGAGCAGAGGTCTCAAGGAGCAGAGCCGAGGCCACGGTGAGGTGGCTGCGAGGCAGGTCCCAGCCAGGATGAGCAGAAATGTTCACTCACTCGTCAGATATTTCCCGAGCACCTCCTGTGTGCCAGGCACTGTTCTAGGCTTTGAGGATGATGCAGCATTGAACAAAACAGGCGAGAATATGTATGCAGTAAAATAAATGGTATATTAGATGGGAATGAGCTCTGTGGAAAAGAACAGAGCATGGAAAGTGGACAAGAAGAGCGACTGGGCTGTGCAAGATGGTCAGGGAGGCCTCACGGAGATGGTGATGCTTCAGCAGCAACCTGAAGCAAGTGAGAGAAGGAGCCACGTGGATACGGGTGTGGAGTGGGGGAGAGCTCTCCATGCAGAGGGAGGAGCAAGTGCAAAGGTCCTGAGGCGGAAGTCATGCTGGTGTCTTCTAGGAAATGTGGTTGGAATGGGGCGAGCCAGGGTAGAGCAGAGGAGATGAGGTCAGAGGGAATGCCGGGGGTGGGGTGGGGTGGGTGGGGCACTGATTGTGTGGATCCCTGCACATAGAATGAACTTGGCTTCCAAGTTAAGTGAAATGGGAAACCACTAGAGAATTTCTAGCACAAAAGTGATGCTCTGACTGATGGTTTGTATCAGTCACCTATTGCCGAGTAACAAATCACCCTAAAACGTAGTGGCTTAAGACAACGATTTATTATTTCTTATGATTCTGTGAGTTGGCTGGATGGTTTCTTGCCTGGTTTCACCTGTGCTCACTCCTGTGGCCACCTTCATCTGGAAGACTGGGTGGGGTGGTACATCCAAGCTGGCCTCACTTGTGTCTGGCTGTCAGCTGGGGCTCCTCCATTCTCCTCCATGTGGCCTCTTGTCTTCCACTGGGTGAAACCGGTTACTTACATGGTGGTCTCAGGGCCGCATTCCAAGAAAGCAAAGTGGAAGCTGCAAAGTCTCTTAAGGCCTAGGCCAGGAACAGCACAGCATCACTTCTGCCTTATTTTATTGGTTGAAGCAAGGTGTGAAACTGACCCAGTTTCACCATGGGAAGGGACTGTACAAGGGTGTGAATACCAAGAAGCATGATTAATTGGGGGCTGTTTTGTAGCTGTCTACCACGTAGTTTACCAAGGTCTCTCTGGCTGCTGTGTTGGTCATAGAATGAAAAAGGACAGAGACAAGAGACAGGGGAACCCATTAGGAGGCTTTCCAATATTATAGGCAAGAGATGCCTGTGGCTTGGATTGGGCTACTTATGGAGGAAGTGTGAAGAAGTGGTCAGATTCTGGGTACGTTTTGGAAGTAGAATCAACAGGATTTCCTGACGGGTTGGGTGTGGAGTGTGAGAGAAATGGATGAGTCGAGGGCAACTCCAGGGTTTGGGGCCTGAGCAACTGGAAACAAGGAGTTTCCATTTACTGAGACGGAGAAGGCTGGAGGAAAGTACGGAGTTGTTGTTGGTTTTTTTTTTTTTTTTTGGAAAGGGTGGGATTAGGAGTTCAATTTTAGACATGTTGAATTTGAGATGCCTTTTAGGACATTCAACTGCAGATGTTAAGAGGCAGTTGGAAATATATGAATCTGGAGTTCAGGAGAGAGGTCTAGGCTGGTTATCTAAAGCCATGAGACTGAATGAGATCAGCAAAGGCCTGAGCTTGGATAGAAAAGAGAAGAGGACCAAGGATCACACTCTGGGGGACTCAACACGTCAAGGATATGGAAGCATCATGCTATCACAGTGAAATCAAGCGATGAGAACAACAATTCAATCCACCACACTCTATCAATGACCTTTCTATTTTTATTTGGGGGAAATTTAAAAAAAAAAAACAAAAGCAAAACCAGAAAAGCACAAAGAAGAAGGTAACAATTTTCCATTTTCTCATCCCCGAGAATCAGCTACTCTTAACATCTTGGCCTCTTTGCTTCTACTTCTGTGATGTGACCATCCTTCTATATGTGTCTCTGTATATAAACCCAGATTTATGTTTTTAGAAATACTTTTGTTAAACTGAGGTCATCTGGTAATTTTAAAAACAGATTTATTGAGATGAAATTCAGGTATCGTACAATTTAAAGTACCAAATTTAATGGTTTTTAGTATATTCACAGAGGTTTGCAATCAACACCACATCAGTTTTAGAACATTTTCATCACCTCAAAAAGAAACTTTATGAGACAATAGAATAAATGCATTTCTTGGGCTTCCTATAAAAAAAAAAAGAAACTTCATATTCATTTTAAATCATTCACCATTTCCCCCTAACCATCCTCTATTCCAGCCCTAGGTAACTGCTAATCTGCTTTCTGCCTTTATAGATTTGCCTATTCTGGATATTTTATGTAAATAGAATCATATAGTGTTTAATTCATTTATATGAATTTACCTGAAGAAATTGAAGTGAAATCAAAGGACTTGGTTAACTTCAAATTAATTTTAAAACTTTGGACTTATTGATGAATCCTGAACAGCTTTCTTATACCTCCCCCTTCTTCTCTCCCCAGTCTCCTGGTTTTTGTTAGTTATATTATTATTTTTACTTTTTCTAGATTTATAACACTCACAGTCTGTTCTCTAAGCATAATCCTTAGATCTGGGACAGTAGTCTCAGATTTAAATAGATTCAATACTCATTCTCCATCTGTTGCATAGATGCTCCATTCCTGAGTTCTTCATTTTGGTTCAACTCCTAACTGAGTAGATTTTGTGGTTAAATAGTTTTTAATCCATTCTGTCCCCCTTTCCAAACCAAAAAGGGCTAGAGAGGTGGTTTTCCTTTGGTTCATTTATGTTTGAGATTGTCTTCTCCTCTTT
>NW_006778324.1:1318680-1321339 GCF_000442215.2 Lipotes vexillifer | reverse complement strand
CTTTCCCTCTTTTCCTGAACAACAATTCACTGGGTATGGTATTCTTGGCTCACATTTTCTTCCTTTCATTACTTTGCAAACATTTATTCCATTGTCTCTTTGTATCAAATATTGCTGTGAAGAATGAAGTTTAAAAAATCTTTCATATCGATTCACTTTTTCATCTGGATACCTGAAGATTACATTATTTATTCTTGAAATTCAGTGGCTTAGGTAGTGTATTAGTTATCTCTTGCTGTGTAACAAATCATCCCCAAATGTAGTCGTTTAAGACAGCACACATTTATTATCTCACAGTTTCTGTGGGTCAGGAATCCAGGCATAGCTTAGTTGGGTCCTCTACTTCATGGTCTCTTGCAGGTTCCAATCAAGGTGTTGGCCCAGGGTCTGTGGTCTCATGTGAAGTCTCAACTAGGGAGGGATCTGCTTCCAAGCTCACTCAGTGGTTGTGGGCCTCATTCAGATCCTTCTGCGATGTTGGATTGAGGGCCTCAGCTCCTCGTTGGCTATTGGCTGGAGTCTGCTCTCAGTTCCTTTGCTATGTTGACTTCTTTCTTATGGCAGCTCCCTTCCTGAATATGTGTAGGCTGAGAAGGCAATAGAGGAGTCTATCAAGGGGAGTCACAGCCTTTTGTAAACTCATCACAGAAGTGGTATCCCATGACTTTTGCTGTATTCTGCTCATTAGAAGCACATCCCTAGGTCCAGCCCACACCCAGGGTGAGATACAAGAGGCAGGGGTCTCTGGAGCCATGTTAGAAGCTGCTTGCAACAGCTAGGATATATCTCAATGCTAAATATTCTATATCATATAAAAGTTTGTTCATAACAGTGTTCTTATCTGCTGAATCAGCACTGAGTATCCTCCTTCCCCCTCTCATCTCTTTGAATATTTCTTATGTTTGTTTATCTGTTGAGTTTGTTTGTTTTTTTTAACCTGTGTTGGCTCATCTTCTGGGCTGGGACTAGGGTAAGGCCAGCAAGGCATAAGGGCACACGATTTAAGGAGGCACTCACTCCCAGGGGCTAACCCTACACTTGTGCAACCCAGAGACTGAGTACCTCCTTAAATTTGGTACCCTATGTGTCTCACTTGCCGTGCTCTAGTCCCAGCCCTGATCTACTTTACCTGTCTTTCATATCATTTACTTCTCTCTAAATGTTTTCTCTTTTTCTTTTTTAAAGTTTTTTTTGTAATGTGTACCATTTTTTAAAGTATTTATTGAATTTATTACAATATTGCTTCTGTTTTATGTTTTTTGTTTTTTTTTTGTTTTTTTTTTTGGCCACAAGGCATGTGGGATCTTAGCTCCCCAACCAGGGATTGAACCCGCACCCCCCACATTGGAAGGCAAAGTCTTAACCACTGGACCACCAGGGAGGTCCCAATGTTTTCTTCTTTGTGTTTTTTAAAAATCAGTCAATCTGTGAGATTATCTCAAGCCTTTCTCTATATTGGTGGTTCTGCTTTGGTTGATGTCTATTCTGTTTCTGACTGTTTTTAATTTATTATGTTGTTTATTGCTTTGATCCTCCATTTATTCCCTTAAGTCTGCAGTATCCTTTTATATCTCATCCTATTGGGGGTTCATTTCATTTTTGAGCTCTTTATTGAATTACTATTCAATATAGTTTGAAACAATTATAAGGTATTTCCTTCTGCTCCTTCTCCTATCATCTGTCTTCTAGGTTGGGTTCTTTTTTCTTCCTTCCTCTTTTTCTTTCTTCTTCCTTCTCCACCTGAGGGTCTTTGCTTTTTTGTTTCTATTGAATGCTTTTCGGCTGTACAGCTGGAAAGGGCATTCCTATAGGACTTTAAAGGCAAAGTAGCTCCCTCTTTCTTCCTTCCTTCCTTCCTTTCTTCTTTCTTTCTTTCCTTCCTCCCTCCCTCCCTCCCTTCCTTCTTTCTTTCTTTCTTCTCTCTCTTCCCTCCCTCCCTCTCTTCCTACCTCCTTCCCTCTCTCACTTTCTCTCGCTGTTTTATTTTTTTTGTTTGTAAGTTTGCATAGTTCACATACTGAGTGCTTTCTCTAGCCTGGGTGTGGGCAGCTCTGCTCTGATACTGAATCTGCTTTGATATAGTGTGGGTGACTCTTTCTTTTCTTCTACTCTCTTCCTGCCTTCTCTGTGACCATTCTCTTCCCCAAAGGGGCTGCAGTTTGAGAGTTGAGTGTTAGGTTTTCAGTCGCCTGAGGGAATTGCAGGGCTCAGGTAAGGCAGGAGGGGCTTTATTACAACACCTGGGCTCTGCTCTCTCTTCTGGGATTTAGGTAAATGCTCTATCACAGGGTTCATTCTACTTAATTACTGGGCCTTAGGCCCAGTAAAAAACAGTAAAAAATTACTGTTTTTAGGCCTTATGTGGAGTCAGTAACTGGAGTCATTTATTCACTTTCACCACTTTTACCCATTTCTCCCCAGCAGCTTTTCCCACTGGTTCTCAGTTAAGAGTGGAAACAAAGGACCCCTGCTCAGTTTATTTCCCTCTAGATGTTGGGGTTTTGGAGGATAGCTCTGGGGAGGGAGGAGCTGAGAAGGGTTATATTCTCTACTTTACTCCAGAATTATCTGTTTTTTTGCCTTGGCTGCCAATATTTTTTTTTTTTTTTTTTTGCTGGCAATATTTTAAAATTTACTTTATTAGCTTTTTTTTTTCTCT
>NW_006778324.1:1311446-1318670 GCF_000442215.2 Lipotes vexillifer | reverse complement strand
TCCCAATTTTTTTTTTTTTTTTTTTTTTGGCTGCCAATATTTAATACTTACCTCATTAAGCTTTTTTTTTTCCCTTTGGTGAAAAATGTTTCCCCTCCACCCCCCGACACTATTTTTTACTTTTGGGGGAAGGGAAGTCTATGGTGCAATTGCAACCCTCCGTTTTTACACAGGAGTTGCCCCAGATGATCTTTAAGGCTCCTTCCAGCCCAAACTAGATCGTAACCCTGAGTTCCCTGCTGGCCCAAGGAGCAACGTGGCCACCATGACACAGAGCAGAGCCAGCTTGGCGGTCACTGAGGCCTTTACATCCTGGAAGGGATGCTGCCCTTCTCAGCCTTGGCGATTCCTGAGCAAGGACCAAAGATGGAGGCCCAGTATTTGCCGAGCCTGGTGCCCACAAGGGAGTCTTGCGTGATGGTTGGCAGGGAGCAGTCAGGATGTGTGTCCATTGTAGCTGTGGTCCGGGTCAGCTAAGGATTCCCGGGTTGGCTATGGGACCTGCTCTCACCCCTTGGTGGCCCAGACAGCTGGGCCGTGCAGGTGCCCCAGCTTGGGGGATCTCTCCTACCACTTGGCCCTTGCAGGTTTTTTGGACAAGCCTATTTATTTAGGCTGAGCCAGGTCTTAGTTGCCGCAGGATCTTTAGTTGTGGCACGCAAACTCTTAGTTGCGGCATATGGGATCTAGTTCCTTGACCAAGGATCGAACCCAGGCCCCCTGCTTTGGGAGCAAGGAGTCTTAGCCACTGGACCACCAGGGAAGTCCCAGCCCTTTTGCTCTTGTGTCTTGGGCTGGAGTAACTGGGCCTTGCCAGAGGCTGCCTACGAGGGGCCCACCTACCCTTCCTCTGAGGACCCCACTTCCCTGCCAGGATCTAGCAGGTGTCTCTTTTGGATGGGTAGCAGAGCCTGCAGTATCAGCTGGGTTCTCCGGGAGGACTGGAGCTCATTCCCCATCTGCCTGTCTGCCAGGCTGCTGGGCCTTTGCTGGCCTATGTGAGCTGGGTGGTACCCTTGTGCCCTAAAGACAGTCCCTGCAATTACAGGTTGGCAGGCCCAGGGAAAAAGTGTGCCAGCCGGCCCAGCAGCTTGCTGGTGGCCAGTCTGTGCCGGGGACCTGCATCCTGACTGGCTCAACCACACTGGGTGAAGAGTTAACCTGTGCAAGGGGAGGATCGGCCTTACCTCTGCCTGAGTCTCCACAAGCCCATGGGAGACATTTGCTTTCTCCCTACCTGGGGGCACCTAGAATCCATTCTTTGCAGTTCAGAGATCAGTTACTGCCCAGTTGTCAGACTGAGATGGACCAAAGTGAAGACACTGTCCCTTCCACTCCACAGGAGCTGAGCCTCCTCTGGGGCAGGTGCTCCAGCTTCCGTCCTGCTCCCTGCCCATGCCTACCTGTGCGTGCAGGTGTACGTGAGGAGGGTGTCTTTGTGTGTGAAGGTATGCGTGTGTGCATGTCCGAGTGCAGGTATGCACATGAGTGCAAAAGCAAAAGCATGTTTGTGTACATGTATATGTGTGTGTGTGCCCGTGTGACTCTGCACAACTTGCTGTCTACATTATAAGACCACAAGCGTGCACATGCACATGCTAGGCTGTTTTCCAGCAAGTTCTGTACGAGGCTCGTCAGCCACCGTCTGTTTGGTTGGTACTCTTGCCACACATATTTTAATACTTAGAATGTCATCCCTGCTACCTGCTTATGTATGTGTCTTTGTGGTGTGTGAGTTTTGCGTATGTGTCCCAGGTTATGCGTCTAGGTATGTGTGCATGGGTCTTGGAGCTCTTGTGTGTGTGTGTGTGTGTGTGTGTGTGTGTGTGTCTTGAGGATGCACGTGTCTGTGCATGCTTGTGTGGTTGTGTGTTATGTGAGTGCATGTGCATGTGTCTTAGAGAGTGTGTGTGTGTGTGTGTGTGTGTGTGTGTGTGTACGCCTCTCTGGCCGGGGGTGACTAAGGCCAGAAATATGCATCATCACCGCCCCAACTCGAGGGGGAAATCCTCTTGAGTCTGAAATGGAAGGGCCAGGGGTTGAGGGGCTCCACGCTTCTCAGGCAGTATTCCCAGGCCCTATCACCCAGGGAGACGGAGTCAGGGTGCAGGGAACCATGAACAGGCACTAAGGGGACAAGGGCAGATTTCCCATTTCCCTTTTGGAAGTCCCCTCCGGGGCTGCTGTCGGGAGGGATGGTGGGGCCTGGGAAACTGGTGAGGCGGAGGGACAGGGGAGGCCTGGACCAGGCCAGCAGCAGTGGCCGGGAGGAGGGGGCAGATCTGAGGGACATTTAGGGTGCAGAATGGACAGGAATCGGTGTCTGGAGGGGTGCGAAGGCGAGCAAGGCATGTAGGAGCCCCCTGCCTCCCCCTTTCCGTGTCTGGCCGCTTGGGCAGCTTGCTGGCGGCCAGTCTGTGGGTGGGTCCCGTATCCTGGCTACCTCAAGCACCCTGGGCGAGGACAGTAACATGGGGAGACAGGAGGAGAGAGCAGGTTTGGGGACCTGGTCAGTGCGAGGGGCCTGTGGCCATGCAGAAGAGGGTGTCCAGGGGCCTGAGGGGCCCGTGTGGGAGGAGCTTTGAACGGTCGGCCGGCTACATTCTTCACTGTGACTTAACTTCAGACCAGGGCCCTTCTTGTTTGTTTTGTTTTTTTATTTGCGGAACGCAGGTCTGCGTTGTTCGTGGAGGCCACTGGCTTCTCAGACCCGATTTGCACGCAGCCTGTGGGACCAACTGAAGTTATCTTGCAGCTTTAAAAGCAAAAGCTGTAAAAAAAAAAAAAAAAAAAAAAGGGGACAGTTGCATTCCAGACCTATATTAGATGTTTAACAAATGTAAGTTGAGTCTGGATCAGAAGTTCATCATGTATCTATGACAGAACAAGAGTCTCTTATATGTCTGAGATCTTGGAGCAAGATTGGACTTAAAAATAAGTGTCCAAAGTATAGAATACTTGTTGTACAACGTAAAAACATGCAATTGCTTGTGTAACAAATAAGATCTCTGTACCATGTAGAGTTTGCTCAAAAAAAAAAAAAAAAAAAAAAAAGCAAAAGCTGTTGGTGGTGGAGGGGGCTGCCGGGGTGCTGGGCCACCCTATCATAGTAGCATTGGGGAAACCAAGGCCCAGAGGGTGGTGACCGCCAAGGATGGCCCCACATGGCCAGGTCACACCTCTTTGATGGGGTGTCCCTCCAGGGGGTCACACCTCTTTGATGGGGTGTCCCTCCTTGAGCCCAGGCAGCCGCCTCAGGAGACTCTGTAATTACGGGATTAGGAGGTGGCCTCTCCCCAGCTGGGCCTTTCGCTCCTCAAAGCCTCTGCGTGGAGGCGGGGATTTGGTGGCTTGGGGTGGGTTTCCAGGTGTGTCTAAGGAAACCTGGCATCCTCAGGCAGCTTGTTCAGCCTGAAAGGCCCCGTTGTGGCTGCAGCCTCCCTCCGATTGGCCCTATTTTGGGGTCAGGATCCACCCTGCTCCAGCTGGAGGAAGGAAAAGGTGTATCTCAGCATGTCCCGTGGGTGTGGGGCAGCAGCGGGGAGACCGCAGCACCTGCAGAGAGCAGGCTCCGTGTCGCTGGCCCCCCGGCTATGGAGGGTAGGATGCCTTTGAGCTGGAAGTGGGAGGAGGGCAGTGGCCTGGCAGTCCTGGTGGATATGGGAGTCGAGGGAAGGATGGGTGTGAGCTGCCTCACAGGAGGCCGGGTTGGCAGACCCTGTGGGGCTGGAATGCGGGTCTGCAGCCTGCCTGGGCCCCGCCTAAGGCTCACCAGCTGGCCACTTCCTGATTCCCACCCCTGTGGGTGCCCAGCCCCGGGCCCAGAGGGAGGCCTGCCCTGCCCTCAAGCGTTCCCCAGTTTGTGGAGGGCCAAGGGCTAGTGAGACTGGGAGGAGACACCCGCTGCTCCCCCTTCCCAGTGGGTCCTGCCGTCTCTCCACAGCCCCAGGCCACACTCCTGCACGCCCAGCCTCGTGGGTGCCTTCCAGCCTCCTCGCCTCTGCTCACTAGGGTTCTCTGCCTGGCACGGCCTCGGGGCTCTTCTAGACCCATGCTGATGCTGCCCATCCTTCGGGGCTCTGCTCAATGCCACCTCCACCTGGAAGCCCTCCCCATCCTGGGCTTTCCTCTGACTTCCCTCTTGCCAGCCTCGCCCAGCACTGTGGTCTCTGGGGCCTCTTGGAGTCTCCCCCCGACCTCACCGACAGCTTCCTGCCCCTCACCTTGCCGCAGGGGAGGGGGCTCACCAGAAAGTGGCTTGATGTGTGACCCTGGGCCTGAGGCTTCTCATTTGTGGAGTGGATGCAATGATACGTGTCTTATGAGGTGGCTGAGAGTTGGATGGGTGACAAAAGTGGACACGCCTGGCGCGTAGTCAGTGTGCAGGCAGTGGCCTTTTGGTTCTGCGGTCCTGGGCGCTTGTAGGCCTTTGGGATCCAGAGCCTGGGCTGCCCCAGGCACAGCCCCGTGACTCCAGGAATGACTAATTCCACTCCAGCAATAAGCCTTTAGAAGCTCTGAGAAATGAGATTTTTCCGCTCCTTCTTGCTGCTTCGTTAAACTCGTCTTGAGTGAGTGGAATGAGGATTGTCCTAATCCTTTGGCACGAGGTAGGGGGTTCAGGGAGCTGGGAGAGACAGGTACACAGCGGCCTCCAGATGGCGAGGCGGAGGGTGGGCACACAAGGTTATCGCAGCCCCACAGGTGCCGGGGGTGGGGGTGGGCGCTGGACGGGGGCCGGAAGCCTCGTGTTTCAGGATGGCTTTGCCCTGGGCCAGCTGGCAACCTCAGACAAGCCCTGGCCCTGACCCTGACCCAGGCACAGTTTACTGTCTCAACCTTGCTCACCTCCCTGTGCTGCTCTCGGGGTCTGGGAAGGGGACGGCCTGGGAGGGGCTGTTGATAGGAGGCCTGGACTGGGCAGTCTGGCTGGCATGCAGTAGGTACCTCCTTAGTGTACACAGGCCTTAGGGGAACAAAGGGGAGGGTGGGCAAGCCCTGGACCTTTCTCCTCTGTTTCCCCAACTTTATTTATTTATTTATTTAAAATATATATTTTACTTATTTATTATTTATTTATTTTGGATGTGCCGGGTCTTAGTTGCGGCACATGGGATCTTTAGTTGCAGCATGTGGACTTGTTAGTCGCAGCATGTGGACTCTTCGTTGCAGCATGCACGCAGGATCTAGTTCCCCGACCAGGGATTGAACCCGGGCCCCCTGCATCGGGAGCGCGGAGTCTTACCCACTGGACCACCAGGGAAGTGCCTATTTCTGCACCTTTAAACGTGGCCTGGGAGTCCTGGCTGCCTCCCTGGGTGACCTCAGTGGCTAGACCCTGGGGGCCGTCCATCGGGGGAGTGCTCTTCCCAGGCCCGGTCCCTGGCACTCCTCTCTGGGTCACGGCTGCCAGTCTGCCCACTCTGGGGGCTGCCGCAACTGGGAAAACAGTTGCAAACCTCAGCCACCCCAGTAAGTCTCGATGGGTCCTTCCTCTGGGCAGCCTCAGTCTCCTTCTCCACAGGTGGGAAGAAACAGTGTGGGGAGGGGCTGGTGACTGAGATCCAGGGAGCCTCATCCTGGCCACCCTTTGTTCACAGGTGTTCCTGGCCCTCGGGGAGCTGCTCCTGTCCTGCAACTGGGCCGTGGTTGCTGACATCCTGCTGGTAGGTGTGAGAGTCGGAACGGAGGGCTGGTCCTGGGGCCTCTCGAGCAGGGGCAGCTGGAGTCTGTCCTGCTCAAGGCTGGACTTCTGCTGTTGAGTGGCCTAGAGGTCAGGAGGGGCTTCAGAGACCATGGGGTAGGGGACCAAGGTCAATGAACAGTCACCTTGGACCAGGGGCCTCCCTGACAGTCCCAGACATATCCTTTGACCATCACTCCCATTTTGTAGATGAGCAAATGGAGGCTCAGAGAGGGCAGGTGCCTGAACCAAGGTCACACAGCCTGCAGAGGCACTGAGCCAAGACTGGGGCCCGGGTTTTTTTGTGTGTGTGTGGTACGCGGGCCTTTCACTGCTGCGGCCTCTCCCGCTGCAGAGCACAGATTCCGGACGCGCAGGCCCAGTGGCCATGGCTCACGGGCCCAGCTGCTCCGCGGCACGTGGGACCCTCCCGGACCGGAGCACAAACCTGCGCCCCCCGCATCGGGAGGCGGACTCTCAACCACTGCGCCACCAGGGAAGCCCGGGCCTGGGCTTTTGGACTCCAGGCCTCCCTCCCTCTTTCTTGACTGCACTTCTCAGCAAGCAGGCTCCTTGGCCTCCACTCTGGGTGTGCAGACAGGGATGCCAGACTTCAGGGCCACTGAGCCCAGGTGGGTCCAGGCCACCCCAGCTCCCATATCATGGACTGCAAGGCAAGGGGCCGGCTCAGGCTATAATGAGGACTGATGCTATCCTGACCCCATGACTGCTAGGTCCAGAGTCTAGCAGGACCCTCCCTGAGCCTCACACTCTCCGTCCAGCCTCCTGCCTCCCTCTAGGAAATGTGCAGGGAAATTTTTTGAACACTGAAGGGCTGTGCCCTTGTGGATTACACAGGGTCCCAGACCTAGGGACACCCCAAGAGCCCTCCTCCTGCCTCCTGGTCGTCCAGGGCTGGGTGGGCATGAGGGAACCAGAGCAGCTTGCAGTCGGCTGAGAGCTGTCCTGAAGGGGGTCTAGTGCAGGGGCACGAACCTGGATTCAGGAAACAGACCTGGGATTCAGCCCTGCTTCTGCCACCTACTAGCTGTGTGTGACCTAGGCAAGTCACTTTGTGTCGCCGAGCCTCAGATTCCCTGTGTGGAAAATGGAGATGAAAATACCTCCTGGATTATTGTGAGGGTGAAATGAGATTATCCATGTAAAGCTCTTGCCCTGTGCCTGGCACAGAGAATGCTGGCTGGGATTCTGACAGCAAGTCAGTGGTTCCTACTTTCTCATCTTCCATCTCCCAAAGAAATCCTGGCATCCTGGAATCTGAGTTTGAAAGGGCTGTGGGGAAGTGTAGTCATTTAATTAGCCAACAGAACCTGCTTGAATACTGCTGTGGACGGGAGGCTCACTCTCTGTCTAGTTGCTCTGGCCCTCTTCTTGGCCCAGGCTCAGCAGATGTAGACAGGGCTGTCCTGTCTTTGACTCCTGGGTGGGTGTATCAGCTGCAGGGCTGGTGGGTCTTCTCTTTTCCTCCTTCCAGGCAGGAGACTTGGGCTCCATCCCAGACGCAGCCATAGACCTGCTGA
>NW_006778324.1:1307277-1311247 GCF_000442215.2 Lipotes vexillifer | reverse complement strand
GCTGAACGGCCTTGGGCCTCAGTGTCCTTGTCTATAAAAAGGGGTAATCATGGGCTTCCCTGGTGGCGCAGTGGTTGAGAGTCTGCCTGCCGATGCGGGGGGCGCGGCTCTCTTTGATCTGCTTATATCCACAAGGAGGAGGATGCAGATTCTCTCTGGGGAAGAGGCCTCAGGGGCTCTTCGGTGGTTCCCAAACTTCACTGAGCCTAAGAATCAGGTTCGGGGGAGCTTGTTACAAATTCAGCTTCCAGGCCCTCTGTCCTCAGAGTCTGATTCAGTTGGGTCTGTGTTGGGTCGAGGGATCTGCATTGCTGTCGAATGTCCTGCGTGATCCTGGTAGAGCCGTTCCTCAGAACGCACTGGAAAACACTGGTCTAGCATAGCCAGCTCCCCAGCTCGTGAACCCTCTGCGACATTCTGACTAGTGCAGTCCGTCCCCTTGTTCACCTACTCTCTGACGGGGAGCTCACTCTTTGCACGCTGGGAAGCCCCTACCTCCTGGTGGGTCAGTTAATAAAAAGGACCTTGGCTCGTCACAGCCAAGACCCACTTCAGACCCACCTCTGGCAACCTCCCCCTGCCCGGCGGGGCCTCGGAGCGCTTTGCTTCCTGGAAGGCTGAAGAGTGTGTCTCCCCAGATGAGCTCCCTGCTTCCCCAGACCTACTGATGGGGTCTCTGGCTCCCTCCCCACCCTCCTGTCTGTCTGGGCCCCGCTCCAGCTTACCCACCGCCAACCGTGGGGAGTAGGGTAGAAGGGGGACTCGCTCCAGGTCTGTCCTCCAGGGTGCTGGAAATCCGCCACCAGGCTCACCTCCCACCTCCTCAGCACATCGCCACCCCCTCCCGCTGGAGGGTCATCACCCTCCTGTTTTCCCTCTGTCCGGTCTCCATGCTTCCCTGCTCTGCCTGCTGCCCCTAGGTAGCCGTCTGCTCACTTGTCTGTCTCACCCTCCCAGGGGTGTCTGGGTGGGAGGGCTGAGTGGGGAACGTGAGGCAGGCTGCCAGGGAGTCTGCTCCTGGTGACTGGTGCAGTAACCAGTAACCGACTTTCTGTACTCCCTTGATGCACGCCCTTGATTGGCGCTGGTTATGCCCCTGGATATAAATGGAACAGCTCTTCTAAGAAGGGCGAGTCAAAAACAGAGGGGTTTTTATCTCGGAATAGAGTGAGCCTGGAGTTTTGGGAACCCAAAAGCCTCTGAACTTCTAAAATTACCTGCTGGGCTCTCTAGCTGCTGGTGGGGCCCAGCCTTGGCCCTTGGCTACGTGGAGACCCTGGGGATCCAGAACAGGCAGGGGGAGACCTACCTCTCCCGCCACTGGCATCAGGGGCTGGTCCAGGTCCCGCAGGTTGGAGTTCCTGGGAGGGGAGGAAGGGAGGGTCCAACCAGCCCCTGCACGGACTTTTTTGGACACTCAGAGTCCGTCTTCTAGGAGGCCCTGCCCTTCTGCCCAGAACCGCCAATGAGTAATCACATAATTATGGGGTGAGAAGGAAGCACTTGGGGAAGGTGCAAAGCTGTGGTCAGTTCCTTCTCAGGCTTGTTGGCAGGTCCAGGTGATGGGTGGGAGGCCTGGCCTCTCTCACCACCTGGACAGAGTGGCTCAGTGCCGGTGACTCTGGGACCAGCCGGTCACCCTCAAGAGTGACTCTTACTGCTCTGCTCTGCCCACCCACAAACCCCTCTCTCCAGTCCCCGGTCCCTGGCCTTCACACCTCGGCTCACACCGTCCCCTGTCTGGAGTTCCCTTCCCTGCTCTCGCTGCCAGTTAGCGGTTTTCGGGGCTTGGGGTGAGCTTCCCCTCTTGGTTCTTCTCACTGTTCTCCAAATGTTCTATAAAAAATGCATAAATATTGCTGGAAGGTTCCCTTCTTGCTTCTAACAGCAGAAGGCTCAAAGGTCAGAGCCTGGAGAGGAAGGCCTGGGGTCAGATCTCAGCCCTACCGCTTCCTGGCTGGGTGACCCCGGGCAGGTTACTCACCCTCTCTGTGGAGGGTTTCCTCATCCGTAACATGTGGCTAGTAATCGTATCTCTCTCATGGCTTGGTTGAGTGGATATATAAAATATATATATGAATATGAGATACAGAAAATGCATACAGGAAGCATTTAATAAATGTTAATAATGATTATAACAATAATTATTATCATTGTTACCATTCTCTGATGGGCTCAGATTATGGACAACTAGGCCTTGGGGCTAAGGCTGAAGAGTGTGTCTCCCCAGATGAGCTCCCTGCTTCCCCAGACCTACTGATGGGGTCTCTGGCTCCCTCCCCACCCTCCTGTCTGTCTGGGCCCCCGCTCCAGCTTACCCACCACCAACCGTGGGGAGTAGGGTAGAAGGGTGGGAAGTTTCCCTGGGGCTGCCCTGTTGGGACTGTGTGACGTGCGGCTTCTGCCTGAACCTCCTGCCTCCCTCCCCTCCCGTGCTGCAGCCCTGGGTTCTGGCAGGGCCTCTCCTGAGACCAGTCTCCATGATGGTTCTACTTGACTTATTTAGTTGGCAAACTTTCAGCTAGTCCCCTCTGTGCCTGGTGCCTTGCTGAACCCCAGGGACCCCAAGAGAACTTAGGCAGGAGCTTTGCTGCTGGACAAGGTAAGGGTAAGGGGAGGAGGACCATGAACCTTCCAGCTGAGGGGGATGTGCCTTCAGTTAGGGGTGCACACGAGCTGGGGGAGCTCAGGGCAGGCACCTGAACTCTGGGAAGGCTTCACAGAGGCGGTGACCCAAAGGCAGGCACCTGAGCTCTGGGAAGGCTTCACAGAGGCGGTGACCCAAAGGCACGCACCTGAGCTCTGGGAAGGCTTCACAGAGGCGGTGACCCAAAGGTCAGTCCTGAAGAACGACTGGGGATGCTGCAGCTGGGCCAGAGAGGGGAAGGCTTGCCAAGCACAAGGCACAGCATGTTCAAATGCCTGGAAGCTTTCTGCCCCTTAGAATCATAGGGCATTATTTCAGCCTGATGTCCTCCAGGTATCAGATGAGGAACGATAATGAAAGTAACCCTTTATGTAGGTACTATTATTATCCCCATATGGGGTTGAGGAGTCTGAGGCACAGAAAGGTGAAGTGACTTGCCCAGAGTCACACGGCTAGTGAGTGGGGGGTGTGGGATTGGAAGCCAGACAATCTGACTCTGGAATTCATATTCTTAACCTCCCAAGTGGGCCTTTTCAGCAAGGCTGCCTTTGGTCTCTGCCCAGAGGGGCTTCTTGAGATGAGGGCTGAGCCCTCCACACCACTCCGCCCAGGCACCCACACGTGCAGGCACTGGCTGTGCACCCGCTCTTCACTCCACAGCCCACACTACTGCCTTGTGGGCCCCTGAGCTGGGCCACACCTGCCCCATCACTGTTGTCACAGCCACGCCTGGTCGCCCTGATTTAACAGCGAACCCTCAAGAAGGGTGGCCTTCATCAGGGACCTGGCAGCTCCATCCCAGGGGACCAGGGAGCCTTCCTGAGCCTCCAAGCGACCTGATGGCTCAGTGGTGGGGCTTCAGGCATTGGGTTCGTCGACCTCCTGTCATCCCACTCTCTTGGCCAGCCTGTCACCCCGCCAGGCTGGTCCTTGGCAGCCGGGGGACAGAATAGGGCATGAGGGGGCACCTACTCCTTGCCCTCGCTTGGGGAGCTCCCTTGGTGCTTCTGTGTTTTGCAGTCCGTGGTGGTACCCAGGTGCCGGGGGACAGCAGAGGCGGTTCAGATCACAGTGGGCCACATCCTGGGAGACGCCGGCAGCCCCTACCTCACTGGACTTGTAAGGCTGGGTGGATGGCAGGGCTCCAGGGCGGAAGTGCACTTGAAGGCCTGGAGGCTGGTCTGGTGGGCCCGACAGACCCAGCCTGTCTCCTCTGCAGATCTCCAGCGCCCTGCGGGCTGGGCGTCCCGACTCCTACCTGCAGCGCTTCCTCAGCCTTCAACAGAGCTTCCTGTGCTGCGCCTTCGTTATCGCCCTGGGTGG
>NW_006778324.1:1289606-1307113 GCF_000442215.2 Lipotes vexillifer | reverse complement strand
TCCTGCTGACTGCACTGCACCTGGAGAGAGACCAGGCCCAGGCCCGGCAGCCAGGCACAGGTACCCCTGCCGCCTTGCACCCATACCAGGCTCAGGGCTGACCCTATAGGAGCAAGGATCACCACCTACCTGCTGAGCCCCTGGCTAGTTTATTTATTTGTTCATTCATTCACCCATAGTTATTACGTCCCTGCTATGTGCCAGGCAAGGTTGCAGATGCTGGGGAGTGAACACCCAGTCAGAGCCCCCATGAAGCGAAACAAACAAGAAACAAACAGAAGTAAAAGATAGAGTATGTTCAAGGTGATAAGTGCTACAGAGAGACATAAAGCAGGAAAGTGGGGAGAAAGGAACAGGTGGGGGCAGGTTGCAGTTTTTGAAAGGGTGGTCAGAGAGGTCCACACTGCGCGGGGACTGAGTCATGCAGCTATCTGGGGGAGGGTGCTCCTGGCAGGGGGAAAAGCTAGTGCAAAGGCCCCGAGGTAGGAATGGACCTGATGTGTTTGAGGACTGGCAAGGAGGCCAGTGTGGCTGTAGCCAGGCGCAAGGGGGCCAGTGGTTGGAATGAGGGTGACAGTAATGGGACCAGAGCGTGGGGGCTTTGGGGGCCTTTGCAGGGACTGAGGCCTTACACAGAGTGAGATGGGAGCTGCTTTCTGGTTTCCAGTGCACAAGCCCCAAGGTGTCTGATTTACATCCTAAAAGCACCACTCTGGCGCTGCTGTGTTGAGAACAGACGGTAGGGGGTTAGTGTTGAAGCGGAGAGGCCACAGGAGGCCCTGCAGCCGTCAGGGGAGAGCAGCGGGGCTGGGACCATGGTGGTGGCATTGAAGGTGGGGAGAACGGGTCGGATCTGGAATTTATTTTGAAAACGGAAGCTAGAGGATTTCATGACAGACTGTGCCCAGGCCTCGTCCCCAAACGCCTTTGCCTCCTTTGGGGCTGGCTGAGCGATTTCTTCCCACAGGGATCCCCGACAGCAAGGACGTGCACAGCGAGGCCATGGAGAGCGAATGCCTGCTTCCTAGCAAAGGTGCCTCCCCAGAGGACCCCTGAGGCCCCTGCCCTGCAGCTAGGAGGTCCCACCCACCCTGCTCGCACCCTTCTGGGCGGCCTCCACTGTATCAGTGCCTCTGCCCACCTTTGACTGCGGCTCCAGGACCCTGGCCAAGCTGCACCTGCCACTTCTTAGCTCCCAGCTAGAGAGCTGGCAGCACCTGTGGCTGGGCTGGGAATTGAGCTGTCAGCACCCTCGGTGGGAGGCCTGAGCCTGTGCCTGCACCCAGCACGAGGCCACGCCAGCCCGGGGCCCTCAGCCTGGTTGCCAGCGGGCCCGATTAAAGTGTGGCCAGTACAAAGCCCGTTGATATAAGCCTTTAGACCTATGTTATTTATAGCCTCAAGGTGTCTCTGCTGGGAGACGAGGAGGTGGGCAGTCTGGGCCAAGGATGCAGGACTGCTCAGCCTGGGCCTCTGGGCGTCCCCACCCTGGACTGCCTGCTCTGACCCAGGTTCCCCAGTCTGCAGGGTCAGGAGGGCACAGGGCAGCCCTCTGCGTGCATTCACCCTCTGAACTAAAGTGGGGGCTGAATCAGTAGTCTTGAAGAGAGGTTTCTACTCCGGTGCTGGTGTGGGAGTGTGGCTGCAGGAACCAAGGAGGCACTCAGAGGAGTGCCCAGGCCTGCACAGACCCACGCTGGGGGGCTGGCATGGCTGTGCATGAGGGCCCTGCTCTGCATCCTGGCCTCCTCCCCCACGGGGAGGGCCGGCTCGCTGGGACTCATATTTGCCCCTGGGTTTGGAGCAGCTGGGCACAGTGGGCCCCGCAGGAGATCAACAGCTTCCAGGCGGGCAGCAGTGGGGAGGCATGTTCTTTCCGCCATGAGCATAAGCAGGTCTTCCCTGCCCTGGTGCCCAACCAGGCAATCACTCTTCACTTGCTGATCGCCACTTGCGGTGTGCCAGGCTGGGCCTGCCTCCCAGCAGCTGTGGGCAGAGCAGTGACCCAGACTCACACTCACCTCCTGACCCTTGCTTGCTGCCCCCCTGCCCCGCTGTGGTGTCCTCCCTGCCCCTTATGTTGGATGGGACAGGCTCCAGGAGCTGGACACTCCCGCTCAGCCTGCACCTGCCACGCTCACCCCCAAGTCTCAGCGGCCCCTCAGGAGCAGCTGTCACCAGGGTGACCTCCCCTTCCACCCACGATCTGATGCTTGGCGCTCCTGAAACGGCCGGCCCTGAAGTTAGGAGAGAAAGGATTCCTGAGGATGCATGGTAAGGGTTCTGCACCCAGTTACAGTGTGGGTGCGGGGGAGGGGCGCCGTTCCCACACCACCAAGCGCTCCTCTGACTCCCACTGGGGGTCCCACAATTCAACTCAACTCTGAGACTGTCTACCCAGAGATAGCATCAGATTCCGCAGGGTAAGGGTGCAGTGCAAAAAGACTGTCCCTGCCACCCCTGTGCCACGCTTCAGATGCCAATCACAAGTCCAGGCTGTGACCAGTTGTAAATCCAAGGTTCTCACAACCCCTTCCTTGGGTTCCATTAATGTGCTAGAGAACTTAGGAAACCCATTTACTCACTATATTGCCAGTTTATTATGAACTATAGCTCAGAAATAGCCAGATGGAAGAGATGCATAGGACAGGGTATGGGGAAAGGGCGTGGAGCTTCCACGCTGTCTCCAGGCACCACTCTGCCCAGATGTCCATGTGTTCACCAACCCGGAAGCTCTCCGGACCCAGTCCTCTTAGATTTTACGGAGGCTTCATTACTTAGGCATGATTGATTAAACCGTCACTGGTTGATCTCAATCTCCAGCCTCTCTCCCCTCCCGGGAGGTAGTTGGCGGGGGTGGTGGAGCTGAAAGTTCCAACCTTCTAATCACAAGGCTGGTTCTCTGGCAAGCAGCCTCATCCTTAGGTGAGTTCCAAAAGTCACCTCCTTAACAAAGGAAAGACACTTTTAGGGCTCTCATCACCTAGGAAACTCCAAGGGTTTTAGGAGCTGTGTGCCAGAAACAGGATGAAGACCAAATATATATTTCTTATTAGAAATCACAGTATCATACTTAGTTTCCTCTGAGAAGGAGGCAGTCAGTCTGTGCGGGATTCACTGGCTGTGCGACCCGGGCCACTTGCTGTCTTCTCTGAGCTGCAGACTCCCCAGCTATATTTAAGAGGTGTGTTGAATGTGATTTTTCTAACCTAGACCTCATGTGATTTCTCACGGGCTGGGTCTAGGTCCACAGAAGCCCAGCTCCAGGATCTTCCTCCCTGCAATCCTGGGGAGGACCCCTGTGAGATTCAGCTCCCAGGAGATGGGCAAGCGCTTCCCAAGAGTCATCAGCTACCCCCACCTCTCCCACCTCAGAGTCCTCAGGCTGGGGAGAGAGATCAGAAACCTCATTTATGCCAGTTCCAGAAACGTGCGTTGGTACCAGTGGGTGCCCATCGTGGTGTTGGGCAGTGACTCCAACCCTGCCCTTGGACCTCACAGCCCCAGAAGGAACAGGGAAACACTTGGCTGGGCCAAGTGAGGCACACCTATGGGCAGAAGAAGGGGTTACATCCCTCAGAAGCTTTGAGGAGTCAGCCTAGGAGCTGGTAAATAGCCAGAGAAGGCGTGGGGAAGGGAATCCCTGGTGGATAGAACAGGCAGAGGTGCAGGGGATGAGGCAGAAGATATGTGATGAATCACGGAGAGGTGTGGTGTGGTCAGAAAGGAGGGGGTATGTGTGTTTTGGGGGAGAGAGAGGGAGCAGGAGAGGCTGGCTGGGACCAGAGGGCTCAGATGCCAGCTGAGGAGCTGGAGCTTGAATCCTATAATCAGGGTAGTTCTTTCTGACTCAAGTGCTTTCTGGGGTTTGGGTTGCCAGGCAGGGCAGGGTGGTGCTTTCTGGGACTGAGCTAGACAAAATGCCCCACCAGGAGTTTATACGATGTTATCATCCAAAGTGTTTTGAGGCGGGGCAGGAGCAGGGCAGGCTGGCAGACTCTGGGAGGAAGAGACCAGTATCTGTTCTGCAAGCAACCCAACCCCAGCTGTACTCAGCTCCCACCCCTTGCCTCTCTGGGGCTGGTCACTCAGACCTCACTGTGCTGAGGTCACAAGTATAGGTCTCTGAGAGCCCAGCCACTCAGGCTAGGCAGGAGGAGTGGTCAATAGAACACACCTTTCTGGCCAACAGGGCACTTGCTGGGTGATCAGTCCCTGATACTCTGGACTCACTTGTTGGGAATGTTCATGGGGGAACACGCTGCTGAGCAGGACGAGGCCCTCAGACCTGATCTGCTCACATCATGTGTTAATTGCTCTTCCTGGACACACGCTGCATTCCAGCTCCCAGGTGTCATCCAGGTATGCAGGTGTGCTTGGTCAGTGCACGTGCGCCTGTGCGTGCTCATTTCTGTGTTGGTGTGTGAGCATGTGAGGAGGTGTTTACAGGGTCCAGATGAGAAAACTCTTCTTCCACCCTGACCTCAGGTTTGGAGGGTTAAACACGTGCGTCGAGATGGTCACCCCAGTCCTGGCTTGTCCCCCTGCAACACCAGACATCAGTCTGTTTCATTCCCTGAAGAGCCTATCTTTCCTCCATGGCTGGGTGGGCCTGTGAGCTTTCTGGTTTAATGCAGCTGCAGGAGGCAACCAGAGGTTGTTGGAGCCAAGCCTTATCTGACACAGGGAGGTATGGGACTGCACGTGCACTTTCTGTGGGACCACATCAGTTAAGGTTGTAGGGTGGTGTGCAACAGAAACTGACTGATATCTTAAGCAAGGAAGGGATTTGTTGAAGACCTCAGGAGCTCACAGAATCTATGGGAAGATTGGAGATTCAGGAGCCAGGGTTCCGGGACCATCTTATTGGGACATTTTCTCCCTATTCGTTTTCCTAGACTGGCCCAGCAATATATTTTTTTGTTTACATATTTGGGTTCCATGTAAAAGTTCGAGAAAAGGGCTGTTCTGCTAAAAAAACCCAAAAAACAAAATGCTGATCCAATACACCTTTGAGGCCATCTGCACTGGAATGTGAATTAAAGGCTTAGATTGGTGTCCTGTGACATCAAGATTTAAAGCCCTGGATGAGAGAGTCCAGTTGGATCCTATGCCCATGCCTTGATTTATAGCTCCATTAAGACCAGGAAACCAGGGTCACTTAGCAAGAGAAATGGACACTGAGCATCAAAATAAAACATCAGTGAAAGAAAAAAAGACCAGAAACAACAAACCCACAAAAACCAACGACTGTGTCCATTACAGTGATCCTGGGCAGGCCACTGGCCTTCTCTCAGATGCAGCCTCTCACGGGACAGGGAAGAGGCTGGACTCAGTGTCCTTCAAGGGATTCTTCACTTCTCATAGTCTGAGTCCATGATCAAAGGAGATCGGAGCGTCTGTAATTCAGAAAGTGAATTCTTAAGAATGTTCTTAAGAATGTTCAAAAGACAGAACAGGAACTTCTGTGTTAGTGGGGACTCAGAGGCATCTGTTCTGAGCAGGAGAGAGAGGCAGAGACGAAGCGTTCTGAGCAAAACTCGTGAGGCAGGCCCAGGCTGGGGGATGGAGGGGCTCCAAGAAGCCCCCAGCTTGGCAACAGCAGGAGCAGAGAGGAGGTGTCCTCTCCCTACCCGTGGGTGGTGACCTGTGGAGAACGTATTCAAAGGGTGGGAGGGAAATGGCACAGGGAAGCTAATGGAGGGTGGAGTCAATCAGGGAGAAAATGCCTTTACCAGAAGGGCCCGGAGAGGAATCTGGCTGGTTCTGAGTCACGCAGAGCAACAGATACATGGTGCAAATCAGCACACACTTACTGAGCACCTGCTAAATGTCATTTACTCATTCAGTCACAAACATTCTCTGAGCACCTCCTCTGTCCTGGACAGCGGAAGTGAATCAGACAGCGTTTGGGCCATTAAGGCTCATGATCTGTTGTTGGGCTGGTGGGAGGGGAGTGGTGGACTCATGTACAAACATAATCAGCACAATGAGTTTGGTGTGATGGAGGAGGGATACACAGGTTACTCAAGTAACCTAGGGGAGGAAATGACAATTTAAACAAGCAGGTCAGGGAGGGCTTCCTGGAGGAAGTCATGGCTGTGCTGGATTTCTGAAGGACTAATGGGAGGAGTGACCTAGGTAGACAGCATAGGCAGAGCAGGACTAAAAAGCCGGGGGAGGGGGCTGCCCAGGTGGCGCTCTCCGTGGTCCTGAACCATCAGTGTGTTAGTAGGACAAGGGCTTTTGTGTTGAGGGGAGAGCGGGGACTAGAGACAACTGCCCCCAATTCCTGCCACTCGTCTGGGCTCCAGGAAGTATCATAACTATGAGCGAGTTCACGGAGATCAATTTTCAGTGTAGACGAGTGTAATTTTGAGAGATGGGCAGTAGGATCTGAGGTTGGAGATTGGCATGGGTCATGAAGGGTTATCGCAGATCATGTTAAGGAACTTAGATATTTTTTAAAAATTTATTTTATTGGGGGCTTCCCTGGTGGCGCAGTGGTTGAGAGTTCGCCTGCCTATGCAGGGGACACGGGTTCGTGCCCCGGTTCGGGAGGATCCCATATGCCGCGGAGCGGCTGGGCCTGTGAGCCATGGCCTCTGAGCCTGCGCGTCCGAAGCCTGTGCTGTGCAGCGGGAGAGGCCACAACAGTGAGAGGAGGGAAATGGCACAGGGAAGCTAATGGAGGGTGGAGTCAATCAGGGAGAAAATGCCTTTACCAGAAGGGCCCGGAGAGGAATCTGGCTGGTTCTGAGTCACGCAGAGCAACAGATACATGGTGCAAATCAGCACACACTTACTGAGCACCTGCTAAATGTCATTTACTCATTCAGTCACAAACATTCTCTGAGCACCTCCTCTGTCCTGGACAGCGGAAGTGAATCAGACAGCGTTTGGGCCATTAAGGCTCATGATCTGTTGTTGGGCTGGTGGGAGGGGAGTGGTGGACTCATGTACAAACATAATCAGCACAATGAGTTTGGTGTGATGGAGGAGGGATACACAGGTTACTCAAGTAACCTAGGGGAGGAAATGACAATTTAAACAAGCAGGTCAGGGAGGGCTTCCTGGAGGAAGTCATGGCTGTGCTGGATTTCTGAAGGACTAATGGGAGGAGTGACCTAGGTAGACAGCATAGGCAGAGCAGGACTAAAAAGCCGGGGGAGGGGGCTGCCCAGGTGGCGCTCTCCGTGGTCCTGAACCATCAGTGTGTTAGTAGGACAAGGGCTTTTGTGTTGAGGGGAGAGCGGGGACTAGAGACAACTGCCCCCAATTCCTGCCACTCGTCTGGGCTCCAGGAAGTATCATAACTATGAGCGAGTTCACGGAGATCAATTTTCAGTGTAGACGAGTGTAATTTTGAGAGATGGGCAGTAGGATCTGAGGTTGGAGATTGGCATGGGTCATGAAGGGTTATCGCAGATCATGTTAAGGAACTTAGATATTTTTTAAAAATTTATTTTATTGGGGGCTTCCCTGGTGGCGCAGTGGTTGAGAGTTCGCCTGCCTATGCAGGGGACACGGGTTCGTGCCCCGGTTCGGGAGGATCCCATATGCCGCGGAGCGGCTGGGCCTGTGAGCCATGGCCTCTGAGCCTGCGCGTCCGAAGCCTGTGCTGTGCAGCGGGAGAGGCCACAACAGTGAGAGACCTGCGTACCGCCAAAAAAAAAAAAAAAAAATTTATTTTATTGAACTATAGTTGATTTCCAATGTCATGTTAATCTCTGCTGTACGGCAAAGTGTTTCAGTTATACATATATATATTCTTTTTCATTTTCTTTTCCATTATGGTTTATTACAGGATATTGAATATATAGTTCCCTGTGCTATACAGTAGGACCTTGTTGTTTATCCATTCTATATATAATAGTTTGCATCTGCTAATCCCAAACTCCCAATCCATCCCTCCCTCACCGCCCCCCACTTGGCAACCACAAGTCTGTTCTCTGTCTGTGAGTCTGTTTCTGTTTCGTAGATAGGAACTTAGATATTTTTAATCCTGTAGGCAGTGGGGAACCATGGAAAAGTTTTGTGCTAGGTAGTGGTAGGGTTGTATGTGTGATTTAGAAAATTACTGGCAAAAAATATGAAGAAAAGACTGGAGGGGGGACTTCCCTGGCAGTCCAGTGGTTAAGACTCTGCGCTTCCACTGCAGGGGCTGTGGGTTCGATCCCTGGTCAGGGAACTAAGATTTCACATGTGGCTGAAAAAAAAAGAAAAGAAAAAGACTGGAGGGGAATGTCGGAACAGGTGGTGTTCATCTTTAAAAGGGTCCAAGTGAGACATGGAGAGGTTTGAGCTAAGTCCATGAGCAATTGGGACACTGGGAGATATTGAAGAGAAAAAATGGACAGGCCCTAGAGGTGGGAGTTGAGGGAGAGGAATGAGTCCCAAATGGCTCCCAGGTTTCCAGCTCAGTGACAATGTGGATGCTGCTGCTATTTGTCAAGAGATAAATGATACTGGGTGGGAGCAGGTTTAGGGGAAGGACGGTGAGTTCAATCTTCGATGTGCTGAGTTTAAGGTGCTGGGGGATATCTAGGGGGGGAGTGTGCAGAAACCGCATATGGACCTAGTGCTCGGAGGTGAGGCCACATCTAGAGATGGAGGTTGGGGTGTCCTAGGGAGGCGGATAATTGTTGAAAGCCCAAGCATGGGTGAGAGGCTGCCAAGGGAGAGTGTGCCATGTGAGCAGGGAGGAGACTGAGGCCGAGCCCTGGAGACACTCCTGTGTAGGGAGATGGGCAGAGGGGAGGTGGACTGAGCTCCCAGGTGGCAGCCGTGGGGGAGCCAGTATTTCTCAGAGTGTGTTCTGCAAAGCTGTAGTCATCTTACGAGATGTTCTGTGGTCTAGTACACATGGGGACATGGCAGCCTATCCTTCCCCATGGGAGACTCCCAGTGTACACTTTCAGATTACAGACTCTGAGAAGTTCCTCAGTTAGGAAACCTAATTCTCTGTGTTTATCCCACCATTTCCCAAATACACTTGCCCTTGGGACACTGGCCACTAATGAAATGTGCCCCATTTGTTTTGAAATTATGGACTAGACCTAATGAATGAATATCAGAAGGCCTTTTAGCCATCATTGAGTTCAGCCTCCCATCACGTTGATGAGAAAGCTCTGTCCTGGAGAAGCTAAGAGTATCGCTATGGGGCAGTAGAGGAAACACTGGATTAGGGGGTAGACACACCTGGGTTTAGTGCAAGCCTCATCATTTACTAGTGACCTTAGGTGGATTACTTCTCTTCCCTGGGTCTGTTTATCTGTGAGATGAAGACAAGAACCCTACAAGTTCTCTAGCTGATGGTCCCAGAGGCTCTCAGGAGGCCACAGTGACCTGCCCAGGGCCATACAGCCCAAAATGGCTTATTGTCCCCCCATCACCGTGCCTTTGGTGGCCCCTTATCCCACCTAAGGACCCACTCTAGAGAGTGCCTTTGAGTTAAAATCCCAGAAAAACCCACAGACTGGGAATGGCTGGCTTGCTTGGTGGCAGCTTAGAGGTCCCCCAAATTTGAAAGGCTCAAAACTCTGCCAATTTCCCCCTGCTCCAGAGCCTACTCAGTGGCGGAAAGGCAGTGCCATGGAAAGGGAATGCTCCCCTTTCTGGCTAAGGCCTAAAACTGCTCCCTGGGCAGAGCTGTGGCTGAAAGGATGAGGAATTTTGGGGAGTGGGAAGGGGACCATGGTGTTGGGCTTAGAGCCATGGTTCTGCCGTCTTCACTGCTGGACAGGCCCCTAGCTGGCCACATCCCCCCGCTGGGCACTGTCCTTTAGCTGGCACTATCACACAGTTATGAAAGTCAGTGCCAGGGCTCAGTCCCAACCCCATGGAGCTCCTAGGTCTGTCCTTCCCTGTTTAATCACCTGCCATCCTGGGCCACCCCGTGGAACTTCCCTCACCCAGCTTTGCAGTCCTGTGCTCAGCAAGCTGGAAAGAGGCATCAAGGCAACTTTCAGAATGAAATCTGTTTTCCTAACCGTCCCGTCACAGTCATTCATACCCAACACGATGAAGCATATTTTTAGTCACTTTGCAGAATTTAAAATACACCTCGAAGGCGCCAAGAAACACCAGCTTGGGGATTAACTCTGCTCACAAGAGACGGTGGGGCGGGAGTGGGGAGGGGTGCCTTGTGCTGTGTCACCCGTTGGCTATGCCATGACTCACTGTGGCCGACACCTTCACGAGATGCACCTGCCCATGGATGTGGGCTCTGGAGCAGCCTGCAGTGGGAACCGAGCTCCCAGCCCAGGCCGAAGTTACTGCACCAACCTGGGTCAGCACCAGCCCTGCTGCCAACTAGCTGCATGTCCATGGTAGGGTCATTTATGGGCCCTGGAACCTGTGTGTGAATAACTGGTTTCCAAGGCTCTGTCTACTTCTAACATTATGTCCTCAGCACTCTGTACAGGATTTTCATTTCAAAGCTGCAGACAAATGAATGGGGGAGGGAGCTTACCAAAACCACAGCCCCTCTGAGATGGGTGAGAGTGGAGATTGTGGCCCTGAATACAGAAACTACCTGACCACTCTGCACAGGAGACAGGGTGCCCCGCTCCCCCAAGGGAGGACCTGGGGGACTTCCAGACCCTTTAAATCCTATCCTCTTATCTACCCCCAGAGAGAGAAACTGAGACCCAGAGAAAGTTAGGGGTCTTGTCTAGGGTCATGCCACACACCAGGGCAGAACTGGGCTAGGACCCAGCCTCCTGTCTCCCACTGAGGGCTTTGTCGTGCGCTGCTGAAGTGTGATGCTTGCGGTTGCCCGTTGCCGTGCCCTCAGGAGAGAAGGCCCCCTTTCAATTCCCTGTTTCGGGGGTGGAGGAGGGGGCCGGTTGGAGCCCTGGCTCTCTCTGCCAGGGGCTGCCTTTCTGAGGGGCAGGGGTAGGGTCTCCGTGTGCACACAGGAATGGGCCCAGCAGGAGGCAGGGGGCTGGATCTGAGCTTCCCTGGAGAGGTGGGTGACATAGCCTTCTGTGACTGGTGGAGGCCTGGGTCCCGGGCCAACCCCCCACCCGTCACGCTTCTTGGTTCTTATGCAGCCCTCCCTGAACTGATTAAATCATGGCGGGTGAGTAGCTGCTGGAAAGGCCACGGGCCCTCCTACCCGAGCCCCTGACTTAACCGTCTGAGACCCTCTCTCCAGGATGTCCGTATGCCCTGAGCTCTAGCCTTCAGCTCTCTCCCAGAGTCTCCGCCGCGGTAGGGGGCGGGGAGGGCACTGAGTGGGTGCTGGGAAGTCCTGCTTCCCGGACGCTACTCTTAGCTCCGCAGCTCCCCACAAACCCCCTCCGGGTCCTCGTCAGCCTCGGCGGCCGCGCGGCTCCAGAGTGACTGCGCCCCCGTCGGGCGGGAGGGGCTCTGCGGCCCGGCCCTCCTCCTCCGCCCCCCGGGGGCAGCACGTGCGGGGCGGGGCTGTGGCCCGAGCCCGGGGCTGATTGGGCGCGGGCCTGGTGGGCGGGGCCGGGCCGCAGCTGTCAGAGCAGCGGCGGCGGCGACCGCGGCGCACCGGGCTGAAACGGTGGCAGCGCCGCAGCCGGGGTCGGAGCGCAGGAGCCGACGGGGCCCGGCCGGGATGGTGCAGCGGCGGCTCCTCGGCGCACACACGCACTGAGTGGGCCCAAGCTGGGCCCCGCGCCCCCCGCGCCCCCCGCCGCCCCGATCCCGGCCGGCATGATGTGCCTGGAATGCGCCTCGGCGGCGGCGGGCGTCCCCCAAATTTGAAAGGCTCAAAACTCTGCCAATTTCCCCCTGCTCCAGAGCCTACTCAGTGGCGGAAAGGCAGTGCCATGGAAAGGGAATGCTCCCCTTTCTGGCTAAGGCCTAAAACTGCTCCCTGGGCAGAGCTGTGGCTGAAAGGATGAGGAATTTTGGGGAGTGGGAAGGGGACCATGGTGTTGGGCTTAGAGCCATGGTTCTGCCGTCTTCACTGCTGGACAGGCCCCTAGCTGGCCACATCCCCCCGCTCGGCACTGTCCTTCAGCTGGGACTATCACACAGTTATGAAAGTCAGTGCCAGGGCTCAGTCCCAACCCCATGGAGCTCCTAGGTCTGTCCTTCCCTGTTTAATCACCTGCCATCCTGGGCCACCCCGTGGAACTTCCCTCACCCAGCTTTGCAGTCCTGTGCTCAGCAAGCTGGAAAGAGGCATCAAGGCAACTTTCAGAATGAAATCTGTTTTCCTAACCGTCCCGTCACAGTCATTCATACCCAACACGATGAAGCATATTTTTAGTCACTTTGCAGAATTTAAAATACACCTCGAAGGCGCCAAGAAACACCAGCTTGGGGATTAACTCTGCTCACAAGAGACGGTGGGGCGGGAGTGGGGAGGGGTGCCTTGTGCTGTGTCACCCGTTGGCTATGCCATGACTCACTGTGGCCGACACCTTCACGAGATGCACCTGCCCATGGATGTGGGCTCTGGAGCAGCCTGCAGTGGGAACCGAGCTCCCAGCCCAGGCCGAAGTTACTGCACCAACCTGGGTCAGCACCAGCCCTGCTGCCAACTAGCTGCATGTCCATGGTAGGGTCATTTATGGGCCCTGGAACCTGTGTGTGAATAACTGGTTTCCAAGGCTCTGTCTACTTCTAACATTATGTCCTCAGCACTCTGTACAGGATTTTCATTTCAAAGCTGCAGACAAATGAATGGGGGAGGGAGCTTACCAAAACCACAGCCCCTCTGAGATGGGTGAGAGTGGAGATTGTGGCCCTGAATACAGAAACTACCTGACCACTCTGCACAGGAGACAGGGTGCCCCGCTCCCCCAAGGGAGGACCTGGGGGACTTCCAGACCCTTTAAATCCTATCCTCTTATCTACCCCCAGAGAGAGAAACTGAGACCCAGAGAAAGTTAGGGGTCTTGTCTAGGGTCATGCCACACACCAGGGCAGAACTGGGCTAGGACCCAGCCTCCTGTCTCCCACTGAGGGCTTTGTCGTGCGCTGCTGAAGTGTGATGCTTGCGGTTGCCCGTTGCCGTGCCCTCAGGAGAGAAGGCCCCCTTTCAATTCCCTGTTTCGGGGGTGGAGGAGGGGGCCGGTTGGAGCCCTGGCTCTCTCTGCCAGGGGCTGCCTTTCTGAGGGGCAGGGGTAGGGTCTCCGTGTGCACACAGGAATGGGCCCAGCAGGAGGCAGGGGGCTGGATCTGAGCTTCCCTGGAGAGGTGGGTGACATAGCCTTCTGTGACTGGTGGAGGCCTGGGTCCCGGGCCAACCCCCCACCCGTCACGCTTCTTGGTTCTTATGCAGCCCTCCCTGAACTGATTAAATCATGGCGGGTGAGTAGCTGCTGGAAAGGCCACGGGCCCTCCTACCCGAGCCCCTGACTTAACCGTCTGAGACCCTCTCTCCAGGATGTCCGTATGCCCTGAGCTCTAGCCTTCAGCTCTCTCCCAGAGTCTCCGCCGCGGTAGGGGGCGGGGAGGGCACTGAGTGGGTGCTGGGAAGTCCTGCTTCCCGGACGCTACTCTTAGCTCCGCAGCTCCCCACAAACCCCCTCCGGGTCCTCGTCAGCCTCGGCGGCCGCGCGGCTCCAGAGTGACTGCGCCCCCGTCGGGCGGGAGGGGCTCTGCGGCCCGGCCCTCCTCCTCCGCCCCCCGGGGGCAGCACGTGCGGGGCGGGGCTGTGGCCCGAGCCCGGGGCTGATTGGGCGCGGGCCTGGTGGGCGGGGCCGGGCCGCAGCTGTCAGAGCAGCGGCGGCGGCGACCGCGGCGCACCGGGCTGAAACGGTGGCAGCGCCGCAGCCGGGGTCGGAGCGCAGGAGCCGACGGGGCCCGGCCGGGATGGTGCAGCGGCGGCTCCTCGGCGCACACACGCACTGAGTGGGCCCAAGCTGGGCCCCGCGCCCCCCGCGCCCCCCGCCGCCCCGATCCCGGCCGGCATGATGTGCCTGGAATGCGCCTCGGCGGCGGCGGGCGGCGCGGAGGAGGAGGAGGCGGACGCGGAGCGGCGGCGCCGGCGCCGGGGGGCGCAGCGAGGGGCCGGCGGTGGCGGTTGCTGCGGGGCGCGGGCAGCGGGCGCCGCTGGAGTGGCGACCGCCGACGATGAGGTGCAGACGCTGTCGGGCAGCGTGAGACGGGCCCCTTCCGCACCCCCCAGCACCCCCAGCACCCCCAGCTGCGCAGCCGCTGCCAAGGGCCTCGGCGCTCAGCAGCCCAAACCAGCCAGCTTGGGCCGCGGGCGGGGGGCAGCCGCTGCCATCCTCAGCTTGGGCAACGTGCTCAACTACCTGGACAGGTACACCGTAGCAGGTGAGCGAGTGCCCCCCCCCCCCAGCCCGAGAACCAGGACCCTCTGCCTCGAGGTACCTCGGGGAGCCTTCGGTCCCAGGCCCCCTATATCCAAGCCTTTCGTGGGGTCCCTAAGGGCCCTCCGTTCAGGCACAACTGGGCAAGTGATGCCCTGAGATCTACTGGTCCAATCCAGGGACCGGACCCCGCACCCCCGGGCCAGGGGTTGGGGGAGTCCCCACCCCTGGAGTAGCCCGCGCGTCCTCGCCAGCCCTTGACGTCCTATCTGTTGTCCTCTTCTGCGAGAGCGTCTCCTTTGCGTCTCTCTGCGCTCTGGCCTCCGCGCCCCCATCCGCCCCAGCCTCAGGTTCCCGGGCCTCTCTTCCCCTTCCCCCAGCCCAGGCTGTCTGTCGGTCCGTAGCCGGTCAGTTCCTTCCTTCCTCCGCCGTCTCCACTCCCCTGCGTGCGTGCGGCGAGTGCGCGCGCCCCTCGCGGGTGTGTGCCAGGGGAAACCAAGTGTGTGCTCGCGGGCGGCGCGGATGTGTGTGTGAGCGTGTGAGCCCGTGGCTGACAAAGGCTTGGGGCTGCGGGGAGCGGAGGGAGGGGCGGGGCGGGTCCGCGGCGCCTGGGGACCCAGGATGCGGTTTGCAGCTGGCCCGGGCTAGAGGCCCGAAGACGCCTCCCCCTGTTCTGTGTCGCTCGGGGCCTGGGGTAGGGCGCGGGCCACTGGGGCTGCCTCATGCTCTGTGAGCATCTCCGGGAATCAGCCTTGGGGAGGGGCTAGAGGTAGATAGAACAACTGAGTTCTAGCCCCGGATTTTCCCCCTTGTGCTTGGTGTGTGACCTTGGGCCGGTCTTAGCCTATGTTTAGGTCTGTTTCCCCGTTTGTAAGGTGGTTGGTCCTCAGGCCCTTTGGGGATGGAAGGGCGTTCTGGGATCCCAGTCTCCTCGCTCCCCTCCCATAGTTCTGGGGCGGGGGGGCGGGTGGTGGTGGTGGTGGTGGTGGTGGTGGTGGTGGTGGTGGTGGTGGTGCCTGTGAACAGGGGTTTTCCCTAAATTGAGCTGCCCCTTGGTGGGAAGGGTGCAGCCTTGAGAGAAAGAGACTTTGGCCAGGCTAGCACTTGGGGGCTCTCTGCCATGGGAGAGCAGTGACTGGATACCTGACATCCTGGCATGCTGGCCTAACCATAGCTTAGTAAAATCTGGAACTAGAAAAAAAAAAAAAAAAAGATGGAGGAATTTTGGACAGACTCGAAAGAGAACTAACTTTGTACCCATGGAGAGAGGCAAGCTCTGGCTTAAACCATAAAACATATGCCACCTGGGTCCCCTTCCCTAGGACTCAAGTCTCCCTCTCTGTTGAATGGGCTTTTGTGTCAAGTGGAAGGAGGAACTCTGATGAGAGAGCAGAGGTTCTGCCTTCCCCCACTCCCACTTTCAAAACCCTTTATCTCTCTGACCCTCCCTGCAGGGTGTTGGAAGTGGGTACCAGTGGCACCAGTTTCCGGGTCGAGCTCAAGGGGCTCTTACTTTGGCCTGGTGAGCAGGAGTACCCAGCACTGCCCAAGTGCACCAGCCCCTGTGCACCAGCCCCATGGCACACACATGTGCCATGCTGCCTGGGACCTGGGAGCTTAGGTGCCACCCTAAAGTGGGGAGAAGTCAGAGAACACGGGGGGCGGGGGCTGTAGTTAGTGCAACATCGACTTCTGTCCGTAGATGGGCAAACCGAGGCCCTTGTCCGAGATGGCCCGGAGAGTGCGGGACAAAGCTGGTGTTCGATCTGCCTGTTTCCCACCCTCTCAGCTGGGCAATGAATGGCCTGCTTCTAGTGCTGTAACACACTCCAATTTGTTTTTTCATGCCCCTGACCACCCCCTCTGATATTCTTAGGGAAACTGACTCTGCTAGGGGCCTGAGGTGCTATGGTGGGATCGGGGAGGGCTGGTGCTTATCTGCCCCCACCCCCACTTGCGTCCCAGAGTCAGAATGCGAGAACAAGATAGGAAATTTCTGGTGAATTGGTAAGGGGGGGTGGGGCAGTAGGGAGGAAGGCCCGGAAAGCTCTGTGCAAACACCGCCTGAGCTGTGCATCCCTCCCTGTCTCTCCAGGGTGGGAGCTCATGCACCACCCTGCCCCCAACACACAGCATACACAGATTTCCTCTCCGGATAAGCCTGACTCCCTCCCTCTCTCTTTATGGTAGATTCTCCTACCACCATCCCCTTGCTGCCAAGTTCAGTTTTCAGGAAGATTTACTGTCTCTATGGCAACTACTATGGCTTGAAGTATCTTGGGAGATTGGGGGGACCGCAGGGGAATGGTCATCCCTGGCCCCAGTCCACCTGTTGCTGGCTGTCCAGCTGGGACAGAGGAGGGGAGGCAGACAGTCCACTGCTCAGTCATCTTTGATATTTGCACCCACCTGATCCCTGAGAACCTCCCCATCTGGCCCTGCCTCCCCCATCAAAAAATGGGGGAGTTCCCACTCTCTTCCTTTAAATCTGCCCTGTGCATTTCTGTTTTCATGGTATAGACCAGCTCTGTCCAAAAGGGATATAAACGCAAGCCACGGATATAATTTAAAATTTTCTAGTAGCCACATTAAAAAAGTAAAAAGAATAGGTGAAGTGAATTCATAATGTATTTTATTCTACTCAATATATCCAACAATTCAACATGTAATCAATATAAAAGCTACTCATGGGATAGTTCGCCTACTTTTCATACTGGGTTTCGAAACTCAGTGTGTTTTACATTTACAGCACACGTCAGTTTGGACTAGTTGCTATTCAGGTGTCTAACAGCCACCGTGGCTCGGGGCCACCGCAGTGGACAGTGAAGGTCTAGAGTCTTTGATGCCAGAGTTCACATCCAGGCTCTTCAACTTCCCAGCCATGTGACCTTGGGGATGTCTCCTGAGCCTTCTGGGTGATCATTTCCTCCCCTCCACCTCCCGGGGTGTGTGGCATAAATGAGAATGTCTCTTAAACCAGACTCCTAGGAGAGCTTCACAAATGTCAGCTCCCTGCTCTTTCATGGCTCTGCCCAAGCTGTGCCCTGGCCACTGTGCCCTCCTGTTTTTCGGTTTCTGACAGTTCCTTTCAGGAAGCGTTGGCAAACCCCTCCCTTCTTCACCAGGGCTGATCTCCATCCTGGGAACTCCAGGAGGTTCTGCCTCTGCCCTAGCATTCCCAGCGGGCCCCTCCCCTCCCCGCCGTGATCTGGCTAATTATGGCGTCTCCACCTCCTCGTTTTC